>NC_045438.1:150047776-150146389 GCF_002776525.5 Piliocolobus tephrosceles
AAACAAGAAATGGGGAAAGGATTCCCTATTTAATAAATGGTGCTGGGAAAATTGGCTAGCCATAAGTAGAAAGCTGAAACTGGATCCTTTCCTTACTCCTTATACGAAGATTAATTCAAGATGGATTAGAGACTTAAATGTTAGACCTAATACCATAAAAACCCTAGAAGAAAATCTAGGTAGTACCATTCAGGACATAGGCATGGGCAAGGACTTCATGTCTAAAACACCAAAAGTAACGGCAGCAAAAGCCAAAATTGACAAATGGGATCTAATTAAACTAAAGAGCTTCTGCACAGCAAAAGAAACTACCATCAGAGTGAACAGGCAACCTACAGAATGGGAGAAAATTTTTGCAATCTACTCATCTGACAAAGGGCTAATTTCCAGAATCTACAAAGAACTCAAACAAATATACAAGAAAAAAACAAACAACCCCATCAAAAAGTGGGCAAAGGATATGAACAGACATTTCTCAAAAGAAGACATTCATACAGCCAACAGACACATGAAAAAATGCTCATCATCACTCGCCATCAGAGAAATGCAAATCAAAACCACAATGAGATACCATCTCACACCAGTTAGAATGGCAATCATTAAAAAATCAGGAAACAACAGGTGTTGGAGAGGATGTGGAGAAATAGGAACACTTTTACACTGTTGGTGGGATTGTAAACTAGTTCAACCATTATGGAAAACAGTATGGCAATTCCTCAAGGATCTAGACCTAGATGTACCATATGACCCAGCCATCCCACTACTGGGTATATACCCAAAGGATTATAAATTATGCTACTACAAAGACACATGCACACGTATGTATATTGCGGCACTATTCACAATAGCAAAGACTTGGAATCAACCCAAATGTCTATCAGTGACAGACTGGATTAAGAAAATGTGGCACATATACACCATGGAATACTATGCAGCCATAAAAAACGATGAGTTTGCATCCTTTGTAGGGACATGGATGCAGCTGGAAACCATCATTCTTAGCAAACTATCACAAGAAGAGAAAACCAAACACCGCATGTTCTCACTCATAGGTGGGAACTGAACAATGAGCTCACTTGAACTCGGGAAGGGGAACATCACACAATGGGGCCTATCATGGGGAGGGGGGAGTGGGGAGGGATTGCATTGGGGAGTTATACCTGATATAAATGATGAATTGATGGGTGCTGACGAGTTGATGGGTGCAGCACACCAACATGGCACATATATACATATGTAACAAACCTGCACGTTATGCACATGTACCCTAGAACTTAAAATATAATAAAAAAAAAAAAAGAAAAAAAAGAAAAAAAAACAAAAATGTCTTTGGACATCACCAAATGTCCCTGGGAGATACATTCACCCTTCTCTGACAATCACTGACCTAGCAAGATGCCTAGAATGATGCATTTGTGTAAACAAATAGAGTGGCATAACAGAAATATAAGACACAGCATCAGTAAATCAATTTCCCATAATAAAAAAGATAATGATAGCATATGCAGCCAAGCTCTAGATTGTTCAGCCCTACATTCAGATATTGCCAGAGAACAGCAGTAACAACCCAGAGAGATATTTGCAATAAGGCACTTTTGGAGAAGTGCTTCCCCCAAAGAAACAGGGATCCAGACATAGAAGTCTGGCCAGATTCCACTGAAAAGATGTCCGAGCACAGCATGGTACCTACACTGCAGAATGCCCTTCAGTTCAGCTCCCAGAAGAGCAGATACAAGGAAAAGCCAATGTAAGGTATACAAGTGGTCTAGAGGCCAGGTTTAGTAGAAATAGAAAAAATGCAGAAGAGTCATCAGACATCAACAGCCCTGGCATCTAATGGGACTACACAGAACCCAAGCTAAAAGGAACAAACTGGTAGACACCAGTGGGAAGTCAGATTGCTATCACATGAAGAGCTGTTCTTCTTCTTCTTCTCTCCTCACACCAATGATCTGTAAGGAATTTGAGACAAAGTGGAGCCCCATAGGAGTCACAGGATATTTTTTTCAGCACTTTTTATTACTTTTATTGTAAATTCAATTCTACTTCCTGGCTTTTGGCCTAGGAAACACAGTTATAATATAGATATACAAAATGCACAATTATCCAGAAGTTGAAGGTCCGGTTGCTCCCCCTTCAAATTTCTATTCCAATGTTGGAAGAAAGTGAACTGATGCCTAGTCAACTAATTACTTCTGCATCAGCAGTGATGAAAATATCATGTAGCTTTGAGATGCGAAAAAGTTCAGAAATCTAGTAAAAGAGAAACCAGGGACCTGTAAGCCCCTAAATAATAGTGCCCTCAAAATTTTATATTACTATACATGATTTAGAAGTGATTAACTCTAACATATTTACATCAGAGATAGAGACAAATTGAAAGACGTAAACTGCAATTTACTTACAAAAAGTCGAATTGATTACTGAAGCAAAGCCCCACAGCTATTTGATCTTGAGACTCTGCATGTTCATGTAAATTATGCAACGCAAAAAAAAAAATGCTATTTAAAACTATTTTCTACTTCTGTATTCTAACTATTACTGGGGAACAGAAACATTCTGGGTAATTAAAACTGCCATGAGACCTAAAGACCATATCTGACCTTAATGATTGCTTTCAGTTTTCAAAATCTCAATCTAAAACCCTTGGTTGTCGCACCTGGCACCAGCAGCATTACATATGCTGAGTTCGCTTTTGATTCTATTGTACATTCTCTCTCCTAGCAGGAGTGGTTTTTCTGTCATTCTCCACCATTGTGCCAAAAAAGACATCACACGAACTTTTATTATTGTGGGAAACACCATGCCCTTAATTTAATTATCAGCTGTAATAAACAAAACTGTTTTAGTAGACTGAGATATGGGAGGTGTTAAAAAAAAAAATCAAACTGAGCAAAGTACTTAAGCATCACACAGTCTAAAAATAGGGGAAAAATCACTAAAAGAAACTACGTAACTACATAGGGAGCTCTGATGGAATAAAACCTTTTATGATCAGATACAAAAGCTGGGATGGAAGCATTTCACCAAGGAGAAATAAAAGAGTAAGGTGAAACTAGAGTTATGTCATAAATGTGAAGACATGAAATGAAAGGAGGCTTGAGGAGAATGCTGAGAACAAAAGGGCTTTCAAAGAAAGATGGAACCATAGCTTGAAGAAGCACTGGAATGGCACCTGGCATAGGATAGACACACAATACATCAACAATAAGCACATAATGAATACAGGAGTGAAGCCAGTAATATTAACAGACAGCAACAGAAAGACAACTTCCTATTTCACCTTTTTTAATGAAGGAGAACAATATGACACAACCCCTCTGTAAGAGTTCTTAAACTGCTTTATGATAATATAAATAAATATTCAAGAACAGATACATCACCCTAGTAAGGAACAGTTATAGAAAGTCAAACAGGGTCACAAAAAAAGGAAAAGTGCTTAAGAACTCGAGATGGATCATCTTAACCCAATTTTCAAAAAAAAAAAAAAACTATTTTGGAAAAGTAGACTCTGGAAACAAGAGGCAAGAAAAATTCTGGCATTAATCATCAGGCATGTACTTTGAGAACCACTGGAAAGTAAAGCAGTGGTCATTAATCCATGCCAAACTTAGCATTCCCTTTTCCTTGTTAATACTGGAAAACTGATGCAGAAAGAGAAAGCCAGAAACATAGTGGTAGCCAGAGGAAAAGTCGCAGATGGGTGGAAAGTGGGTAGAATAACCAACCAATATCAGATAGTGTTTCTTTGAGTTGCGTAAGCAGCAGGATGATTTTTGTGCAATCCTATTCAAAATATTTTCTGTCAGACTTAGCTGAAGACAAAGACATAAAGGACAAGCTAATCAAATACGTAACACAAAGCAGAGGACAATTCACACACTGAACAACAAGCTAAAGACTAAAAGAACTTGGCAGACACTAACTGGAAAAAACTAAGGATGATTTTTTATAACTAAGAAATAGTACTGCATCTACTCTGATTCTACGTTTTTCCAGAGCAGCAGCAATCTCTACAGTTCTGTCTCACAGTCCAGCAATGAGATTTTCTTTCAGTCAATTAGTCATTTAACTCATTAACAATATTAGTGGGTATTTAATGCACCCCATATCCCCTTATAAAGGGTTTCACATTAAATATATATTCACAACATAGATCTCAAAGTCACCTAGCTGACGAAGGTCTTGAGTTTGAGGTAGATAAGAAGTCTATTTTACATACTTTAGATAAAGTTTAGATAGAATTAGATAAAGTGTATCCCAACCATGTAAATTCCATTATGTAGCACTCTATTAACTTAAATTTACTCTTACTTGAAATGTCCATTTTCCAATAATAATTATAATGCATGGTAATGAAGAATTACATGATTACAAATTGCCTTCCAAAATCACCTAAGAGGCCAAGTGCAGTAGTTCACGTCTGTAATCCCAGCACTTTGGGAGGCCAAGGTGGGTGGATCACCTGAGGTTAGGAGTTCGAGACCAGCCTAATCCACATGGCAAAACCCCATCTCTACTAAAATATGAAATTAGCCAACTGTGGTGGTGGACACCTGTAATGCCATCTACTCTGGAGGCTGAGGCAGGAGAATTGCTTGAATCCAGGAGGCGGAGATTGCAGTGAGGCAAGTTCATGCCACTGCAATCCAGCCTGCGCGACAGTATGAGGCTCCATCTCAAAAAAAATAAATACAACAAAAACAAAATCACCTAAGAGGAAATTGTGTCTGGGCCTCAATTACGTTTTTCATAAAATGAGGGGTTTAAATCAAAAGGTCACTAAATTTAACACACTGCAATACTTTATGACAGTAAGATGTCTAATTAAATTTATATTTAAATTACAGGGTTTTACAATTTGGCAGTTCCTCAAAAAATAAATGTAAAATTACCATATGATCCCATAATCCCACTTCTAGGTATTTTGCCCAAAAGGACTGAAAGCAGAAACTCAGATAGTTACACCCTAGTGTTCACAGCAGCATTACTTACAGCAGCCAAAGGTGGAAACAACTGAAATGTCCATCAACAGATGAATAAACAAAATGACGTTAAAAACATAAAACGGATGATTCAGCCTTAAAAAATGAAATTCTCCTATATGCTACAACAGGAATGGAACTTTGAAAAACATTTATTAAGTAAATAAGACAAACACAAAAGGACAGCTTATATGAAATATCTAGGATAGGCAAATAAGAGAAAGTGGATTAGAGGTTATTAGGGGTTGCAGAGAGGAGGAATAAGGACTTATCGGTTAACGGCTACAGAATTTGGGATCACGAAAGAGCTTTAGAAGCAATGGTGATGGCTGCCTAACTGTATGAATGTGATTAATGTCACTCAATTGTACATCTAAAAATGGTTTAAATGTCGACTTTTATGTAGGTATATGTTTAATAACAAAAAGAAAAGTATGGAATTTTAACATTTGTATAGATGAGGAAGGTTAGCCACAGTCTATGTGGTCCTAGGCAAGTCTCCATCTGCCCTGTTTTCAGTTTCTTCATCTATAAAGTAAGAACAACAACATGAATTGTCAATGCATGGGATCCATAGTGGGGCATCTGCCTAGAACTCGTGAGAAAAAAAAAAAAATCTATGTATGAATAAAACTATTTGATCAATTTGTAACAGAGCAAAGTAGAAATATGCCATCACCACCTAAGAAAGACAGACTGGCTCAGAGGCCTGCCCAACTTAATTGTAGCCAGACTGAACATATTATCATGTCTAATGAAAGAATAAGCCAGTCACAAGTAGGTTTGAATACTACTTGAAAACTCAAAAAGCCAACCACCATCTGGGGAAAGAGTGAAAATCTTGGCCAATGATTTTCCACATCTACCTTGCCCCACATAAAGATGGATGTTGCCAATTAATTTCAAATGTTCTAATCCCACTGACAACAAGACAATCAATAATATCTGTTTCAGTATGATGTTTCCTGAAGAACAGTATCTTCAGGTTATCTCATGGGGAAAAAAGTGTACAGGAGAAGAACATTGAGAATAATTTAATTTAAAGGTGCTACTTTTAACTTATTTTTATTGCCAACGACTGTTAAAATTTTGAACACTGAGACACAGGAAGCACTCACAGGAAGTGCTTTACAAGTATTAATTCACATAATCCTCATCACAACCCTATGGTTTAGAGATGCTCATTATCCCCATTTCATAGATGAGGAAGTTGAGATGCAGAAATATTAAGGACCTTGTCATGGTCACACAGCTTACCAGTGGTGGAGCCTGCAATTGCACTCAGGCTCTTAGCTACCATTCTAAAATAAACCAAAGCTTTATATTCATCAGTGAGAAGCAACCCACAGAAAGCTGTAATTCCTGGTAATATTAGAATATTCTAATTACAAAAAGCCATTTGAGGTAACAGATGTGTTACCTAAAATGTAAAACAATTAGGAATAAGGCCTGTTGCTGACATATGGGGCAGTGAAGTCAGCCGGGAAGTAACAGGCAGTCATGGGAGAGGAGAAGTGCTGATGGAGGCATGAGAATACTATAAATAGACTGAGTCCCAGGGACTTAGAGTAGGACTGACATGGTTGGTAGGTCACATCTCACCATTTAAGCAGCAGCCTGAAAATCCAACCTAACTCTTTAGGCTTTCTTCAGGTAAAAGCCCTCAAATCATGGTACTTGCTACAGCCAGTCATCCATAGGGTGAATACTGGGAATGTCCATGTTCTAATTATAATCGATTTTTATAGTGGAGGATATTGGGATAAAGTGGGAAAATGGCAGGGCAGATGGTTGATGCTCTTATCTTTAGCTATCACATCTGGCGTTATAATACTCAACCTAATCAGCCCATGTGGATGGATTAGAGAGGGTCAATATTAACTACCCCCATCATTAACTTATCACAGGACAGAAGCATCAGATTACATCATCATCCATTAAACCTAAAATCCGTCTGACTCCCTGGTTCTGATTCCATGTTCAACATTATAAACTATTATTCCTACTTCCCATCTGGATATAGAGCAAAAACGTACCCACCATTTGGAATTCAAACAACCTAGTCCAAGATTTTTTTTTTTTTTTTTTTTGTAAATTTAGCTTAATATATCAGCCTATGAGTTAAGTAATCCATCCATGAGATGAATCTGGTTTTGGCTGCTGGATTAAAAAAAAAAACACACACACATGCAAAAACAAAGTCAGTGTTCTCCTATAAGACCAAGCCAGATCTAGATCTAAGGTTGCGATTAACAACCTATGAATTCCCAACAAGCATTCCTACTCTACCCCTCTTCATGCTCTTATTTTTTTTTTTCTTTTTTCCTGTAAGAATTATTTTTCAGGGTAGTTGTAAAAAGTAAATGAGATAAAAATAATTGTACTGACCAAACTTATTGGCACATGACAAATATTCATTCCCCCACCACGCTCACCTCTAGACTTTACTAATCCATATTTAAAAGTTAGCAATCAGAAAACTTTATGTTCATACTAGGCTTCAGTTTAATATACTCAATGAGACTATAACAGTCCAATGAGTTCTGGGAGAAACAATTTTTTTCCTACTTCTGAGATACTAAGAAATAGTCCATTTACCTCAAAAATAGATTAGGGTATGACAAGAGGGAAATGGCTCCTAAAAAATAGCTGTCAAAAGCCAAATGAAGTAAAAACATGATGCTTATAGCTAAATAGAAAAGCTATATAAGTTCCCCCAAGTCCAAAGTCAGAAAGAAAATCAGTCCAATACATTGTAAATTGCACAAGAATGATACATATCCACAGTCTGTTATTACATGATTACAAAAGTAGTATCAAAAAAGCAGGTGGTGAGTATTTTGAGGAGCAGTAAAGATGTTTGGGCTGGTAATGTTTCCAAGTGATCTTCAAGAATCGAAAATTAGGGGTAAAACCCATTTTGAGAGTCACTTTCTTTTGTATTATTGTGATTATAAAGCCATCTAAATTTTGCAAAACCTTTCTTACATAAGCCAAATTAAAAATACAAAACAAACAACATAAGGAAAGTTCTGTTTCCTGCTATTCTGCATTTTTTTCTGGTGGTAGCTGAGAGGCTTGAAATTTTATGTTGCAATTACAGTATCCTCCTTTCGGAGTACCCTTGTGGCTTTGTTGACAGCCCACAGCTATCTTCCATGCAGGTTAGTTTAAAAATGACACATGTAAAACCATCAGGAAAAAAAGAAGAGTTCATACCTCTTTCAAATTTTAACCTCTGATAAAGTTGAAACTGGTCCACAGGTACCAAACAGGCAATCTGAAACCAGAGACATAAAAGGTTGAGACTTCAGTCATCATAGGGCCCTGAGTTACCAGCCTTTTGATTTCTCTTTCTGGCTTTGCTTATTATACTTTCTCTACACCAATTGTTTGCAAACCTCTTTTTCTCTACACTGTTCATGTAGTAAAACACATGCAACAATTTTCAAGTCATCCCCACTCCACCACCACAGCTGAGAATCACTGCTCAAGGGTTCTCATTGATCACCTTCTATCCTTCAGTCAGTAGCTACCAAGACCAGACAACAACATTTTATTACAGGGACTTCTAAAACTATTCATATTTATATATTAAAGATGCTTCCTTTCTCTATATCTTCATTTAATAATTTTTTGAAGTTATAGTTCTAGCTTTGGAATCCTTAAAAACTAAAGTCAGGTAGACAGCATCTCAGGAATTATGCAAATGTCATTTGTCACCTAGGAAAGATTACCTTTTAAACAATATAAAAATCATTTATTCTGACAAGAGTCACTTCCTGGAGCCCTTGGTTATCGGACATTGACATCCCAGACCCCGGTAGAAAAGAAATGCCTAAAATATTTCTTGCAACTAGACTCCTATTCCATTTCAGATGGCAATATAAACCAAAGGTTTACTAGTAAACAACAATTCATACTTAACTGAATGACATTTCAAATTAGTCATTTTTAAAGGCAGATGCAGGAAAAGCTAACTGCTCTTAAACCAGCATTCTAAACATTTTAATTCCATTGACATCAAATGTAAACATATTGACATAACTTAAAGATTTATATATGAGAAAATTAAAGGATTTGATATTAGCCTTCCAGACATCCAGTGAGTTGATATAGGACAGAGTTTTAGCCCTGACAATTCCAACTCTAAACCATCAACTTTTTTTGGCACAAAATATACCTACATTGACATTCTTGCAACTAAGGAAAGGACATCTGCTTTGAGAACACTGGAGTAAGAAAATGATGTAGCTAAAATTGTATTTAACAAATATTATACCTTTTATAACTCATTCAAAATCTAATCCTTTCCCTTAATCATTTCACCAATGAATCTAAGTTAGCTAAAATGTATAAAGGACTACAAAACAAGTTTGGTCTTCCTCATTCCAAATAAAGCATGGTAAAACATAACTTTAATTATAAAAACATTTTTATCCAAATTTTCTTTCTCCAATTGGGGAGAAAATGTTGCATTTTCATGTGGTACCATAAATTAAAGCTCCTCAGCACTTTTACCAAAAAAAAAAATTATGCCCAATATCATGTTATATGTATTTTACCATAGTTCTTTCAATGGTATGGTTGGACTTTCATTACATTGAAAGTCAAGTTTATTCATCTGTTATAATGCTACCCAGACATCTTTCCTGAAAGACAAAGGTGTCTCAAATAAAATTCAGAGTTGGAGACAGAAGGTACAGGCAAATGAAGTGATAGGAAACATTTAGGAACCAGAGTTCAGTTCCTGAATTTGTCACTAATGCATCACGGGTGGAAGACAAACAAATGCTACGTCAACTGCTGGATCAACATGACTTGGGGATGATACCACCTGGGCCCAAGAGACTTCAATAGTATTCTATGAATCTTTTTTTAACCACCCACCCTCTTTGATTCTAGAAGACAGTCCTGTACCCCACTCACCGTCATCTAAAATAGTTTAATAGTTTGTGGATTGATGATCTCCTTTTAAATCCTTCAAAGTCAACCCCTAAAAATTCTGATTCTCTTTTCGATGAGAGCAATTTATATAAAAGTCAAATACAAGGCCGGGCGCGGTGGCTCAAGCCTGTAATCCCAGCACTTTGGGAGGCGGAGAGGGGTGGATCACGAGGTCAGGAGATCGAGACCATCCTGGCTAACACGGTGAAACCCTGTCTCTACTAAAAAATACAAAAAACTAGCCGGGCGAGATGGCGGGCACCTGTACTTCCAGCTACTCGGGAGGCTGAGGCAGGAGAATGGCGTAAACCCGGGAGGCGGAGCTTGCAGTGAGCCGAGATCGCGCCACTGCACTCCAGCCTGGGCGACAGAGCAAGACTCCGTCTCAAAAAAAAAAAAAAAAAAAAAAAAAAGTCAAATACAGTTTATGGAAGACAAGGCAAACAGAAGATGTTTTAGATACAGATGAAATGCTAATGTGAAAAATGACAGAAATTCATGCAGTAAAAAGTAAACAACTGTAGAGATAGATGTTTAAATTTATTTAGAAAAATAAATTTCATTGGAGTACACACTATTGCCAACAGGGAAGTCATAGATTTCTAATTTTTGGTATTTTACGCTACTTTGGATTTCTCATTTAAGTCAAAGGTTGTATGGAACTAAGACTTACTAAGGTAAATCAATTTTTTAATTGAAAGTTGTGATTATAAGAAGTTAATTACATTGCTTCTCATTCTATTTTGTCCTTTTGGAATGAAGACACCCACAGAATGCACCATTCTCTTCCCCAGTTCCCCTCATTTAGACTTACATCTTTTCTATTATTATTGTTTTTTAGGAGATGAGGTCTCACTTTGTCAACCCAGGCTGGAGTGCAGTGGCACAATCATAGCTCATGTTAGCCTTAAACTTCCGGGCTCAAGCAATCCCCTCCCCTCAGCCTCTCAAGTAGCTGAGACTACAGGCATGCACCATCATAATTGGATAATTTCTTAATTTTCTGTAGAGATGGGGTCTCACTATGTTGCCCAGGCTGGTCTCAAACCCCCAGCTTCCAGTGATCTTCCTGTCTTGGCTTCCCAAAGTGCTGGGATTACAGACATGAGCTAACTGCACCCAGTCACATTTTTTCTAGATATCTGTTGACAGCTTACCATGAGTAAAGCTTTGGTCTGGAAGCCTGGCATACAATGAGGCAGGCCATACAGAAGCTACACTAAAGGGGCTGAAATTACTTAGAAAGCAATAAACATAAGATTCACAAAAGGTCTACCCCTTGATTTTGTCTGTTGGATTTTGCAGAATAGAACTAATTTTCTGAAATATTTCTATTATACTTTTGGCTTTAGATGAGAGCTGTACAAAACAACAACAACAACAAATGATACAAAATGTTAAATCCCTGGTTCCACTGTCATTTGGAGCTAAGTCACTATTGCTCAAGACCTCCATTTCTACAACTGTAAAATTGAAATATTAATCCTTGTGTTAGGATGATGATTAGAAGACTAAATCAGGCTGCAGGTAAACGGGCTACAACCAATTTTTTGAGGATATTCACAAGTACTCTAAAATTGACTGCTACACCTGACAATCCTAGAGAATAAGAGAGATTATAAAGAGGTATCTTGTGGTATACATTTATCTTCTTTCTGCCAACCGAGAATTTCCAAATCATTCAAAATCACACCAGACCATTATATAAAAAGTTGCAAAACTTGTACAGAGTTACCAAATGCCAATCCCTCAACTTCCCCTAATGATAACACTTTCTAAATTTAGTTCCTAAATGCCATTCCAACTTCCCCTAATGATAATCATACTACTGAAATAATGAAATTTATATTTTGATACAAAAGAATTAAAACATCTTCAGGCCTTATTCAGATTTCACTAATTGTCCCACTAAGGTCTTTTTTTCAGTCTACGATCCAATCAAGGTTACCAACTTGTATCTAGTTGTGGTATCTCCTTGACCTTCCAATCTGGGACAGTTCTTCAATTTATCTTTGCCTTTCGTGACTTTGGTGAGTTTGAAGAGTCCAGGCCAGTTATTTGTACAGTGTTCCCCTAATTTGGATTTGTCTGATGTTTTCTCATGATTAGACTGAGGTTATGCATTTTTGGCAAGAATATCACAGATGTGTCCTATCAGGAGTTACATGAGGACATGTCTCATTATTGATTATGTTAACTTTTTAATGTGGTTAAGGTGGTATCTGCCAGCTTCTACATCATTTGGAATTAACAAGTATCTTGTAGGGAGATATTTTGAAACTATGCAAAATCCTGTTTCTAATCAAACTTTGCCCACTAATTTTTGTATCTACTGATAATTCTTGCCAAAAATAATTATTACTATAATATTTGCTTAGTGATTTTTCTATTTCCATCCTTCATTTTGTACTGGTGATTAAAATTCCACTGTAAGAGAAACCTGTCCCTTCTCTATTTATTCATTTTTTAAATTTCAGTCAGCATAGACTACAGACATTTATTTTATTCAGTGGCTTCTAATTCATTACTAACCAAATCCATGTTCGAGCAGTAAAAGCAAAGCTCTCTAGGTATATTCTCAGCTATCATGAGACCACTATCCTCAGATCAACTACTTAATGGTCTTCAAAGTTAATTTTTGCTACTTCTCCTTTGAAAGCTGTGCTAATTTATTTAATGTTAAACAGAAATTTATCTCTCCTCCCATCCAAGCACAAAAGACAACTTTTGCTCCTCATGATCACTCTAGAAACTCTTTCCAAAGGAGGGGAAAAACCCAAACTTTAATTCAAAGATAAAATACATTCAGTTTCATGTTAATAGAGTAAGAGCAATAATATCAGAATAATAACAACAAAAGTTACTAACTTTAGCTCACAATCACTATTTTGTTTTGTTTCATTTCTGATAAAAATGAACCTTATGATCCTTCTTAAATACTCAGTTCTGGCCAGGAAAGGTGGTTCATGCCTGTAATCTCAGTGCTTTGGGAGGCTGAGGCGGGTAGATCACTTCAGGTCAGGAGTTTGAGACCAGCCTGGCCAACATGGTAAAACCCCATCTCTATGAAAAACACAAAAATTATCCAGGCATGGTGGTGGGCACCTATAATCCCAGGTACTTAGGATGCTGAGGCAGGAGAATTGCTGGAACCCAGGAGGTGGAAGTTGCAATGAGCTGAGAACATGCCACTGTACTCCAGCCTGGGCAACAGAGCAAGACTCTGTCTCTAAATAAATAAATAAATAAAAAGAAGAAGAAAAAAAAAATACTCAGTTCCTACTCAGCTGAATGTCTTCCCTTTTCCATTCCATCCCTAGCAGAGCATATCCAGGGAAGCCAGACCACACCTACACACAGGAGTGCTGTAACAGTTACACATAACTGTGAATTAATCTCTCTAACGTACACAACCAAGAAGAAATGAAAAGTGAGGCACACCCTGTTAATCAGTATTAACCATGATCATAATATTTAAACGAGCATCATCATCTGCACTAACACTGACCTTACCCACCTCCCCCCACCCCCCTGCAAAAAAAAAGAGAGGCAGAAAGTAGAGCCTGCTCACCACAAAAGTATTGATGCCAAAAGTGGTATGAGTTCCCATAAGAAATGTCAATAAATACAATGTATATTGCTTTTTAGTTAGGAAAAAAAACACTCAATTAAAAAAGTGAAACAGAAGTTGGGGATAGGCTTTAGAGAAATGTTACCCATCAGAGTCTGGAAAGCCCGGACAGAAGGAAAAGGCACCCAGACCTCACTTAGGTTTGGTCCTTCAAATCATGCTTCTGCTACAGTTGCTTTTAAAAAATTAAACAGGGCAAACAAACAATAAAACATATCAGTGCATCTGGGGATGGAATTGACCACTAGTAAGTAGGTCATTACCACCTGTCAAGGTTTGGGCAATTTGGAGGATGCTATGACTTGCAAAATGCAAGGCAGGGGAAATAACACTCACCTTGCAGATCAATGTCTAATCACATTAACGTAGGAACTAAACATGTTTTCATAACCCAGAGAACGAGAGCTGGTCTTCCTAACAGAGAAGAGAAACAGCACATTCACCCATTCACCTGAGTGAAACTAACAAGGTGAAGTCTCTCAACTGAATATTAGATAAAAAGTCCTGATTAGAAACCACATGTGGGCATCACTGTCTGAGAGGCAGAAGGCAAGAAATGGAATTCCAGGACCACAGATCTTTGCCGTCCATTGTAGGGGGCAGCTTTCGCTGTTCTTTGTTTCACATGTGCTGCAGAAGTCTCTGTACATGATCTAACCAAGATCATCTTTCCACATATCATCCGCTGCCTTTTCTCCCTCCACTCAGTCATAAGTGAAAGGGACACATCCATACACTCACGTGACACATTCAACCCACTGTGGCTTAGTTTTCTATGTGCCATTAGTTAAAGAAGAATCTTAGAAATCTTATTACCCACTTATACAGTTTTAAGTACATTTTAAAACAAAGTTTTAAATACTTTCTAAAATGTAATTCAGCCAGGAAACTCAAAAATATCTATTAACTCTGGCTTGGCGGATTCCTCTATCCCCACCATCCCAAAGGTTTACTTTTCTCCAGCCAACACATATTGCAGCCAAAGGTTATTACAGACACACTCACCCCTTCCCTCAGATCCTTACACCACCGTAACAGGAATATGGCCTCTTGCCTGGGCATTCTCATCCTTCCTTTGCCCCAGCTTCCCACCATGATAATGGGAAGGAAGAATGTTTAGAGATGGCAAGTGGAAGCAGAGGATGTGGGAAAAACACTTGGATTCCCTATCACTGTAGCCAACTTTCCCAAAGCCAACCAAATAAATATGCAATCTGAGTAAAAACTATATTTATTTTGCAAACATAGCTTCAAATTCCCCAGGACTCGATCCCTTCTCCACCATACCTCTAACCCAGGTCTCCAAAGTGCCCTGCCCTAAATCCCCTCCTATAGAAATTCTGAAGCCTCCATTGTTGGGGAGAGCAGCTGCACCCACCCTTTCTCTGGTGCACACTGGGGCACTAGCAGTAAAAGGCAGGCTGGTCATTTCAGTGCTCCAGGGCTAGGAAAGAAGATTAGTAAGTGAGAAGCTCTTCCCTGCCCTCCACTGACACCTAGCAATTGGAAGAAGTTAAAATTCTCAGGCCATGTAATGGCAAGTACTATTCAAATAGGTATATGCACTCACCACTCAAAATTTACACAGGCCAGACAAATGGTTCAGGCTTTCCCAGGAAGTGATGGATGCTACTTCAATAAACTATACGGGAACTGCTTAAATTAGACATCACCTTTTTTAACAGGGCTACTAACTTCAAGTAAGGGCTTTGCCTGAAGTAATGCTATTGGAATAAACAATCTGTGTCCTGCTTTTCATAATTTCATGTTGGACACGACTACGACATCAAGTACATTGGAAAAGCTCTGCAGAGCAAAAGCTAAAAGTACCAGATGCTGCAATAGAGGAAAGTTTTACTTTTCCCTGGCTCCTAGTGGGTTCACCTCTAGCCACTAGTCCTCCTGAGTCACTATCTCTCAACAGCTTCCATGACACTGAAAGGGAAGCTGCCATTTTCTACCATTTCCTATACAAGGGAAGAGTAGAGTCATCCCTCAGTATCTGAAGGGCACTGGTTCCAGGACCTCCCATAGATACCAAAACCTTCAGATGCTTAAGTCTCTGAAATAACATGGGGTAGTATTAGAATACAACTTATGCACATCCTCTCTCCTGCATAGTTCAAGTCATTTTTAGATTACTTATAATACCTAATACAATGCAAATGCTAGGTAAATCATTATACTGTATTGTTTAGGGAATAATGACAAGGAAAAGTCTGTACATGTTCAGTAAAAATATTTTTTTCTGAGTATTTTCCATGTGCAGTTGAATCCCCAAATGCAGAACCCACGGACACTGAGGGTCAATTATACTTGAACTGGGCATTAAGTGCGTCACTAAGGAGGCTACTCTTGAAAGATAAAAGTTAGGCGGCATAATCACAGCTGAGCCAATTTGGAAAAATCAAGAAGGCAGCTACACGGAACACAGCCAATTTTGTAAGTTAGATCTGCATAAGGAAGTGCTCAGAGGAAAGAGCTTACATTCCTGCCATCCTTTGAAGATGAAGAAATGTTAGACTTAAATGCATTTGGTAAGACAATGAAGAATGAAGAATCACGTGTTGTAATATAAATAGCAGCACGACAAAGGGAACCAGGCTTAATCAGAATTATTTTTAACAAGCAAAGTATATTTATGTGTTACCTGTATAATTAAACATTTTTTAAAAGGTGGAGGGAAGTAGTAGTCGTGGAGATAGAACCTAGTCAAGCATATGTGAATGAACCCCATTGTGGTATATTTAATAATACATAGATTATAAGCCACATGTTATAACTCTATGCAATAAAATCTTGATCTAAAGCAAGTTAGAAATGAAGGTGGTACAGTCCAATTCATGTGTGTGGTATTTACTTTCAAAGGAGGAGGCCAATGTAAACTGATGCAGCTACCCACATCTCCAATATAATCTTCTATTCCATTCTCAATTCAAAATGATTATCAATCACCACTACCACATATTTTTATCACTGAAAAAGACAGTAGCAAGTTGATAGAGAACATTTGATCCTTTTTTTTTTTTTTTTTGAGAGGGAGTCTTGCTGTGTCGCCCAGGCTGGAGTGCAGTAGTGCAATCTTGGCTCAATGCAACCTCCGCCTCCTGGGTTGGAAGGCGTAATTCCTGCTGGGATTACAGGCACCCACCACCACACCTGGCTAATTTTTTTGTATTTTTCGTGGAAATGGAGTTTCACTGTGTTAGCCAGGATGGTCTCGATCTCCTGACCTCACGATCTGCCCACCTCAGCCTCCCAAAGTGCTGGGATTACAGGCGTGAGCTACCGCGCCTGGCCTCCTTTTGTAATTTTTAAGATTCATTATGGGTTTGTCTGATTTTAATGCCTAAAAGTAAAATTGCTTTTATAGTAAAACTGGATAAAGAGAACCAGAAGGACAGAGAAGGTATAGAGTGGGGAAAGGATAAGGAGAACAAAGGAGGGGGAAAATACAAAGAGAAAATGTCTCTTCAAAGAAAATGAAGCCAGGTGTGGTGGTTCACACCTGTAATCCCAGAACTTTGGGAGGCTGAGGCAGTAGGATTGCTTGAGCCCAACCTGGAAAACATAAAAAGACCCCGTCTTTAAAAAATAAAAATAAAAAAAATAAAAATAAAAATTAGCCAGGCATGGTGGTGCACATCTGTAGTCCCAGCTATTTGGGAGGCTGAGGTGGGAGGATTGCTTGAGCCCAGGAAGTTGAGGCTACAGTGAGCTGTGATTGCACCACTGTACTCCAGCGTGGGCAACAGAGGAAAACCAGGTCTTAAAAAAAAAAGAGAGAGAGAGAAAGAGAAAGCAAGAAGCAAGAAAAAATGAAATGAGAAGACTACTTAAGCTCTGCTCTAGAGAACTGCAAGACAGACACTACAGCCCATCCTGATCCACTTGTCTGGGTACACTAGTCCCTTACATTAGATACTCAAAATGTCAGTGCCTGGTGGCTACCATTTAATGAAAATTCTAAAACACTATACATTTGAACTTTCTGCACTGACGGAAATATTTTATTCTGTGCTGTCCAGTCTGGTAACCATTAGCCACATGTGACTGAACACTCAGCAATTACTGACTAGCATGATTGAACTAAATTTTTAATTTCATTTAAATCAATCTAGGTGTAAACAGTCACATGTGGCTAGTGGCTACTGGATTAGTCAGCACAGGTCTAGAATATAGGTATCCTATAAATTTCATGGCCTTTTTTTGAAATTGAGCTTCCAATTATTAAGTCCTTTATCATACATTCTATCTACCTACCTAGTTCTATGCCCCCACTCCCATTTTTCTTTAAGAGATGAAATCTCACTCTACTGCCTATTTATCTTTAGGGTACTACAATTTACAAGACGACTCACTATCCAGCCTCTGTATGAGTCCATTCTCACACTACCATGAAGAAATACCCAAGACTGGGTATTTAATTGACTCACAGTTCCACAGACCTGGGAAGGCCTCAGAAAACTCACAATCATGGTAGAAGAGGAAGCAAACATGCCTTTCTTCACATGGCTGCAGCAAGGAGTAGAGCTGAGCAAAGGGCGGGGAAGCCCCTTATAAAACCATCAGTTCTCACGATAATTCACTGTCATGAGAACAGCATGGGGGAACCACCCCCATGATTCAATTATCTCCACCTGGTCCCACCCTTGACATGTGGGGATTATTACAATTCAAGGTGAGATTTGGGTGGGGACCCAGAGCCAAACCATATCAGCCTCCTAACTTCACATTTGGTAAATTTGATTTCTGGCACTTTTGCCTATTCTATAGCTTCTTCAATACTCAAGATGGTATGTATAAATAGAACTGAGATAAATGACAACTTTAACAGTCTGTATAAAGAATCCAAAGTGCTCCTTTAAAAAGTTAACCTCTGTATTTGCTTGCTAGACTCCCTGGTAGGGAAATACATAAGGACTCAAGATGCTAATAAATAACATAAATAGGAAAGAGGGGAAGATAATGGCAGTCATTCATACCTCAGCTTCCTGCAGGGTCCCGTGGTTTAGGCACACCATGTCAGGGCAAGTGATGGGAGACCCACATCCTTCTTGGATTGCCAGCTGCATGTACTGTTTCAGGCACTGGAAGTTAAGAAAAAAAAGACAATTACCTATCCCATTACAGTAGCAGAAAGGTTACATAACAGAACCACCACTGCCTCTTCTTCCTTAATTGGCTGTCCTGAGGCTCTTGTACTCAAGAAACTTAAGTTATCACAAGTGTGAATACTAAGAGCCATCACTTTGGAAAGAATGCAGACAGGCAATTAATTATGTATTACTTCATCTTAAGAGTTTATTCAAGTCAGATTTCCCTATGCTCACACATTTCAGCCACCATAGATTAGGAAAAGAAAAAACACTATTTTCTAACACTAAAGGCCTACTCCTTTTTGAAAAAATCCTGTATGAGTTCCTAAGTCCATTTTTACCTAGTGGTCCTCTCCATCAAAGTTTATCCAAAACTAGAACAGAATGCTGTGACCCTTGCACTGAGCTAGCCACACAATCAAAGTAAGCTTAAGGCAGTGACATTTCTAGGACCACTCTTAAAAGCAAATGCACCTGGAAAAGATAATGTCAAATTTGGGAAAGTCAGGTGACTTCCTGCTGACTGGGGACAGCAAAGATAATTTGCTTCCCAAAGACAATGATGCATTGTCCCAAAGACATTATCTCAAAGACAATGAGACCTTCCCAAAAATATGGGCCTTGGTGGATGCCATGTAAAGGAGGCTTGAGTAGGAAAAAAGGCACTGGTCCCCAGGGGAAAGAATAAATTAAATAGAAAAAAAGAAACCCAGGGAAGAAATTGAATAGAAAAAAGAAACCCAGAGAAGAAACTGTATAGAAAAAAGAAACCCAGAGAAGAAATTGAATAGAAAAAAAACAGAAACCGGCTGGGCGCAGTGGCTCAAGCCTGTAATCCCAGCACTTTGGGAGGCCGAGACGGGCGGATCACGAGGTCAGGAGATCCAGACCATCCTGGCTAACACGGTGAAACCCCGTCTCTACTGAAAAATACAAAAAAACTAGCCGGGCGAGGTGGCGGGCACCTGTAGTCCCAGCTACTCCGGAGGCTGAGGCAGGAGAATGGCGTAAACCCGTGAGGCGGAGCTTGCAGTGAGCTGAGATCCGGCCACTGCACTCCAGCCTGGGCGACAGAGCAAGACTCCATCTCAAAAAAAAAAAAAAAAAAAAAAAAAAGAAAAGAAAAAAAAAAGGAACCCAGAGAAAAAACTGAATAGAGAAAAGAAACTCAGAGAAGAAACTGAATAGAAAGAAGAAACCCAAGAAGGAACTGAATAGAAATAAAGAAACCCAGAGAAGAAACTGAAAAGAAAAAAGAAACCCAGAGAGAAAAGGGAGAACACCAGGAACAAAATTGATCTGCTCACTCACTGCCTGTTGTGTCTGGATGTTGGACAGTGGGTGGAGATGTGAGTCTGACTGAGAAGTTAGGAGAGGGACTGATAGCTTTATGGAAACCTCTAATGCCTCCCCCTATCCCTCTCTACCCATCCGCACAAGAAATTGAAGGCAGTAGTTCCAGGAAATAAACCTCTAAGTAATTCAAAATTGGTTCTTCAACTTCTACTAATTTGCTCATAATTGGTAAACCTTTTCTACATGCATGACAAAAAAAAGTCAAGCTCAAATGTTTGAGGAGTACATTCCACCAAAAATACATAAGCCAGCCACTGAAGCAGCGACTCTTACAAAGTGGTAATTATTTACAACTGGGCTTAGATTTTTCAAACTTATACATTTATGTATCAACTTACTACATTAAAAATATTGTTGTTGCACCAACGTTTTAAAAAAGCACGAGCCTAAAGTAAAATTCTAGGGTCAGAATACTGATGATGTAATTATGAAATCTATCCCTGTTATTGACCATCTTTACTCATTTTTTCCATCTGAAAATAAAACTAATATCACTATTATATCACTTCAGAAAACTAATCATGTATTTATCTGATTATAAATAACTTACAATGTACTGATGAATCAATGACTAGGGCAAACCATTTAAACCAGACTTGTATCTCTTCAAATAGTTAACAGGTTTTTTCTCCAAGGAGTTAATTTTTTCTATAATATTTACCACAGCAAAAACTAGAAAATAACCTAAAGACCCAAAATAGAACACTGAAATAAATGTTGCTAAATTTATGCGATAGAATGTGCAGAATCATGAAAAGAGTCTTCAAATGATGTTCAAAAGACATGCACAAATGCTCATGATTTAGTATAAACTGAGGAATAAAAGGTATCTGGGAACAGGGATCCTCTGTGGTCACTCCTCCATTGCACTTGACCACCATATAGATACTGTGTTTTAACCCTGACCTTCTTGTTCAACAGAAGGGTGAAAAATCACTTGCTCTAGGATTTACTGTGCCAAACATGGTATCCAGCAGCAGCAGCAGTGGACATAGAAGACAGCAGCAGCAAGGAAATATGAGGAAGAATGTCAATGGGCAGGCGAACACCCAGGGGAACAATCAAGGCGGCTCACCAAAAGGAGTGTTGTGCCAGGGGACAAATGAATAAACAGTGTGAAAGCCTGTCCATCCTGTTCTGCTGCTGAGGACATCTCAGCCTTCCATCAGCCACACCCGTTCCATTGTTACTGCCTTGATCTTCCCGCTGACCCCCAGCAGCCACTTAAATAAATTTAAGTAAAAAGACTGGAAGATATAGTTTCCAGGCTCAAGGGGAAGGTGTTTGAGGAAAACAAAGTGAACAGTGCAAAGAACTTCAGATCCTAATACCAGGGTGAATGGTCCACTTTACTAGGTGACAATGGGAAAACGACTTAGCCTATTACCTAGACTTGCTTTCCTTAATTTAAAAAGTAGGGACAATAATACCTGTTATAGCGACCTCACAGAGTTTAACACACACACACACACACACACACGTGAAATTTATATACAGAAGCCCTTCATGAATTTGCAAATTACAGAAGAATAGGTCATGTTATTACTCCTCTTCTCCTGTTCTTAGACTTTCCATGAAAGACTTTGTGGGAAAATGTTAATCCTTTGGCCTTCTGAGATATCCTTTCTCCACTCCCTGCAAAGGACCAGTTAAACCACTTAAGGTGGAGAAGCTATGTAGACAGAACAGATATTTGTAACAGAATATCCCAGGTGCCTCTATGCAAGGCTCTTCTTAGAAACATTTGGGTCTACAGAATAAGTTTAGCATTAAATAGGAACTAAAGATACTATGTGAGTCCTTTTAGGCAAACACATTCATTTCAAATATAACTGCAAATGTGTTAAGTTGAAATATACACCTTCCCAAGAGTTTATAATGGATGTGTCTCTTACTAATAATGTAATGTTCCTAGGTACACTACAAACCACAATATATCAACTAAATGAATTTTGAAACTTCCTATAAGCACTCTCCTGACCACAATATTATATGACCCATGATTTTGGGGTGAGAAGTTAGACCTCTGTACACTGACTCCAGGGTTTAAGTACATATACCCTTTATTTTTAATGCTAAGAAACAGTGGTTCAAGATAGAGATTTGTAAGGGCAGGTTGCTAAGTAGTCCTACAGCACAGGCACTTGACACTCCATCAGTGTGGGCATGCACTTCTATTCAAAGGCAAAGAAGGAAAACAACCAGCCCTAGCTATTGCTTTTTACTGAATTTTCAAGTACCCCTGGCTTGTTAAATGCCATCCGTTAACTTTCACTAAAATATTTAATCTCGAGTGTCCCTCTCTTCCTCTGTATCTCTGGCTAAAAGGTGCAAAATAACTGAAAACATTCACATGCATCCGATGTGCACGTCATACAAAACATAGGTAAATGGTTAACAATTCTAGGGGGCAAACTGGCATCTAGCTTATAAAGAGAGAAACACAGAAAACAAAAACAGATCATAGCAATGCAAGAATGGCAAAATAAAATAATAAATATTTAAAAAGAAAACTACCATAATTTAGTTACATTTTGAAAATTACATTTATTAAGTAGCATTCAGCAGATATTTAAACATGCAATTTTCTTAACAGGTAACAAATTTTAAGGAAAATGTTTTAAATAGAACATCTCAAAACCCAAATGACCCAAGGAAAAAAAAAAAACTTTTTCTTTTGAATAGTCAACATTTAATTAGTTTAGTAAAACACAGAATTATTTTTAGGCCATGAAGGGTCATGCAAAATAATAAGGATTGTTCATCAAACTCACTCCACAACGCTTTAAGGACTCATATGGAATCTAACCAAAAATGTAACCAAATACCTGGTGAACCAGATGACTCATATTGTCTCTTCCAACTCTGAGAGTCTATGAATTGTATGCAACAGAATCTTCTCAGAAACAGGTGTCTCCTAGACCCCTTTCAAGGGTATTAGATTTCGATGTACCGAAGTCACAGTCATCCTTCATATAAGGCGTTCTCACCTATTATGATGGATGCGGCAAAAAGGGTCACAGTGTAAAGACAAAGCTACTATGTACCCACCCAAGAACAAATCACAGGAGTGGGCAGGGAACATATGTATATTTTTTAAAACTATATAGTTCCTCATTCTCTATCACTAAATTATGCCCTTCTTAAAGTTTTTTTCTAAGAAAAAATAAAGCATTATAATGAATAGCCAGTGAAACTGGATTCCAACCATCCAGGTTGAAGCACAAGCTCTAAAGTCTCTGCATCTTGAGCGAGTCATTAACCTCTCAAGCTACAGTGCTCTCATTTATAAAATGGGACAATATCACCTGTCTAGGCTGATCTCAGGGAAAATGGAGAAAAGTGAAAAGAGGTATGTAAACATAAAGTATAATTGGAGAATGGAATAGATGTTTCTGAATAGGCAGGAAGCAGAAACTAAAGCCCATAGACAACCTTTTCTAAGATTCCTGAGGGTGAGGTGAATAGGTCAGAGAATAGGTACTATTGAGAGGAAGGAGGTAATGAGTGCCGTTAGCTGATTTGTTTTTGTTTTTGTTTTTGTTTTTGTTTGAAACTGAGTCTCGCTCTGTTGCCCAGGGTGCAGTGGCACAATTATGGCTTATTGCAAACCTCAAACTCCTGGGCTCAATGATCGTCCCACCTCAGCTCCTGAGTAGTTGAGGCTACAGATGCCTGCCGCCACACTCAGCTATTAATTGATTGATTGAAATGGGGTCTATGTTGCCCAAGCAGGCTAGTCTCAAACTCCTGGGCTCAAAGAATCCTGTCGCCTCAGCTTCCCAAAGTTCTGGGATTACAGGTATGAGCTACCACAACTGGCCCATTCGTTGAAAACTTAAGTTGACTTCCAGGATCTTAGATGCTTCTGGATACGGGCACTGGGGTCCTGTAGTCAAAGGAGGGCTGTGAGCCCACCTGGCTTGAAGCTGAGTTGGTGAACTATTGACCTAGGTTTTCTCATCCATAGCTCAGCCAAGTGGGAAGGAAGGTGATGAGGGGGAATGTGCCTAAAGGCCAAAACCCAGACAGGCCTTGAGTACC
The DNA here is from genome assembly GCF_002776525.5 of Piliocolobus tephrosceles. Classification (NCBI taxonomy): domain Eukaryota; kingdom Metazoa; phylum Chordata; class Mammalia; order Primates; family Cercopithecidae; genus Piliocolobus; species Piliocolobus tephrosceles. The sequence goes on from NC_045438.1 coordinate 150,071,839, forward strand.
TGTTTTGCTTTTTATCATTCCAGGTACAATGCAAACATTGAAGTAGATATTCCATAAAATGTAGACTAACATTTCCCTGCCTCAGTGCACAATGACATCACAATGTTTCCAGTGTGTTCTAAATAACATCTCACACTGAGGCCAATATTCTGTTTATTCCACTTCAGACTATGATCTGTATACAGGATCCAAGAATAAAGCTGCCTTTGTTAGATGCTGTTGAGTTAAATTATTAGTACAACTCAAGACAGTATCTCTCCCTACTCAAAAGCCTATCCAACACACCAAAAGTATTCTGGTTTGAAAAAATTCAAACAAATTAACAACCTACAGCTAGGCAGGAAGCTGTTTCCTGGTATAGTCTGATCCTAAAATTTTTCTTACAAAACCCCTTTCAGATACCTTGGATTTTTCACCAATATGAGATTACCTAGGTGACCAACCTCCCCCTTGTAGGTGTTTGCCAACCACAGAGGACATCAGAGGACTGATAGGAAAACCTGGCACCAAATGATTAAAGGAAAAAGCACCAAATCAAACAGCAAGTCATACAAGCACAGTTTAAAAGAGACCTTGGTTTGACAGTAGTTGTCCCTCAGCCCTTTTTATTCCAGAAGCCTTCCCTGCCTCACCCCCTGGAGTGGCAGCACACCCAGCCCATCTGCCCTCATAGCATCCTAAGGCCCAGCTCGCACTGTATTTTTCAAACTGGGTGCAAGGGTGTATTATTGGGAACCCAAGAGTTTTTCATGGCAAGATTTTCCCCATTTTATGTTTATTCAATGCTCTTACTAAAAGCATGCCTGGGACCACCTCGGGAAATTCCCTATTTCCACCCAGTGTCCGTGCTAACCCTTGGTCTGTGGTGCCATCCTGCTTTGCCAGGTAGGGGTGCTATCATTGTCACAGGCAAATGAAAAAAAAAGAAGAATCTGGGCCCAGTGAATGCTGAACACATCAAAATTTTTACTGATTCCAGCAGAGAAAGGTGACAAGATCATTGAATTACCACTTAGTCACTGGAACACATAAACTCAGAGCCTAACTGGAAAAAGCAATTTAACCAAAGTTAAACATCACTCATCACATTAATGTTAACTTAAATTTTATTGGTCTGTAATTTTATTTTATATATATATATACACACACACACACACACGTGTGTGTGTATATATATATTTGAGATGGGGTCTCACTCTGTCACCCAGGCTGGAGTGAAGTAGTGCAATCTCTGCCTCTTGGAGTCAAGCGATCCTCCCATCTCAGCCTCTAGCTGGGACCACAGGTATGCACCACCATGCCAGGCTATTTTGTATTTGGGGTAGAGACAGGGTTTTGCCATGTTACTCAGGCTGGTCTCGAACTCCTGAGCTCAAGTGATCTGTCTACCTCAGCCTCCCACAGTGCTAAGATTTCAGGCATGAGCCACTACACCTGGCCTTATCGGTCTGTAATTTTAATCAATATTCAGTTTGTATATTTATTGTGGTATTCTTATTCTTTAAGAGATATATGCCTAAATATGCTTATTTAGTACCTTGTATCATGTTTGTATAAGTTTTGGTAAGACTCTAATAAAGGAAATTTTAAAATAGTTTGATATTAAGTTCCAATTCTTTTCCCCTTCAAAAGGAAGCCACATAAAATCACCAAAAGGAGGGAGAATGGAATGATTCTCAATAGCAGGGAGGCTGGTGGTATTGCCTTCTCACTTGGGGACATACTAGAATATCAGACTATCCAGAAGGAGTTTTATAAATTATTCAACCTCCCCCCTCCCCAAATTCTCCAGAAGACTTGGTTTTTCTCCTCTACTTGCCAACCTTTCTATGATGACCGTAGGTAACACCAGATGTTTATTGTACACATGAGCAATGTAGTGCCCAGCATGCTGCATTGCAAATGACTATCAATTTGCCTGCCTCCTCTATAGCCTAGAAGCTCCTTCAGGATCTAGATTATATATGCTCCTCTTCGTGTTCCCTACAAGCATCTAATCAATCACAGGACCTGGCACGTAGTAAACACTCAGGCTTCTCTGGGAGCTGGAAGCCTGAATTGAGCACTTACTGGTTGAGTATCCCTAATCTGAAAATCCAAAATCGGAAATGCTCCAAAATACAAAACTTTTTAAGCACCAATATGGTGCTCAAAGGAAATGCTTATTGGAGGATTTTGGACTTCAGATTTTTAGATTAGAGATGGTAGACCAGTAAGTATAATGCAAATATTCAAAAAAAAAAAAAAATTCAGAAACCCGAAACACTACTGGTCCTAAGCATTTTGGATAACGGATACTCAGTCTGTGCTCAGCTTTGTGGCCAAGCTCCTTCACCTCTGATAATGAAACATATAAACCCACCCCCACACACATCCATCCTCTGCTCTTCTTTTCTTGACACATAGGACCCAACTCTACTTTTCTGGTTCCCATCTCCTCCTGCCTTTCAGGAAATTAACTTATTCATTATCTGTTTTCTTTCCTATGCCTTGAATTTTGTCCTGTCTAAACTTGAACATGTTCAAAATATCCTAATCAAAGAAAAGTCATAATAAACCAGCAAAGAACAACAGCCCTCCCTTACTCCTCTTCCTGGTTGTATACTGCCTTCATTCCTCAGCTCTTCACAATCAAATGTTTGAAAGAGTTCTCTTCCCTCACTCCTTCACCAATCCCATCCCAACCTCTCCCTACCACTCAACTGAAGTGGCTCTAGGTCATTGAATCCAGTACACATTTCTTCCTTCCCAACCTCTCAACAGCAGTATCACACACAGCCAACCATTCCCACCTTCCTGAAATCCTTTTTCCCCTTGTCTTCAGGATTCCATACTCTTCTGGTTTTCATTCTTCCTCTCTAGTCATTCTTTCTCAATCTTCTGCATTTTCCTCAACTAAACTTTTAAATGCTGGAATTTCAGGAAAGGACCTAAACTCTCTTCTTTCTACACTTTCTTCCTGGGTCACCTCATTCACTATATAGAACCAATTGTGCTAGTTCACTGCCTATTTGCTCTGAGGTGAATATATTCCAAAAGGCCAGTGGTTCCCTAGCAGACAGCAGTGCCCACAAAGAAAATGATCTAAGCCTGGTATGTTTTTATAGACAAGAAACACTGGAAGATATGGGACACTACTGGGAAGAGTATCCTTAATAAAAAGCCATAGGCAGGAGGAGGAGGGGTAGATGGACAGAGGATAAGGAACTTCAAAGATAACATCCGCCTGCCTTACTATTCAACTACCTTACTGACAATGTTTCTCAGACTTGAATATTCATCCAAGTTATTTGAGGATCCCATCAAAAATGCAGATTCTGATTCAGTGGATCTTGGGTGGGGTCTGAGGTTTTTCCCTCCTTGTAAGTTCCCAGGTCACGTTGGTGCCGCTGGCACACAAACCACACTTGTAAGTACCAAGACCCAGGTCAAAGATTCTCCACATCAACTGTTCCATAGAATGATCTGGGGAGGTTTCCAGAAGTCCAATGCCCAGGCCATACCACAGACCAATTAATTCAGACTCTCTAAGAGAATGATCCAGGTGTCAGTTTATATTATACATATATAGTATTATTATATATAATATGTAATTATTATATATCTATGTCATGTATGTTTTATTGAGATATAATTCAGATACCTACAATTGAGATAAAATTCATGTAGCCATACAATGCACCCATCTAAAGTGTACAATTCAGTATTTTTAGTATATTCACAGTGTACAACTATCACCAAATTTGATTTTAGAACATTTCATAATCCCAAAAGAAATGCTGTGCCCAATAGTACATGCTCCCAATTTCTCCCCCAGATCCTCCATGCACAGCCCTAGGCAACCACCATTCAACTTTCTGTATGTATAGATTTTCTTACTCTCTACATTTCATATAAATAGAATGATACAATGTGTAATCCTTTGTCAACGGCTTCACTTAGCATAATGTTTTCAAGATTCATACATGTTGTAGCATGTATTGGTACTTCATTTATTTTATTGCTGAATAGTACACCATTGTGTGAATATACCACATTTTGTTTATACTTTCATCAGTTGATGGACATTTGGGTTGTTTCCAGTTGAGTGGCATTACGAATTATGCTGCTATAAGCAAGTTTTCATGTGGACATACATTTTCATTTCTCTTGGATATATACCTAGGAATAGGTATGGTATATGGTAACTCTATCTTTGCCTTTTGAGGAACTGCTAGACGATTTTCCAAAGCAATTGTATCATTTTCCATTCCCACCAGCAGTGTATGAGAGTTTGGACTTCTCTAAATTCTCACCAAAACCTGTTATTTTCTGTCTTTTTTATTATAGCCATCTTAATGTGAAGTCGAATATCATTGTGGTTTTGATTTGCATTGCCCTGTTGGCTAGTGATTTTGAGCATCTTTTCATGTGCCTATTGGTAATTTGTACATCATCTCTGAAGAAGCCTCTACTCAGAACTATCTATACTTTCATCCATTTGTAACTGAGTTATTTGTGCTTTTATTACTGGGTTGTAAGAATTCTTTATATAGTCTAGCTGTATCCCTTATGAGATATGATTTGCAAATATTTCCTCCCATTCTGTGAGTTATCTTTTAACTTTCTTGATGATGCGCATTGAAGCATAAAGGTCTTGAATTTTGACGAAGTCCAATTTATCTTTTTCTTTTGTCGCTTAAGCTTTTGGTGTCACATCTAAGAATGTCTTGCCTAACCCAAGATCATGAAATTTTTTCTTTTTCCTATGTTCTCTTCTTCTAAGAGTTTTATAGTTTTAGCTGTTATATTTAGGTGTATGGTCCACTTTTGTTAATGTTTGCCTGTGGTATGAGGAAGATCACAGACATCTTAATTCTTCATTATTTTTTTGCAAACAGATATCCAGTTGTCCAGCACTATTTGTTGAAAAACATTTCTTTCCTCCTTGAATTGCCTTGGCACCCTTGTTGAAAATCAACTGACAAAAAGTAAGATTTATTTATTTATTTCTGGACTCTCAAATCTATTCCATTTATCTATCTGTCCATCCTCATGACAGTATCACAATGTTTTGATTACTGTCGCTCTGTCATCAGTTTCGAAATCAGGAAGAGAGCTCTCCAACTCTGTTCTTTTTCCAGATTGTTTCACTATTCTAGGTTGCTCAAACTTCCACAGGAATTTTAGGATAAGCTTAGAATTTAGTTGGCATTTTTATGAGAGGTGTGTTGAATCTATAAATTCATTTGGGAAGTACTGCCACCTTAATAAGTCTTCCAATCCATGAAGATGGGATATCTTTTATTTAGTCTTTTAAAATTTCTTTCAAGAGTATTTTGCAGTTTTCAGAGAATTTTGTACTTTGTTAAATTTATCCCTAAATATTTTATTCCTTTTGATATTGTAAATATAATTTTTTTCTTATTAATGCAATTATATTATTTCTTACTAGTATATGGAAATACAATTGATTTTGTACATTGATCTTATATTCTGCCACCTTGTTGAACTGTTATCAATATTTTTAAACTATTGAAGTGATTCCCTTTTGCAACCAAGTCTAAGCACCACTAGTTCAGTACTATCCATGCCCTCCATTCTAATCAGGGAAGATACTTTTATGTCCCTCATCACTCTTTTCTACCCAACTTTTCCATGGAGAATACATGCATTCAGCTAGTTCCAAAAGAAACAGCAAAGGAAGCTTAAGGGGGAAATTATATATGCAAAATGTAAAAACTCTGATTGAGAGCCTTTAAATACTTTAGCCCAAAATAGTGCTGTTACTTTTTCTGGAAGAGATTACTAAGATCCACCTTGTAAGTTTGAGAACAGTCATTCAATATGGGAGATTAAATCTGAACTCCAATCAAAAGTACCTCCAGTTTTCACTAACCAACAGTGATCAAACACGTCTATCTTTATCTCAAGTGATCATGAAATATCTAAATTAAGAAACTCTATGACAGAAATAGCTCTGAAGAGAACCCATTGGAAATGCTGCAGCCCAGTCCAGGCTTCACAAAAAGGCCAAATAAATTTGCTAAAATGGAAGAACATTCCAATCAGAGCAGTGAACCGACACTAGCGTTGGAAAAATCTGCTTCCAATTTGAGTAATTCAATCGCTCGTCCATTAACCTTTCAGAGGAGTTTCCTTTTGTCCACTTGTGCTGCCTTTCTTAACAGAAGGAGGCCCCACTTTTTATACTAGTCTCAAAGAGATCCCTCTGGCCTAGGTGCTATCTTATGACACAGTATGCTCAGAAAAGCAACTGACCATTCCAGGAGAAAGAAAACAAGAAGACTTGCCAAGTTTACATCCTTCTACTTCCTCCAAAGAAACATTAGCCTTCAGAATTGTAAGCCCTCAGCTGACACCAAAGCCTTAGCACACAGACCCAGCACAGGCAGTGAGAATAAGCATACCACAGATTCAGTATAGCCAGATTCCACTGAATTCATTTGCCACTTCATTCTTCCTCCTACTGTTAGAGTCTCTGCTTGAACTGTTAGCACTTCTGAATCTCTAAAAGGTGCACTTAAGGTCTCAGCAACACAGAAAAAAAAAAAAAAAAAAAAAAAAAAAACCTCAAATTAGTAAAAGGTTCAAGAAACCTCTTCGACCATGAGGTATGGCTATGCTAGTCACCTGAATAAAATATAACCATTCAACCCAATCTAAGCAAACACAGTGAGTACTCACATTCCACTAGAGAATGCCGAATGAATATTAAACTACACCATGCAAAGGACAGCAGGCTAAATAGAAGGAGAGATGTGTGATAAAGCAAGCAAAAAGTTAATGTTAGAATCCGCTATGATTTCAATGATGGTGTCCCCTTCAAAATTTATGTTAAAACTGAACTCCCATGGGAGGTGATTAAGTCACAAAGACTCCACTCTCATGAATGGAATTAGCACCCTTATAAAAGGGCTCAAGGTTAAAGGGAGTGCTCTCTTGCCCTTCCATCTCTTCTGTCATGTGAGGACACAGAATTTCTCCCCTCCAGAGGAAGCAACAGCGAGGCGCCATCTTGGAAGCAGAGAGCATCCCTCACCAGACACCAATCCTGCCAGCACCTTGATCTTGGACTTTCTAGCCTTCAGAACTATGAGAAGTGGATTTCTGTTGTTTATAAATTACCTAGTCTCACATATTTTGTTATATCAACACAAAAGAACTTAGGCAGAACCTAAGAGATAGTTGGTATACGGTCAGCCCCCCATCCTCAGATTTCACATCCATGGATTCAACCAACCACGGATAGAAAATGTATTTTTAAAAACATAATAAGAAATACACAAAAATACAGTAGAAAAACCATTTATATGGATTTACATTGTATTAGATATTGTAAGTTACCTAGAGATGATTTAAAGTATATGGGAGGATGTACACAGGTTACATGCAAATACTACACCATTCTTTATGAGAGACTTGAGCATTCATGAATTTGGGTATCTTTGAGGTGAGCAGTAGGAAGGGGCTTGGAATCAATATCCTGAAGCTACCAAGGGATAACTCTATAGGTATTTGTGGTAAAAATCTTTTATCTTGTTTTATAACAAACTGTTGTATATTTTTTTCATATTTTTAAAAGATTTTGTTTTTTCACCTTCAAGAATAGAAACAGGATGTTGTACAATTTTTTAAAACTAAAAGCAAAATATAAAATTTATACCATTCATCAAACCTCAGATTTTCATACTGCTTAAAAGCAGAAATGCTATATTTTAAATAAAATCTGTCTCAGTATTTAAACCAGAGTTTGAATAAATTATAATGAAATAATGTCTTAATTAAAGCTAATCATAAATATATATATATCTACTATGTATCTATATAAATGATAACATTTTAAAATAAAACTAGTGGTAGCAATATTAATAACTACCTGAATGTTTGAAATTTTAAAAGAATATTAACATTGTATAAGTGACAAAATAAAGCTAACTCATCACCAGCACTTTTTTCTACAGGATATAACCTACAAAGCTAGCATGCAAAATAGCACATATTAATGACCCAAAAGTTGGGAAAGAGTGACGCTTTACAGTTTCCTCAAGAAGATATTGTTTCTATACATGGAATGATAGGAACAAGGGACATCAGTTAAGAATAGACCTAACCCTTAAACTTCCTCTTTAGCTACATTACAAAAGAGAATCTCTTAGATTTAAGAGAACTGAACTCTGAAAAAGTAGACAAGATTTCTAATAGGTTGGTTTTTTGAAATCTCATTTTATTCAAAATCATTTTGAAATAATTACATGCAATAAGTCCATAGCAAAATTAGAATCTTTCTAATTATAATTTACATTGCATCAAGACTGTGACTATTCCTTATCTCATAATATTCCCCTGAGGATTTACCCTGCAAAACCTGGAATTTTTTAAAAACATTTTCTAAAAAGCAAGTTTTTAGAAGTCAAGGGGCTTCATAATGAGGGGGCTTTTCATATTAAATGCTATAATTTGAACCAGTCTTCCTTTTCTGAAGGTTATCAACACCATAAATCATAAGATAAAGTTTTTCAAAGGCTAGACATCATTCCATATTAAAACAATCTTTAATTAATACACTACCTAGAGAAAGCAGATGTTAAGCTATAATTTTTTTTTTCCATTTGCAGAAAAGGTCTCTGTGCTCTGCAGTAACCCACGCATTAAACACCCTCAACACAGAGGAATCACTTGGAAACAACTGTCAGACTGAGGTCCTCTTAAAAACACCAGTAACTTCCACAGACACAATGCGCCTGGAGGGTGGGAGAACATCAGTCATTGAGGCAGAAGGCCTGGACTTGAACCTTGACTTCAGTTTTAACATCTGAAAATATGCTAAATGCACTGGGAATTTCCAGTTGTGTAAATCAGACCTCTGAATGTCTCGGCCTTGGTTTCCTCAAATAACTTACCCGAAATCACACAGTGGAAAGTTCATAGAACACTCATGTTCATGCTCAATTTCTAATCTGAGGCCATGGCCACCACTATATTCTGATTACATACTTTCTGTTCTCCGAAAAACTCCCTGGATTTTTTAAACCAGTCGTTCTTTACATTTGTTTTGTACTGATTAAACTTTTATGTACATAAAATCAGTAGCCAGTTGTCAATTTTGCATCATATAGGACATTGTCAAGCTTTAGACATTTCAGGTTAAGATCACAAAAGCCTTATATGAGCTTTCATCCACTTTCATGCTAACAAAAAAAAAATTTAGGGACCACATACTATGTGCTAGGCCATACATTATATATTTTCACAGAGATTGTTTTTATTTCCTCCAAATGAAGCTATGGTGCAGGAATTAACATTATAGATCCTGGGCAAATTATTTAACTCTGAATTGGTTTCTTTATCTGTAAACTGGAAGAGTAAATGGGGAAAAAAATAGTGCCCTTGCATATTACATATTATATGAAAGGCACTCAAATGAGCTTGCTTTTCCTTCCTTAATTTTTTTTAAACAGATGAATAAACTCAGGTTTAAGCAGATTGAAAAAACACCCTACATTCATGTAGTACATACCTCACACATATTTTCCAGAAGAGTCAAACCAAAAAGACCTCCTTACTGTGGGTGGGAAACGATTCAAAACCACCGAGGCTTTCAGTTAACACAGAGCCATGTATTTCCTTGGAAATGAGGCACTGTGTCTCACCTGATTCCAAGGGGTACACTGCATATCTGGAATCTACATAGATAAGTCTTATATAACCAGTCTTTAATGAACTGAAATATACAGATGGGATTTTTAAAAAACTGAATTTTCTAGTTAACTCACCACCCTTTTTCAACTTGCCTAAATTTTTTAAACCTCCTTTTCCTACTTAGTAACATTTTGTCACTGGACATGATTTTTTTTTTTTTGTGATGAGGCATCTCCCACAGTCTGAACACCAATATTTTTTCATTCATTCATGTCTTTTATGTGTAATATACTTTTCTAGATATGGCCCATTTTTTTCTAACTTGATTACTATTGATACCAACGTATAAAATCAGTTGCAACTATACTGGCACTGAACATACTGTATGTTTTTTAAAGATAGATTCATGAGATGAGCTTCTCTTACAACAATTTGCTTCCTCCTAAAAAGAGGAAGTACGGATTAAACAATGAGATATGTTCTTTCCACATACCGGATTAGAGAAGGTGAAAAGTTTGAAAATACCCAGTGTCAAAAGAGAGGCCTCTGTTCCTACTCTGTGGGTGGAGTTGCTAGGCTGGTACAACAGTTTGGAATAGTAATTTGGTAACACATATTGATTTAAAATGTACATCTATTTTGGTTAGGCAATTCTATTTCTAAAAAGTTATCCTAAGGACAGGTATTTTCACATTTATATAAGTTAAAAAATGTATTCGTAATAGCAAAAACTGGAAACAACCTTAAAATCCATTATTTAGGAGGGGCCCGGTTAAATAAATTTTCATACAACCATATCATAGAACACTATACAATACTTAAAAAGGAAGGTTGGTCTGTATATTTTTGCACAGAAACTTGTCCACAATGTACTATGTTTGTAAAACTCAAGTTAAAGAAAAGTATCCGTAGGTAAAGATCCCATTTCTCTATTAAGTGATGTGCATAAGTACACAGGGAAAGAGTCTGGAAGAAAGTACAGGTGGACCAGGCACGGTGGCTCACGTCTGTAATCCCAGCACTTTGAGAGGCTGAGGCGGGCAGATCACCAGAGGTCAGGAGTTCAAGACCAGCCTGGCCAAACCCCGCTCTACTAAAAATACAAAATTTAGTTGGGCGTGGTGGCGCATGCTTGTAATCCCAGCTACTTGGGAGGCTGAGGCAGAAGAATCACTTGAACCCAGGAGGCAGCGGTTGCAATGAGCCGAGATCACACCACTGTACTCCAGCCTGGGCGACAGAGCAAAACTCCGTCTCAAAAAAAAAAAAAAAAAAAAAAAAGTATAGGTGAGTCATCACGCACACACTTTTTGAGGTTTTTGGTTTATTTTTAAATTAGCATGCGTTACATTTATAATTAAAAATTATCTTCAATTTAAAAAACCGAGAGAGCCCTGAAACATGATATTTTGTACTTTTGGGGTCCTATTTCTTCTGTGAGTACTAGCCATGACTTTTAAAAATGCACTTTCACTGGGCACAGTGGCTCACGTCCATAATCCCAGCACTTTGGGAGGCCAAGGCGGGCAGATCACGCAGTCAGGAGATCAAGACCATCCTGGCTAACATAGTGAAACCCCACCTCTACTAAAAAATATAAAAATTCCCCGGGCGTGGTGGCAGGCACCTGTAGTCCCAGCTACTCAGGAGGCTGAGGCAGGAGAATTGCTTGAACCCAGGAGGCAGAGGTTGCAGTGAACCGAGATCACGCCACTGCACTCCAGCCTGGCAACAGAATGAGACTCTGTCTCAAAAAAAAAGAAAAGAAATCTGATAGTATCCCAAAAGGATAGGAAAAAAGAGAAATTGGGGCATAAAAATAATTTAAATACTCCAGACATCAAAACTGCAGTCTGCCATACACATGTATCCTAAGGTGATAAGGACGTTGTTCTCTGAGCTGTTTCAGCCTACCACGCTTCCCTCCTCCTGCTCTGGTCTGGTCCACTTTCAGTCCATTCTCTACCCTGTACCGACGCTATTCTCCCTATCTCATTACCAAACAAAGCTTTCCAGTGGCTCCATCATGTTTTTTGAACACAGCATACCAGGCCCTCCGTCTGGTCTCTTCTTGCCTCTCCGGCCTCCTGCCTGAGCACACCCACACTTCCAACAACGTATCCCAGGAACATCTTCCGGGTTGGTTCCTCAGCAGGCACTCTTCCCTGATTCTGCGTTCTCACATGTGGTTGGCCTCTTTTCCCTGGAGTACTGTTCTCACCCACAGCCCATCAACAATGCCATCAAGCAATCCCTATTATCTTTCAGTCTCAGCCCTTAGGAAACCTAAGACCTCTCGGAGTCTCCTGTATGCTTTATTATAACACACTGTACTTCCTTTATCAGAGGGTCTACTGCCCACATAACAGCAAGGCTGGTTATGTCTGATGATTGCCACTTGCTCCACAATTAATACCATGCCTGGTACACACTAGTACCAAATGGATCAGTAGAGCCTGGAAAAAGATGGAATACTGGAATAAGAGTGCAACTTCAAAAGAATAAATACATAAACTTTGGTGACTTAGTGGTGACAGCGGAAAAGTTATCTCATCAGAAACCAACTTTTGCCTGTTCTCTGGTCATGATTTGCATGTTTGGCCAGCCCATTACATTCTGATATGTGGTTTGAAGAATTAAACTTCGGCAAAGGCACGCTTAAGGGGTGAAAAAGTCTACACAACATACAAGCACAGATCACTGACCTATCTTTTCATAACTTCCTTTGTAAAAAAGAAATAAAATCCTGTTCCACATTATAACATCACTCCTTACCCCGATACCAAGCCTAAAGTACTTGTTAAGCCTATGATCAAAGTAAAAAAAGTTACGTAGGCCGGGGCACACTGCCTCACGCCTGTAATCCTATCAGTTTGGGAGGACACAGCGGGCAGGTCACTTGAGGTCAGGAGATCAAGACCAGCTTGGCCAACATGGTGAAACCCCATCTCTACTAAAAATACAAAAATTAGCCAGCGTGGTGGCACCTGCCTGTAATCCCAGCTACTCAGGAGGCTGGGGCGGGAGAACTGCATGAACCCAGGAGGCGGAGGTTGCAGTGAGTCAAGATCATGCCATTGCATTCCAGCCTGGGGGACAAGAGCAAAACTCCATCTCAAAAAAGAAAAAAAAAAGTTATGCAAGTGAAGCTTGTCCCAAAGGAATTCTGTCAACCCGAGAGGGTGGGGGAGGGCATAAGTTACTATTTCTTAATAGACCTATGGCAAGAAGGTAAAATATATTAAAGTATGTTCAAAGAGATCTATCCAGAAAAAGAAGAGTTTTCCAAGGTCTTTTTTTTTTTTTTTTTTTTTTTTTTTTTGAGAGTCTCACTCAGGTGCCCACGCTGAAGTGCTGTGGCAAGATCTCAGCTCACTGCAACCTCCACCTCCCAGGTTCGAGCACTTCTCGTGCCTCAGCCTCCCAAATAGCTGGCAGCCACCGTGCCTGGCAAATTATTGTATTTTTAGTAGAGATAGGGTCTCACCATGTTGGCCAGGCTGGTCTTGAATTCCTGGCCTCAAATGATCTGCCCGCCTCGGCTTCCCAAAGTGCATGAGCCACCACACCTGGCCAAACTTCCCAGTTTCTATATAGAATTATGTAAATATCCTAATAAAGCAGGAATGTAACACACTTAAGGAATATATCATACTTTATTAGTTAACTTAGAGGCAATGGGATGAAAGGCAGACCCTGTAAAAGTCATGAAATGCTCATTTTGCAGAGAAAAAAAGGAAACACTTTTCCGGACTATATAAGTAGAGGCATTACCAGAAGAAAAATAATAATTCACAGATTTGTGTCTTCAACTGTGTTCCCTAGAAATTGATGCAGGGATGGAGAATCCCATTTAGAAGATTTACGGGGTATACTCTCACCAAAGTCATGCCTATAAGGAAGTAAGGAGGATACAAGTGGGCAGAGGGAGATCCTGACCTGCCATGCAGCTGCAGCCAGGGCCTTATCTGGTCCTACAATCCAACAGGGTACTCTGAAGGTAGGAAGGGCCCTTCGCAGCTGCACCTCATTAAGCTGAAAGGGAAAGACCTTTATATCCCTGTAGCTATCAGTCATTGTTCCATAAGCCAGTCCCTGGGAAATGGGAGGATAGAAACATTGCCCTGAATAGGGATCCAAGTGAATACCACAGTTTCCACGACAGTCATGTTTCCATCCAAAATGGAGTAAGATCATGCTAATTTGGTTACAGGACCTAACTGTAGAAGATAAATGCATATTAAAATAGTAACTAGTAAGATGAATGATGTATCTTCCTTAGCAAACTGAAACCTCCCAAAGGAAAATAATTTGGCTGGTTAAAGTAATTGAGGATTCTCAGCTTACAGAAGAGAAAATGATGAAGAAAAAGAAATTATGGTTTTAGAAAAAGCCCAGGCTGGGTGCAGTGGCTCACACCTGTAATCCCAGCGCTTTGGGAGGCCAAGGCAGGAGGATTACTTGAGGTCATGAGTTTGAGACCAGGCTGGCCAACATGGTGAAACCCCATCTCTACTGAAAATACAAAAATCAGCCAGGCATGGTGGCAGGCACCTATAATCCCAGCTACTTAGGAGGCTGAGGCAGGAGAATCACTGGAACCCAAGAAGCAAAGGTCGCAGTGAGCTGAGATTGCACCACTGCACTCCAGCCTGGGCAACAAAATGAGACTAAAGAAAAGAAAAGAAAAGAAAAAAAAAGAAAAGAAAAGAAAAGAAAAGAAGGAAGGAAGGAAGGAAGGAAGGAAGGAAGGAAGGAAGGAAGGAAGGAAGGAAGGAAGGAAAGGAAGGAAGGAAGGAAGGAAGGAAGGAAGGAAGGAAGGAAGGAAGAAAAATTCCAAACCAAGCCACCATTTTTACAAATGAGGAAATTCTAGAGAAATAATTTGATTCGAATCATAAAGTTATTGACAGAATTGGAACTAGAGGCAGGCCTAATTATCTCACTACTAGAGATAGCTCACTATTTCCTACATTGGACTGAGCACTATAGAATTTTTCATGAGTCATCTGACATTCACCCTCTAAAAAAAAGATAACCTTCATTCAAATAATATGAAGCTAGTGAGTAAAATTAGATTTCAACCAGGAATAGTAAAATTAGATTCTAACCAATTTTATTTTAGAGAGCGGAAGTAACGTTAATAGTTAGAATTCACATAGAAACCAGTTTCAAATGAATGTAGAGCAAAAGATGATTTCAATTTAGAAATTTCCAATAATCGAATAGTCAGTACTATGGTATGTCCCAATCCTGGAAATTATCAGTCAAAAGCTAGATGACCACACTAAAAAGAGCAGAGCTATACATGCTAGTTGTATTCTGGCACTGTACTAAGTAATTTATCTAGATTATCTACTGTAATCTTCTATGTAATCTTAGGAGGTGATTTCTTATCCCTATATTATATTAAAGAAAATGACCCAATAGACTGCCCAAAGACATTACCAGCTACCACCCGCTGGTCCAGGCCACTATCATCTCCGGCCTGGATTATTATGTTTGCCTTCTAAGTAGTCTTCTTGCTTTCACCCTGGCTCCTGTAGTGTATTCTCTATGCATAAAGGTTAATTTTGTGTGTTAAACTGGCCACAGGATGCCTCCTATATGCCTCATTTCTGGGCATGTGTGCGTGAGTGTTTCTGGATAAGATCAGTGAGACAGCTTGGCTCTGTGTCCCCACCCAAATCTCATCTTGAATTATAATCCCCAGGTGTTGAGGGAGGGACCTGGTGGGAGGTGACTGGATTATAGGGGCAGTATTCCCCATGCTGTTCCCATGATAGTGAATTCTCACGAGATCTGGTTATTTGTTAAGTGTGGTGCTCTCTTTCTCGCCTGCTACTATGTAAGATGTGGCTGCTTCCCCTTCTGCCAAGATTGTTCAATTTCCTGAGGCCTCCCCATGAACTGTGAGTCAATTAAACCTCCTTCCTTTATATATCTCAGGTATTCTTTATAGCAGTGTGAAAACAGACTAATACAATCAGCACTTGCATTGGTAAACTGAGTAAAGCAGTTTACCCTCCCCATTGTGAGCAGGCATCATCCAATCCACTAAGAGCCTAAAAAGAACAAAAAGAGGAAAGAATTCACCTCCCTGCCTGAATGCCTGAGCTGGGACATCAGTTTTCTCCTGCCCTCGGACTGGGACTTATACCATTTGCTCTCCTAGTTCTCAAGCCTTCAAACTTGGACTGGAAATACACCACTGGTTCTCCTGGGTCTCCAGCTTGCAGAGAGCAGATTACAGGACTTAGCCTTCATCTCCTACTACTCCTCCTACACACACACACACACACACACACACACACACACACACACACACACACTTCTCCAGCCACACCAGCCTCTTTGATACACCAAGCACACTCCCAACTTAAGACCTCCATACTGCTTCCCTCTGGCAACAACCCTCTTCTCCCAGATATTTTTATGGCTTGTTCCCCATTTCCTTCAAGTCTTTGTTCAAATAATACCTTATCACTGAGACTTCCCTGATCATCTAACAAAGTAGAAGCCCCCCTTCCCCACAGCACTCCCAACCCCCTCACCCTATTTTTTCATAGCACATACCATCACCTGATTTCTGTATTTACTTGTTAGCATCTATGTCACATACTAAAATTTGAGTTATTTGAAAACCAGGCCTTAATCTGATTGTTCACCACTATATTCAAACCATCAGAACTATGTAAGACACAGCAAATATTTGTTGAATAAATAAAGCCTAAGCTACCAAACTTGAGACCCATTCTCTTAAATGCCAAACCATACTGGCATCCCAGTAAAGGACTTCTTTCATTAGGAGGGTGGGGAAACTAGAAGATCTAAGGTCACTTCCAATTCTAGGACTATGATGCTATGACAAAGACATTAGGGCCTTAATAGTATGGTTTTCTTCTGCTGTTCTTTCCTCTCTTGCCACATTTTACTACTTCCCTTGAATAAGTAAGTGGTAAGCATTAGGCATGGATGAGATCATAGGTCTAGGAAGCCAGCTCCTCCTTGAGTCATCTCTAATCCATTTCTCATGCTGTTACTGTTTGCTCTTTTTCCACAGATGCCATCTGACCCTGCAGTGGCTCCGTTGTCAGTGGAAAAATATAGTGCCAATAAAATTGGCATTGTATACCTGTGACTTGACCCATAAATACAAAAGTCACCATAGTATTGTCATTAAATCTCTTAATAGATATAAGCAGTGAGTATACTGAAGTTATTTCACAAACAAAGATAAATTCACTGCTGACCATCCCAAGCAAAGTTAAGGGAAAGCATAAAACTAACCTTGTGCTGGGCACGGTGGCTCATGCCTATAATCCCAGCACTTTGGGAGGCCGAGGCAGATGGATCAAGAGGTCAGGAGTTCAAGACCAGCCTGACCTACATGGTGAAATCCCGGCTCTACTAAAAATACAAAAAAAAAAATTAGCCAGGCATAGTGGCACGTGCCTGTAGTCCCAGCTATTCCAGAGGCTGAGGCAGGAGAACCACTTGAACCTGGGAGGCGGAGGTCACAGTGAGCCAAGATCGCACCACTGCACTTCAGCCTGGGCAACAGAGCGAGACTCCGTCTCAAAAATAATAATAATTAAAAAAAGAAAGAAAAAAACTAACCTTGCAAGCAAGCATATTTGGGTACCAGAAACTAACAGAATAATACAGCGCTTTGAACTGGCAGAATTTACTTCAGCCCATTTAATAGCAGTAGAAGACATGGGAATCTGGAGCTGGAGAATTTAAAAGCTTTGGGAAAGGTTGGCAGGTCTCATGACCAGAAGAGGGGACAGAAAATCGTTCTGTGACATTGGCCTTGAGTAAGATCCCTCATTATTTCTGGTGGTTCCAGAGAGTTCTCAATACAAGGTACTTAAAATGATACTAGACTAACATATCAAGCCAACAAGTAATTATATTATTATGTTATTGGAAATAAGCAAGTTCTTAAATATATGGTACTCTGAAACATCCTTTCATCTGAATCTTTTATACCCACCAGAAATGTGCTCATCTATTTACTGTCAAAGCGGTATTGGCGCTTTTTTCCCCTGTAAGTCCTAATTCTAGATATTTAGTTTAAATATTTCAAAGCCACACTTTCAACAAATCCAAAAGAGACATTTCTCTCTATCTTAACTGCTAATCTCTGGGTATCTCAGAATACTAGTGAGGTTGTAATTACCTATGTAACCACTTTTTTATTAAAGGCTAGTGAGGAAGCCAGTTAAATCATTATAGGCTTTCCCTTCTCTGAAATCTTTTTGAAGAACATAACAGCTCAGCACACTGATGGATCTTAGGAAATAAAGGTAGGTATTCTCAATGCCTCCCTCCCTCCATGTTACAGGCAAAGAAACTAAGGTCTAGAGAAGGCAAACAACTTGCCCCAAATCATACACCATCAAATGACAAAGCCTGAACTTTCATCTCCATGTCTTCTCATCTCCATGTCTGCATTCTAACACACTATGGTATACTGCAAGGGAGAAACAGAGGTGGAAATAGGCAAGTGGCATTCCTTTCTCCTAGTGTGGATAACAGTTAGAACCCAGGAAGGATCCATGAGGGATTCATGCTTCACTTGAAAGTTACCAAACTGTGTGCACACACACATTGCAAATCCTCCCAAACTGTAAATGTTTCTACTATGGTTTGGACATGGTTTGTTTGTCCCCACCAAAATTCACATTGAAATTTGATCTCCAATGTGGTAGTGTTGGGAGGTGGGTCCTAGTGGGGGAATGGCTTGGTGCCACTCTCTGGGTAGTGACTGAGTTCTTGCTCTGGTGGGAACGAATTAGTTCTTGAGGGAATGAATTCTTAGTAGTTCCTGCCAGAGTGAGTTGTTATAAAGCCAGGATGGCCCTTGGGTTTTGTCTCTTTGCACATGACCACTTTCCCTTTGACCTTCTCTGCTGTGTTTTGACCTAGCATGAGACCCTCACCAGAAGCCAGTAGATGCCAGCACCACACTTCTCTAACTTCCCACCTGCAAAACTGTGAGCTAAATCAACCTCTTTTCTTTATAAATTACCTAGCCTCTATATTCTGTTATAGTAACACAAAATGGACCAAGACAGTCTCCCAAACCAACTCTGGGCTTTTCTTAAAGGTCACCCGACAGGCCCCAAGGGAAAGAAGGGCTTGGTCTAAAATGTTTTATATTTCCTCTCACTTTTTAAACATTGGAAAATCCATTTGGCTCCAAGAAATGAATAGTAAAAGGAGTTCTAACTACCTAGAGCCAATAGAACGTAATGGAAAAAAAGGCAAGAATATGGCTGGACTTTATTTTCTTTTTGCTTAGCACATCCTGTATTTAATCTGAAAGGTAAATAGGCCATGCCCAACATACCGACTCTTTTCAGGTGAAATTATCTAGGTTATAAAAACAAGCAACAACTGTGTTTTCACTATTCCTTAATTCACGGCTGACAGAAATCACTTCTAAAATAAATCAGAAGCAAATATTGTACATAAGGGAGCAAACCCACCAATTTCCATTACTTTGATAACTGACTTGTGAATTTATTTCGCTTGAATTAACATTGTGTGGCATTATCTGAAAGAACGTGTTGCAAACCCAGAAAAGGAAAGTTAGAATTGTCATATTTGGGTTATTTAAATATACAGGCAAAAGAGAGGAAGGGAGAGACAGATACTCTTTCCATGTCATTAATAGACAAACATCCCTGAGATATTTAACCTTCAAAACAGAGCAAGTAATTATGCTACATCTTTTTTTCTGTAACTCCAAGACATCAACCTCTTTGGTTCTGTAATACAACTCATGTTCTATGACGTCAGTCATGCCAGTAACAACTATGCCCCATTTTTCCTGTATATGCAGCTTCTCTTACTTTATATTACACTTTATTCTCCACATTAAAGCTGAGTAAATAGTCTAGCAGAAACCATCTTCACAGCTAGAACATCCTTTAACAAGAACCTAGATAATATTGATGGTTTATTTGAAACATCTACCACATTCCTTTCCCTGGATGTTATTTAAATCAAGAATTACCTACATGAAATAATTTAAAGCAGTGTTCTTCAGAGCATCGGTTGTGGGCAACAGGTGTTCCACTCAAAAGGGTGGCAGGGTCAAATGGAAATGTTTCATCCTAGAAGCTAAGCAACATCCCCCTGCTTTCCCTCTAACTACAAGATTTCACAGATGCCGGGCGCGGTGGCTCAAGCCTGTAATCCCAGGACTTTGGGAGGCCGAGACGGGCGGATCACGAGGTCAGGAGATCGAGACCATCCTGGCTAACATGGTGAAACCCCGTCTCGACTAAAAAATACAAAAAACTAGCCGGGCGAGGTGGCGGGCGCCTATAGTCCCAGCTACTCAGGAGGCTGAGGCAGGAGAATGGCGTGAACCTGGGAGGCGGAGCTTGCAGTGAGCTGAGATCCGGCCACTGCACTCCAGCCTGGGCGACACAGTGAGACTCCGTCCCAAAAAAAAAAAAAAAAAAAAAAGATTTCACAGAGCCTCTAAAATGCAAATGTGCCTTACATCCCTCCAAGAAAGGAACAGAACATTGTAGTTCCCAAGCTAATTTGACTATGGAACATTTCATTCAAGGATATCTCTGTTTCCCAGAGCTGGTGGTCCATGGAACACACTTGGGGTGGGGGCATCCATTTAAAGGCCAGGTCTCTCTAAAGATAAGGAAATAACTGATTAACATTCAATGGTCAAGTCAAGTATTCCACATCTGTCCCTCTGCATACCCAGAGTATACTGCCCCCTCTTTGGAGCACTGTGAAGGATCCTAGCACCTTCATTGTACACATGAAAAATCAGAGGCCCAAAGAGATTTATCATGTGCCCAATTACACAGCTGAGTTGGGGTACAGCTGGAAGTGGAGTGTGGCAATTCTGGAATAAAAAAAAGCTAGGCTTGCAGCAAAATGGCCAGGGATGCCTCTTACAGAAGACAGAACAATGGCAGAATGTTGTTAAAACTTTATTAAATCCAAGAAAATATACCAGTATAGATCCTTTTGTAGTTCATAAGCGTGATGATTGGTTTCTCACAGTCACGTGAGATATGCAAAACCTTGTTACACAGTAAGCACATTATCCATCTAACATGAAAAGAAAAAATATACACATTACATATACCAGTATATACCAGCATAACATCAAATCTAGCAGGAAGATCATTATATGTGGATACTCCCTGGGGCAGGGGGGTGGTTCTCAGTAAAGCCATTTTAAATATATGGTAGGCACAAGCAATTGGGAGATGTCATCCAATCCTATTTAAAAGTAGAAGTCAGTAGTATGTGGCATATTAAAAAGTTACAAATTTCTTTTTAGTCTCAAAGACACAAAACATTTGACACTGTAATACAGATGCAAAATAAAGTCTGGGAAGTATAAGATACATTTTAAGTCATTTTTTAAAAAAGAAGAAATAAATCTCTAACCAAAAGAAAGTTAGAGTAGTAGTTCAGGCAAGTCTGATTCAAATTACAATTTTACAGACGCTAAGGTAATTATACATTGCTTACTATTTTGGCAGCTCACAGGTAATAGGGTAACAGGATGCCAGGGAAAGTTAAGGTTTCTAGGTGCAAAAAGATCCAAAATTGAGGGATACCAAAAATATTAAGCCATTTGACTCTCTGCTTTTGAGCACTCCCTAACAATGAGGAAGTGTGACTCTAGATGACTGAATAAGCTAACTGTACTAACTCCTACCCTCGAATTGCTGAAAGAGAAATGAGAAGCAGCAATGCTGTTTTGAATCAGGAACTAAAATCTATTGAAACAATAACAGGACAGTGTTAGCTCCCTGTGAAGATGAAATACAACCTTCACCGTGTATTATTTCCCCAGTGTTGACGCACACACTTAAATTCTGCACTATTAAATGTCATAGCAAAAATTGAATTCTTTCAAACAGCAGTAACCCTCAGCAAAATATGTGCATCCTGGTTTTCACCAAATGTTGTTTCTGACTCATTTGTTTCAAGGATTAGCAAGGGTTAGAAAGTCAGAGAAATAATTGTTTTGAAGGACAGCCTTCAGAAACAAAGCAAGACCAAAGGAAACTGAAGTTGCTCTCAGATGACAAGGCCATTTCCTCACTTCCTATAAAGCAACACACACTAACAACAAGAGGAAGGAGAAGCCGCACAAACATTACTCCTCAGCAAAGCCTACTTCTGACCCCTCTACCTAAAACAGCAACATCCTCTCAGCCCTGAACTCCTACAGAATGTTCTTGGATAGAATATAAGCTCCTAAAAGCAAGAAACTTCGCTGGGTTTTGTTTCCTTAACTGATAAATCCTGGTGCCTAGAACCAGTCCTGGGACATGGTTCTTGCTCAATAGGTATTTGTTGATTAAATGAACAATGCTAGTCTCTGTCATCACTGAATCCTACAGGAACTCAGTCTGTTTCCTACCTTTATACCTTAACCAACCAACCTTCGAGGAAAAGTGGCAGTAAAGGTCACAGGTGTTGATACCAGGTCTCACACTAAAAGAGATAAGCCCACTTCTGCAGGTCTATAGGGCTCTCATTAAGTGGAATAAGAAGCATTCAGCATATTGTGAAAATAGAATAAAAGGAGCTATGACAAAGTATAATTTATACCTTGTGTGTTGTAGAAGATGAACAAGTATATGAATGAAAATTCAGTACATAAATTACTACCTGACTTCTCTATCATTTAAAATACCTGGTGAGTTTCTTATAGGTGGTAGTTAACTACAGCATGTTAATTTTTTTTTCTGAGACAGAGTCTCGCTCTATCCCCCAGGCTGGAGTGCAGTGGTGTGATCTTGGCTCACTGCAAGCTCCGCCTCCCGGGTTCACACCATTCTCCTGCCTCAGCCTCCTGCGTAGCTGGGACTATAGGCGCCCACCACCACGCCTGGTTAATTTTTTTGTGTTTTTAGTAGAGACGGGGTTTCACCGTGTTAGCCAGGATGGTCTTGATCTTCTGACCTTGTGATCTGCCCACCTCAGCCTCTCAAAGTGCTGGCATTACAGATGTGAGGCACCACGTCCAGCCACCATGTTAAAATTTTTCTATTCTATTCCATAGTTTGAACCTTAACAGAAAGACTATTTATTCAACCAATAATTAAATTTCAAACATACATTATACTTAGCTAAAACAAGTAAACCCAGGATTTACCATTTAAGATACTATTTGGAAATAGATTCAAAGATGAAATGCTTTCCAAAGCAGGATCAGATTGTAGCAAACTTTGGCTTCTCTGTAAACCACAGAAATATATCCTACTTTTATAATTTTTCCCTTTGTATTTTCTCATAGTGAAAGCATCAAGGAAAACTTACAGCTGTGCAAAAGATGCACCGGCATTCCTGGAGTGTGGTCATCTTGTCCACAGACTGCTCACACAGGCAGAGTTTGCAAGTGATGAGGGGGGCCGGAGCCAGATCTCCAGGAGTGGGATTTTCAGCAGTCATGGCGAGATAGTGGAGCCTACCAGCTGAGCCCATCAGCCTGTCTTCAGCGTTCTTCAGTCACCTCAATCCCTATAGAAAGGTCCAAAGCAGAAAATTTATATGGATTGACAAAGCTATTGTTTAGCCAACACATCTGGAGGTCAGTTAATCAAATTCTCACCCTCAGTTATCCTGAAACTTACAGCTAATGCACTTTTGGGAACCACAGGCTAGAGAGTGGTTTGCCTACCTCAGCAAGGTGTCCCTGAAGTCCTGAAATTTAAGCTGACTTCACTGTTCCGATTCATATCATATGAGCTATGGAAATTAAAAGATCACTAAGGTGGGGTGAGAATGGGGAGATGTTGGTCAAGCTTACAAAGTTTCATTTAGATGAGATGAATAAGTTCTGGGAAGCTCTCATACAGCATGGTGACCAGAGTTAGTAATAATACACTGTAATGGCCAAGAGGAGATTTTAAATGATCTCCCCACACATACACAGACAAAACAATGTGAAGTGATGATGTTCATTAGCTTGATTTAAGCATTTCACAAAGTATACATATAGCAAAACATCACACTGTATACTGCAAATGTAACTTGTCAGTTATACCTTAATAAAGGTGGGCGGCGGGAAATATCACTATGAGCAAACATATTTAGGAGTTGCATCACGACAATCAATTCAACAGACTCAAAAAGTACTTAAAAATAGAATGTCATTCAAAAAGTTAAACAAAGAGGTAACATATGATCCAGAAATTCCACTTCTGGGTATATATCCAAAAGAACTGAAAGCAGGGTCTCAAAGAGAAATTTGTACACCCATGTTCATAGCAACATTATTCATAATAGCCAAACAGTGGAGGTGATCCAAGTGTCCATCAACAGAAGAAAGGCTGGGCGCAGTGGCTCACGCCTGTAATCCCAGCACTGTGGGAGGCCAAGGCAGGTGAATCACTTGAAGTCAGGAGTTCAAGACCAGCCTGGCCAACATGGTGAAACCTTGTCTCTACTAAAAATACAAAATTACAAAAAATACAAAAATACAAGGCACAGTGGCACATCTGTAATCCCAGCTATGCAGGACGCTGAGGTGGGAGAATCACTTGAACCCAGGAGGCAGAGGTTGCAATCTTGACTCCAAGATTGCGCCACCGCCCTCCAGCCTGGGTGACAGTATGAAACTTCATCTCAAAAAATAAAACAAAAGACAGAACAACAAACAAAATGTGGTATATACATACATACAATGGAATAAAAGGAAATAAAATTCTGACACATGCTACAACATGGATGAACCTTGAAGACATCACCTAACTGAAATAAACCAGACAGAAAATCAAATATTATATGATTCCTCTTAAATGAGGTACCTAGAGTAGTCAAATTCTGAGAGACAAAAAGTAGAATAGAGATTACCAGTGACCAGTAGGAGGGGGAAATGAAGAGTTACTCTTTGTGGGGTTTTCCTCCTAGAGACAGGGTCTCTCTCTGTTGCCCAGGCTTGAGTGCAGTGGAACAATCATAGCTCACTGCAGCCTCGAACTCCTGGGCTGACATGACCCTCCCGACTCCACCTCCCGAGTCAGGATACGCTTCCTCACCTGGCATGTTCAATGGGTACAGAGTTTCTGCTTGGGATGATGAAATAATTGTTTTCCTCATTTTATAGATTAATTGTGGTACTGAGAAGTTAGGTAATCTGCCAGAGTTCTCAGACCTTGTACATGGCAGAGCAGAATACAATCCTCAACCTTCTGAGGCCACCAAGCCCAGTGCCTGATCCATTACACCAGAGCTGCCTTAGGTGGATATCACATGAACAGATGAAGCAGGGAAAGAAAGGAGGAAGGGGGACAGAAAGAGGAAAAGAGAGTTGGAAGCCTATGACTACAGTTATCCTTAAGGTCAAAGCTGTACAGGAACAAAATTTGTCTCTACACATAGCATGACTATGGGAAAAGATATCTTTAGATGAAAAATAAAAACTGCTGGCAAAGTTCCTCTACTAGATTGTTTTTATTCTGAATCTTTATCTTTAACAGAGACTAAATAATTGTGAAAATAATTTCTCTATATATTCATATTTTATATCACATCAGGACATTTCATGTTCTGATTAAACAAAAGCAAAATCCTATAGTTCTTACTATTTTTAAAGAGTGGTCAATTCTAATAAATTCTACCATAGAAATAATTGCAAATATACCTTCCCCTACAAGAACCAAGCTCTTTTCCTCTTAATTTTCGGACAAAAGAAATTACATGTAATAATTTGCTACCTAGTCCCACAATAGCTTAAGTCTCAATATGTAAGTACAAAAGTACTAAAACAAGGAGGGGAAAATCAAATTCGGTTAGATGGAAAGGAAAAAAAAAAATAAATGAGATATTTGCTTGTCAATCTGTCCACATTCACTTTCTTAATGTCATACCAGAAAGTCAACAACTACTAACTCTAGCAACCTGAAGCATTTAAGGTTTTTCACCTACTCCTAGCACTCAGTACCAGAAAACCTGATTCAAAATAATTAAATAGGAAGCTAACTAATGGTTAGTTTCCATGTGGAAAGCATGGTTTTTTCTCAGCAAAGGCCCGATAAAGTTCAAGACACAGCGTTATTCCATTAACTACTGAGGAGCTGTCATCCAAGAGCAAATTAAATTCAAATAGATCTGCACGTCGAATTCAGGATTTTGAGTTTTTTAAAAAAACCTCTCTTTATGATAAACACAGGGATAAAAATGAATGACTTTATCTTTTCCTTCCTCCCAGTTCATGCTTAAACAACTATCATTGGCCGGGCGCGGTGGCTCAAGCCTGTAATCCCAGCACTTTGGGAGGCCCAGACAGGCGGATCACAAGGTCAGGAGATGGAGACCATCCTGGCTAATACGGTGAAACCCCGTCTCTACTAAAGAATACAAAAAACTAGCCGGGCGACCAGGCGGGCGCCTGTAGTCCCAGCTACTTGGGGAGGGGGGCGGAGGCAGGAGAATGGCGTAAACCTGGGAGGCGGAGCTTGCAGTGAGCTGAGATCCGGCCACCACACTCCAGCCTGGGCGACAGAGCCAGACTCCGTCTCAAAAAAAAAACAAAAACAAAAACAAAAACAACTATCATTAGCTTGTGTCTCCAATACTCCAATACTCCCCGGCTCATGGCACACAGTCTCACCGACTTCCCCAACTGCTGTCTTCTCATCTCTACATTCTCAACACTGCTTCACTGCTTATGCAACCTATTCTGAATTATCTTTCTTTCAAAAGAAATCCCAAGTAAAACAACAAGAATAAACGTGGTAGTAAATGCTTCCTGAGTAGGGGAAAAGGGGTAATGACACAGGACAGAACCACTCCACACTCCAAATGTCAAATACACTTAGCCATTTGTATCTGGTGTGAATAGTCAATCCTGATGTTCTGATCTAGCGAGAGATCTAGGTACTCTTCAAGAAATCCAAGTATTTCTCAGTCTTACTCTCTCTATATATTTTTTCAGAAGGAAACATTAAACAGGCCAAAGTTTTAATGTACTCTTGAAAAACAAAGACATAATTGAATACCTCTTAGAAATTAATTGGATACTCTTGAAAGACATATTGGATTCCTCTAATAATATCTCAATTATTATCCATAATTGAATACCTATAATTAGATATTTCTTAGAAATAGTCTTCTTTTGAAGGCAGAACTAAAAGTTGTGGTAATCAAGACCATGTGAAACATAACTGTCTCTACTATAAACAGTAAGTAAGTTTTTACTCCTTAAAACTAAGGAGTTACATGCCTATAGGCTATGAAGTCAAAGTTATAAAATATACATATAATGTAAAAATATTTTTGTAATAGAAAAACCTTTACATAGCAGAGATGCATTTTGTTTTTTTAAAAATTCCAAGCATTCCAAACAGGCAGGACTTGTGACTCAGTGACATAGAGGAAAAAAGTTACATATTTCATCTCTTTGAGATGTGAACAATTCAAAATGCTTCTTCAAAGAGTGATTTAGAGGAATAACACCAATTCCCTAAGGCAATGGCTCTCAGACATTTTTCAAGCAATGAACTTTCAGAAAAAACAAAAATCGTAGTCAAACCACCACTGTATAAAAGAGATTCAGGTAGACAAGTGCCAGCACCCAATAGTGGGTGTCTAGAGCCAGTCCCCTTGACCTTCCCCACTCAGCAGCCCCCCAGCCACCATCACAGAAGCCTAAACCTGCACCATGCACAGATTAAAAACCAACCCTTTCGTTTTTCACTTTGGGCAAAACCAACAATGAATGTTGAAAACATGAATGAAATGCAGTGAGCACTTCATTTAAAAAAAAAAAAAAAAAAAGAATATCAAACAAGAAATCCTTTCACCATTGTCATTGCAAAATGAGCTCTTCAAGCAGTAAACAGGAGAATCCTGAAAATCTCTAATGAATTTCCTCACACCTGAGATGCCTGTGAATGGCTCCAAGGTTTCCTTGCATTTCTTCCTTTGTGTCATATTGTCTTCACAGCATGAAACCCCCAATAGTAGAGCCTCAGGAAGCTCAGGACATTTGATAACACACTCCCAGCTCCTCCTGTCCCTCCCATCAGGCCACAACTTCACAGGGGCACAGGTAATTCACATCCACTCCCCTCCAGGTTTCAAGAAAAGTCTTCACTCCAGAGAGAGGCTAACTCACTCTTACTGCCTCATACCTCACATTTCTATCAAAAATAAGAAAGTGACTTGAATTATCCACCCTACCACTTGATTTTAAAAGCTAACAATTATAATTACTTTTACAGTGATTATAGATGTGACTGTGCCTCACACTGAGTGTCAAGAACCCCTTGTGAAAAGAATTTTGGCAGAGAATGCAAGGAGCACCTTGGAAAGAAAAGAAATCTGACAGCTGCCTTTCAAGTTTACGCATTCTAAGGTTGGTAGCAGGTATCACTTGCTTACATATTCCAAATCATAGAACAAGGCAAATTGGTTGGGCCATGTAAGGAAGGAAAGCCATTCTAAAACGTCTGAGTTTGCACTAAATTACCAGGAAAGGAGAATCAGCACTTCTACGTGCTCTATGTTTCTCTTGCATTATAAAGTGTTCATTATATGAGAAGCAAGTACTATCTGATAGGAAAGAATAGAAAGTCACCTTTTCCCTCATGTGTTTTCATTAGAATTGCCAAAGAAAGGAATACTTCAGCACAGGATGCATAAGGAATTTTCATATTCTGCTGGTGGCATGAAAAAGCAATCTGCTACAAAAATGCAAATGATGGGAGAGCCAACATTCAAAGCCTTTTTTTTTTTTTTGGCGGGGGGGGGGGGGGGGGGGAGGGGATGGAGTCTCGCTCTATCGTCCACGCCAGAGTGCAGTGGCACGATCTCAGCTCACTGCAACCTCCGCCTCCCGGGTTCAACCGATTCTCCTGCCTCAGCCTTCCAAGTAGATGGGATTTCAGGTATCCGCCACCATGCCAGGCTAATTTTTGTATTTTTAGTAGAGACGAAATTTCACCATATTTACCAAGCTGGTCTTGAACTCCTGACCTCATGATCCGCCCACCTCAACCTCCCAAAGTGCTGGAATTACAGGTGTAAGCCACCGTGCCCAGCCATTCAAAGTATTTTTAACCAATGTAGTTTATGTCTGTTTGATTATCCAAAATCAACAGTTATTCCCTTACACAAAAAGATAGTGTAATTGGAAGGGATAATGTTTTATTAGGATACTCACCCTAATTATTATTAGGACACTTATCCCTAATTATTTTGGAATTTTTACATTATTATGCAGAAGCTTTAACATTTGGAGAAACTGCTAAAGCACAACTAAGGAGACTAAGAGAAATAGAAAGCTACTAAAATGAATCAACTGGATATTACTGATGTCACAGGATATTAATGTAAATGAAAATCCAGTTGATCTGCACTGAGGTCTTAATTCCAAGCTATGCTATGAAATTCTAAGAGTTACTCAAGTACAGGGGACAAAACAGAAGAGGAGACATATGAATACTCTCAACGTGCTTATATGCCTTTGCAAGACTTGGAGTCATCGCTGTGAAGTAGCTAGAATAACAGATATGAATGCATAAATATGAAAGTGAGGTAGCAAAGGGGAACGTTTTCAAGAAGGGTGGGTGGTGATGAAGAAAGGCTGAAGTGTTGCCTTGTAAAATGGAGACATATTCTCGGGAAGCTAATATTCTAATAAAGCAGAAAAAAAGAGCAGCAATCTAAAGGCCCCATCCTTGCCTTGTTAGGAAAGTTCTCCTCATACCAGCTAAGAACACACCAGGCAACCAGTTTCCACTCAACACAATCTGAAAATCAGCATTATGTTGATCTTGGTACTTCTGCCCAAACGAGTGGTTTAGTTAGCTACTGGTTCCTTTTCCTAACAGAAACTATTAGTGAACCCAATGGTACTAATTGAGTCTAGTAAAGTGCTGACCATTATCAGCCATTAGCTGAAGTTCTACCCTAAATACAATCTAAATACAATGGCAGGGTGACCTGCTAGCTGGTAGCAGTAGCAAAAGCAATGAAGGAAGTGAGGGCTTATGGTAGACCTCCTTTGTGGCCAGTGTTGTAGCTCTACTCTCTGCTTGTATCACCAACCATCTATCTGGTCATTCAAGGACAAGATGAACCAGCGTACATCCTTTCAATCAGAAAAACAGTTCTAATGTATGCCCTGAGAGGACCTGAACAAATGGAAACATAGGCTTCCCCTCCTGTAGTCAGGGAACTGCAATTACTCAAATATATTGTATATCTATTAATTACTCTTTTTTTTTGAGATGGAGTCTCACTCTGTCTCCAAGCTGGAGTACAGTGGTGTGATCTTGGCTCACTGCAAGCTCCGCCTCCTGGTTTCACACCATTCTCCTGCCTCAGCCTCCTGAGTAGCTGGGACTACAGGCGCCTGCCACCATGCCCAGCTAATTTTTTGTATTTTTTAGTAGAGACGGGTTTTCATCGTGTTAGCCAGGATGGTCTCGATCTCCTGACCTCATGATCCGCCCTTTTTAAAACAATAATGTTGAAACCCAATGAGTACATACATGGTATCACACATGAGATAAGTTGTCATTATTTGAAAAAATAAAATAGATTAGAAAATATCCTCTAGCATAAGCAAACCCAGGAAATATTTAGGTCTTAGACGTAAGAAAGTAAATATTCACCTATTCAGGCTCTGTGAAGTGGCAGTATTGTATCGCTGTGCCTCCTGTAGTAGGGAAGAGGACTTCTGATTTCTCTCCACTGTTTCAAGGTTGAAAGTGCTCAAAAACCACTTTAGTCTACAATTCCTTACTTTTAACATCGTCATCTCAACAGTTTCTAGGATGGCAATGAGATCACAACTTTATAACTTGGTGGCTATTACCTTCTCAAAATGGAACTGACATGCAAATATAGCCCTATTAACCATTTTGTAGGTTAAAAAAAAAGTAGGTACTTCATCAGGAAAGAGAAGCATCTTAAAGTATTAGCAAGAACTGTTTTCTGAACAGTGTCTTTGCTTCTTGAAATTAGGTTATGAATGAAGTCTGTTACAACTAATTTAGTGAGATCTAATATTTTTTCCCACAAAATATACATTGGTGCTGACATCCAAGCATGGCCAACAATGTACATGACGTTGTGATAAGCTAAACTCCAGAGGACAGATCATCTGGCACATCTAGTTTTTGTTTTTGTTTTGTTTTTTTTTTTTTGAGACGGAGTCTCGCTCTGTCGCCCAGAGCTGCAGTGCAGTGGTGCTATCTCAGCTCGCTGCAAGCTCTGCCTCCTGGGTTCACGCCATTCTCCTGCCTCAGCCTCCCGAGTAGCTGAGACCACAGGCACCTGCCACCACACCTGGCTATCTTTTTGTATTTCTTTTTTTAATAGAGATGCGGTTTCACTGTGTTAGCCAGGATGGTCTCGATCTACTGACCTCGTGATCCGCCTGCCTCGGCCTCCCAAAGTGCTGGGATTACAGGCGTGAGCCACCGCACCTGGCTCCTTTTTCTTAAAAGCACATTTCTTCTTACCTTCTTTCCATGTTCTCATACACTACAGGGTAAGGCCCAAGAGGCAGAAATCCAAATCCAGTTTTCCAAACAATATAAACTTATCAAAGAAGGTAGGAGTGAATATGAGAATAATAGCTCAATGATATTTTTGGCATGGCAATTTTGCATTCATCATGGTAGCTACCTCTTCAATATCACCACTGTGCCTTGCCCACTCCTACTTTAATCAGTGGTTCCCTGCCTCCCACAATTATTCACACAGCCCTGCTAAATAATTCTCTTCCTTCTGCCTGGCATAACAACAAAGCTCAGAAGCAGGAAGGAATGCCACTTAAAGGCAGGTCAGACAATGATGTAATTAACCGATCAAGGAGAAGTGGTATTTCAAAGAGCCTTACAGAGCAAGACCCAGGCTGATTTCTTGGGTCAGGACATTACCAGAAAACCGGAGCCACTAAAGCAAGAATATCTAAATCAAAAATTTTTTTCAAATGAATAAAAGCATGTGCCAATATTACCCCCTCCTGTGAAAGTTAAAAGTTTCATATAGAAATTTTACTTAAAAACAAATTGGAAACCAGTTTGGAAGAGGAATCTTCATCCCACCTGAGCAAAGTGCAGGTGTAGATTTTTGTATGTCCTTGCCAATTAATTTCCTATAACAGGAATTTATCATGAAGGAAACAAAGTCAACACACAAAGTTAGGTGCTAGGGATGTAAAGGACGTAAAGGTGATTACACCCAGCTCCTACTTATTAAGAGTCAACTAGTTGAGGAGGTTTTCAACAGAGGATTTCATATAATCATATGCAGGAGAATGTGTGGGTTTAAGGTTTCAGCCACAAGTCCAACAGAGAGAAATGAATTGTCTTGTTCTATCTTCCCAAGAAAAACAAAGAACAAGTTGATGAAGGGCTGGGACTCAAACTCGTGACTTCAGAAGATTTAAAAAACAATGGGACGTGGCTTTCCAAGTATGCTCTTAATAAATACTATAAGCCTTGTGATCAGAAGTATCTCCAGCTATGAATAAGAAAAGTGTATTTCACTTAGATTGTTGTGTTTTGTATTCAAGAAAGAGATCAGATCATAGATGAGAAGCTCCTCATTCCATGTTGCAGAAGCATTGGTCATTTTCTCATTTAATACATAGTTATCCATTTTTTAATAACCATTATGGTATGATGCATTAGGTTCCAAAGTACTCACCAACTAGGTAAATAGCAAATGCCAAAGTTAATAAAACTAAAACTTTAGTCCAAGACCTCCCACATACACCTAAAGGTAAAAAATATGAATTAAAATATTTATATAAATTAACTTAGGTGTCATATACCTCTTTGGCTGCTTAATGGTCAAAGGGTCAAGGTAATACTACCAAGAAAATTAAGATGATTGAGGTGACAAACATCAAAGTACTTTTTATAATCTGGCAAAGCAACGTGAATTAAGAACTACCACTCTAGACCCAAGTCACTTCTGAGCTTATAAGAATTTGTTCAGGACACAGACCACATCTTAGCCATCTTTATATCCCAGCCTCTAACACAGCACCTAGCAAATCACAGTCACTCAGTAGTAGAGTGGATAATTTTTCTGATTGTACGTGGAGGAGAGAAAATATTAAAGGCCTGGTTCTCATCCATATTCACTTCCAGAAATTTGCAAGCTGAAAATATTGACCATTTGTTGTAGGCAAGGAGCTTCTATAAATTAAGGTAGGCACCTCTGAAAGAAATGTTTCAGTACTTAGGGGCAATGGCCACAGATACCTATTCCCCAAAGCCCAAGTGAAAAGCATGACTTGTCTGGCAGCTTGGCCCTTTTCCCACACCCAAAATAATCAGTTGCACAAAGTAGGCTTAGTCCCAAAACTGCTCGGACTTTGTTTCTTCACTAACATCTGGGTTCAGCATGATTCCTGACCTCTATTTCAAACTGGAGATTTCAAACACTAAGAACTTCACTCACCAAGAAAGTAATGTCATAGTCAAGGCCAGGGGAAACAAAGAAGCCAGGATTAGCAGAAATACTTCAGAGAAAGGATTCTGACAAACATATAAATGTTTCTAAATGTCTAAAATATTGAAATGACTTTTCAAGAAGGAAATTTTAAGTGCACCTCCTCAGATGAAAAATATTCATACTACTGAAGAGAAAGATGTTTTTCAGGAAGTTAAATGGTCACACCAGGTAGAGAAAATAAGCTTTTTCTTCCCAGAGAGAGCATACTTTTCTCTCTGCTGTAGAGTTTGGCTCCGAAAACCTGGTTCACAATCTGAGACCCAAAAACTGATTATTTTAAAAAGACATGTCTTAAGCTGACCTAGTTTGGAAGCCTGAATGCCTTTAAATTGCCAATGAACTGAAACCATTCATGAGAATGGGGCTTTTGAATGCTGAGAATGTTCTTTGGGGCTCAGCACAAAGATATTTGGCATAGATGACTGTAAATATTTGTAAAACTCTGGGTAAATGGGCAGGATTTGACCACACTCAAGCCCTACTTCCAGCACAGTAGTATAGGAGAAAGTTATCTAGGGTGATTGGTTTGGGGTTTTGGGGGGTTTTTTTTGGTTGAGTTTTGTTTGTTTTAAATAAAAAGCCAAGCAACCCAATTCTACTACTCAACATCTTTTTCACATTCACTATACATGTTTACTTTTTTTGAATCATCAAGATCATTAATTAGTCAGACACTAGTTTCGAAACTGAGGTTTTACCCTTTCCCACTTTTCTAAGTTTATGCCCACTACAAAAATCGAAAATAAAATAAAAATGCCAGTCAAAGGTGTGCAAGGGCAGAGTAGGAGTTGTATGAAACCATGACCTTGGATTTCATAATACGATTATCTACAAGTGGCTTTGTGGATCTGCTATAGGTTTTTCTCCCCCTCAAGATAGTTTCAGAAGTATTTAAGGCACTGCTACCCATGAAAAGGACCCAGGTTGTGAAGGAAAGATAAACTAAGGGAAGGAGGGACTCACAGAGGCATTAGATGTGAAAGGGACCAAGAGGCTCATTTCAGTGAAAGCTGCGGCAGACAGATACTCTAATTAGCCAGCGACTCAGTTAGGACTGGCTAGGTTCCTTTTGCCTCTTACCCACACCCTAAAAACTGAGTCATCCCAAAGTTCATTTATTTTGCTTCTGGGCACAGACACCCCCTAATCTGCTTCTTCAGAAATGTTACATACATTGTCATTTAATTTATACCTCTCAATGTTCAAATAAACGTCCAGAAATGCCAAATCAGAAGAGCAGAGATAGTCCTGTTAAGAACCTCAGAGCTAATGTTTTGATAAGATACATGTGGCAGAAAGCAATACGAAACTGACAGTCTGTTATGGGAACATGAAGACAGAACATTTCCCCGAGAAGCGAATTAATTTCTGGGAAAACTTTATGTGAAGAGTATATATGCCTGAGGAGTAGACTTACAGCAGGATCCTTGAAACTCATGAGAAAAACAAAAGATGTTCTAGAAAGAATAAGCAAAAGATACCTTTTCCCTGTAGAAACGACAATCAATTCGAGTTTAACTTAAATTTGAGAATGGCTCTTGTAGAATCAAGAGTTTCACTGTTTAATCAGCAATTACCTGGTAAAATAAGCACTATAATGCATAATCCGAGATTATGCCAACATTTGGTCTCCCCTTAAGACCTAGGGAGAGGTCTGATCAAATCTTGGATTCTATAATACATTCTATTATAGAAACTGTTTTATTAGAAATGAAACTACTTTCCTTTAACAAAGGCATTTTGCTTTTAAGTTAACAGGTGTTTAAGGTATTCGGAATGAATTCAGTTCTGTATGGTTTGAGCACTAGAGACAGAAAATCGAAAAATCATGGTGTCACAGATAGTCTCCTGTCCTTTTCCCTTAGTCCAGCAATACCATTCCGGTCTTGCAACGCCTGTAGCCTTTAAAAAGCTCGCTAAACCTACCTGGCAGGAGACCTGCGTTCCTCCGCCGCCGGGCTTCTCAGTAGCCTCCCTCGAGCTCACCGCCAGTCCGGGCTGCTGGCACACCGGACAGGAGGAGCTCTTTCATTCTCTCTGTCTTTCCTCCGTGCTCTGCGGCTGACAGCTTTACACTTTGCAAGATTGCAACAGGACTCGCACTCCCAGACCTACGGGTCGGGAGGAGGCGGAGTCCCCGACTGCCTCCAAGTCTTGACTGGCAGCTGCGATGCCCGGGAACATTGCAGCGCGAGCGTGGGGCACAGCTCGCCAGCAGCAGCGGTAGCAGCGCGTTTATTTATACAGGAAGCTCAGGCGCCGCACTTCCTACTTCCCATCTGGGTCGTACTTCAGCTGCAGGTGATGGCCTTAACCCTATCCCAACCCGGGCGCGCTGCACCGGCTCTACTACTTGTCAGGACCTGTCTCTTGTTCTCCGGGGACCGCTATTGCAGGAATTCAGAGCAGCGGGTGCAGGTAGCTGCCCCTAGCGCCCTTCTCCTGCCCAGACAGGGACAGCTCACCTCTTGGCCTTCAGCGCCTGCTACCTCTCTGTACATATCCTCACAGGCCACCTTTCTTTATTTTCTCCCTCCTTCCCAGCTCTTTAAATCTCTTTCTTCTAACAGCCCAGACCTGCCTTCCCACATGGCAGACAACTGTTTTATAGAAACACTTCCCATGCACATCTCATCAAAAAAACAGCTTGTATCTGACTGGTCCTTTTGCATCTAATGATGAAATTAGAATACCTGTGAATCAAATCGGGAATAATCTTAGTTTACCTCATAAAATACAGACACTTCTTGATGAAACAATGATTTCACTTGAAGTGCTTTGTAACTTAACTGGGCATACCCTCAATTAAACAGAAGTGTAACAAAATAAATCTAGAAGCTGTGAGGTATTATGAAGTGCTTCCTTGCTCCAAAACCTTGGACATTTCATTTGTGTGACCTTCATAATGCATCGCATACCTACTCACTAAGATCAAAATCACCTAAGTCTGCTGAGCATTGCCATTTAGGAATGTCGCTCTGACACAGGAATCTGTGTTCACTCTGCAACCCCTCTCTACTTTTGCAACCACTGTCAGGAATGTGCTTCCTAAAAGGAAAGGCCTCACAGGCCCTTTGTGGAAAGGATCTGTGTGCGCCAACGGGCACCATTCCAAACGACACAAGCAAACACTGCTTCTCGGCCCTCCAAGTTGAAGAAAACCTCTAGGTCAAAGCGAAGGACTGAAGAACACAGTGTATCTACATGTGCCATGCTAGGACAGGCAGGAGGACCAGCTCACCAGTTAGGGAGGAAGAGAAAAAGGACAGGGGCAATAAGATGGTAAGAGAACCCAAAGTAGGATGTTTGAGCTTGAAAAGTCTTCCTAGCTATTTTAGCAAATAACCTGATTTTAAAGATAAGTAAATTGGGCTGGGCATGGTGGCTCACGTCTGTAATCCCAACACTTTGGGAGGTCAAGGCAGGCAGATCATCTGGGATTAGGAGTTCAAGACCAGCCTGGCCAACATGGTGAAACCCCTTCTCTACTAAAAATACAAAAAAGTAGCCGGGCGCCTATAATCTCAGCTTCTTGGGAGGCTGAAGCAGGAGAATCACTTGAACCTAGGAGGCAGAGGTTGCAGTGAGCCGAGATTGTGCCATTGCACTCCAGCCTGGACAACAAGAGTGAAACTATGTCTCCAAAAAAAAAAAAAGAAAAATAATAAGGAAACTGATGTCCAGGGAGATTTTTAAGAGATTGGCCCAAACGAGACACAGGCCAAGCTAGAATGAAACCTAAATCTGAGTTACATGAGGAAGGTGAATGTTAGTGAAAACCATCCCAAAGGATGGCCAACTTTCATACTGACCAATGGCTTAGCTTCTGAGATCATCTATTTCAAGGCATTTTCTTGGCATAGTGACCATTTTGGTGGACAGGAACTAGGAGAGATAAAGCATCCTCTAAGAGGTTGGTTTATTCGTTGGTGTTGACGCAAATCTCCTGAGCCGTCAACCAAAGTTCAATACAGAGTCCACTTTTCAAATTACCATTCATAAATGATAATCTCTTGTTAACAGGATAAGGGAAGAAGCTGCTGCCAATATGAATGAGAACATAGGTTAAGCACGAATAGTGCTGCCTATTATCCCAAATATTTTGCACAACTGAGGAACATCACCACTGATTATTTTCAACCATGCAACTATGCAAATTTTTAAAAATTGCAGTCAAAATTTAATAAGAGTAAATAAACATGATGAATGCTATAATATTATGTGAACAAACTCTCTCAGATCTTCCTAAGGAGTCTACAGTGTGAATGGATATTCATTCTCTGGAGCATTTATTGATCTCCTCCCAGACAAGCTGCTAGGTGCTATGAAGATAATGATATTAGAGATGGTCTCCCTGTCCTCAAAGACCTCTCAATCCAGGGAAGGAGTCAGACAAGCAAATCAATTATCAGGGTACTGATAGTTGTACCCAATGTGTGAGTGATACATGATGTGTGATATGACAGACTTAAGCATGATGTGCTATTGGGAATACAGAGAAGAAGAATTTAAAGGAAAGGAGTTGATGAAAAGAATCAAGTCTTCTCTGAGAAGGTGATTGCATTAATCTGTTCTCACATTGTTATAAAGAAATAACTGAAACTGGGTAATTTATAAAGAAAAGAGGTTCAGTTGGCTCATGGTTCTGCAGCTGCATAAGAAGCATGGTGGGGGAGCACTCAAGGGGGTTACAATCATGGTAGAAGGTGAAGGGGAAGCAGGCATGCATGTCTTATGTGACTGGAGCAGAAGTAAGGTGCGGGGGGAGGGGTGGGGGAAATGCCACACATATTTAAACAACTAGGTCTCTCAAGAACTTACTGTCACAAAAAACAGCACCAGGAGACGGTGCTAAACCATTTATGAGAACTCTGTCCCTATGGTCCAATTACCTCCCACCAGGCCCCACCTCCAACATCAGGGATCATACTTCGACATGAGATTTGGCTGGGGACACGGATCCAAACCATATCAGTGATTTAAATCTGAGTCTTCAAGTAGCCCAATAGGGGTGGTAGAGAACGGTAAACCAGACTGAGCAAACAGCTAAAACAAAGGCTTAGACATAAGACTCCAGGTGAAGCTTTTCATAATTCAGATAGAGCTGATACATCCACAATAAACAAATGAGGGTCTGAGCTAATGCAGTCACAACAGCCAGAGAGAGTTCAGAAACGGAAGTGATGGAACTTGGTATCTGATTAGATGTTATATTAGTCCATTCTCACATCGCTATAAAGACATGCCTGAAACTGGGTAACTTACAAAGAAAAGAGATTTAATTGGCTCACAGTACTGCAGGCTTTATAGGAAGCATGATGCTGGCATCTGCTTGGCCCTCTGGAGAGGCCTGTCACATGGTCAAAGTAGGTGCAAGAGAGCGAGTTGCGGGGTGAGTGTGGGGGGGCGGTGCTACACACCTTTAAATGACCAGATCTCACAAGAACTCACTCACTATCCCCAGGACAGTACCAAGAGGGATAGTGCTAAACCATTCATGAGAAATTTGCCCCCATGATGCAATCACCTCCTACCAGGCCCCACCTCCAACAATGAGGATTACATTTCAATATGAGATTTGGGCAGGGACACACATCCAAACTATATCAGATGCAGGGGGATAAGAGAAAAAGAATAGCCCCAACTGCTGGCACCACTAAGAGGGAGAATAAAAGAGAAGTGATAGTAAGGAAACCATGATAATTCAAATTAAGACCTGTAGAATCAGAGATGCCTCTGGGGAATACTGGAAGAACTGACAATAGGCTACCAACAGAGAGAGATCTAGGATGGAGAGTCATTTGGGAATTGCCATCATTTAGGTAGTGGCCATAGATGAGATTACCAAAAGCTAAGACAACCCACATGCTATAGAGGGAAGCAGAGGCTTAGGGCCTTGGCAAACTCCACTACCCATTCATTATTATGTAACCTTAATGAAGTTATTTAATATATTCAAAACTCAGTTTTCTCATCTATCAAATAGGAATGATGACATTCATCTCACAGGCTGTTGTGAGGGTAGAAGTGGTTTTTTTAAGTAGCTACCATAGTGCCTGATACACGGAGATGCCTGCACAAATCAAATCTCGATGGGCCGGGGTGGTGGTTGGGGTAGAGGCAGTTACTGGCAACTCCTGGAATTGTGTACTGCACAACCTGCTCAGCTGTACACCATGGTCCTGGCCTGATACACATTAGGAACTCAGTCAGTGTTGTTTATCTAAGAAAGGGAAAGGGGAAGGAAAAGAAAGCGTTAAAAAAGAGAACCCAAAAGAACATCAGTATTTAAAGGGTAGGTTAGAAGGAAGTCCTCAAATAAGTCTAAGAAAAAATTGCTTATTTTATACTACAAAAATAAAGGTAGGCCAGGCACAGTGGCTCATACCTGTAATCCTAGCACTTTGGGAAAATCGCATGGCCTAAGCCCAGGCGTTCAAGATTAGCTTTAACACCTGTGATAGTGAGACCCTATCTCTACAAACAATAAGAAATAAATTAACCAGATATGGCGGCACATACCTGTAGTCCTAAGCCCAGGCGTTCAAGATTAGCCTTAACACCTGTGATAGTGAGACCCTATCTCTACAAACAATAAGAAATAAATTAACCAGATATGGCGGCACATACCTGTAGTCCCAGCTACCCAGGAGGCTGAGGCAGGAGGATCACTTGAGCCCAGGAGGCTGAGGCTGCCGTGAGCTGTGATCACACCAGTGCACTCCAGCCTGCGCAACAGAGTGAGATCCTGTCTCAAATAAATAAACAAATACATATATTTTTTAAAAAATAAATAAATGTAACATTTCATATTTCAAACTGAGATGTAAAATTCAGACACTACAATCTACAAAAATATTTTTTAACTTTCTGAGCAATGACATATTACAAATTGTTCGCCAGAGCCTGCAATCATGTTGACCTTCATCATAACAGGGAATTATTTCCTAATCTGAATTCCAGATCTTTTTTTAAAAAAGCATACAAAATTTTAACATTAATAGTAAGCCATCCAAATTGTATTAATCGGTGGCCAGGCAAGGTGACTCATGCCTGTAATCCTAGCACTTTGGGAGGCCAAGGCAAGTGAATCATGTGAGGTCAGGAGTTCAAGACTAGCCTGGCCAATGGCTCACGCCTATAATCCTGGCACTTTGGGAGGCCAAGGCAGGTGAATCATTTGAGGTCAGGCGTTCAAGACCAGCCTGCCCAACATGGTGAAACACCATCTCTACTAAAAACACAAAAATTAGCCGGGTATGGTGGGACATGCCTGTAATCCCAGCTACTTAGGAAGCTGAGGCAAGAGAATTGTTTGAACCAGGAGGCAGAGGATGCAGTGAGTGCAGTGAGCCGCAATCACACACCACTGCACTCCAGCCTGAGCAACAAATCAAAATAAATCTAAAACACACTTAAAGTTTTCCCTGCATGTGAGGCCAAAAAATAAATATAATTTACAGATCCTATATATGTGTAAGATACTGAAATAATATATATCATACTACATAATATATAATATATAATAGGTATATAATATAAAGTGCATTATACTTGTTATACATAAGAATCAACAAGTAGAATTTCTTCTTTGGAAAATTATCCTCTTTAATTAATAAAGAAAAGTGTCTAGAGTTGTTCTTGATATTATCCTTCTATTCTACCTTAGTACCTATGTTAGAAACACATATCTTAGACTTTACATCTTCGTTACATCCTGTGGTTAAAACATAATTTTTTAAATGGTTTGTTTGGTCTCAATAAATCAGATGTAAGAATCCAAGTATTGGGAAATCAGCTTCTGCAATAGATGCAAATCTCTCCCCACAGGAACAGATATAAGACAAAGGTCATGGTGTTCTGCAGTTTGGTCATTTCTCATTTCCAAATAAATACAATTTCATTTGCATTTTTCTATTGCATCTAATGGCATGGATCTTATTCTTTCAGCATTATTGAGTGTTTTGCATCTAGAACTAAGAGTAAGACAATACAAAATAGGACTATTACAAAATAGTATGATAGAATCTATGCCAGAGATGTATTCAGGTAGCACGGCAGTCAAAGAACAGATATCAAACTACATAGAAAGTGAAACTGGGTCAGGCACAGTAGCTCATGTGTGTAATCCTAGCACTTTGGGAGGCCAAGGCGGGTGGATCACAAGGTCAGGAAATCGAGACCAGCCTGACCAACATGGTGAAACCCTGTGTCTACTAAAAATACAAAAATTAGCTCGGCATGGTGGCGCATGCCTGTAATCCCAGCTACTCCGGAGGCTGAGGCAGGAGAATCACTTGAACCCAGGAGGCAGAGTTTGCAGTGAGCTGAGATCGTGCCACTGCACTCCAACCTAGTGACAGAGCAAGACTCTGTTTCAAAAAACAAAAAAAGAAAGAAAAGAAAGTAAAACTGACTGGAGGACATCATCCAGTTACATACACACATATAGGACATACATCTAGTCACGTAGTTTAAGTTTCACAAAACTTGAGACATGTCATCTTGGTTCTATTTCATACTTAACAAGAAGCATCTCAATGCCTTACAGAGCAAGTCAAAACCAACTAGGACCCAACAAGAAAAAACAGAATCATCTCCAACTGCCATTGCCATTATTCCACATGAGAGCCCATAACGACTCTGGATAGAGAGCTGAATGAGAGAGCAAGACTCCACAGGGCTCTGTTGTCCAGGACTCTCATATCCTATATGATACCACTAGCAAGTTACAGTTAAGGACCAATGAGATCGCGGAGTTCAGCACCTCACTCTCTCCAGAAAAAAATGACTCTGCACTAGCCCTGAATTAAAATTCTCCACTAGAGAGACAGATGAAATTGTCTTGATAATCCTTATGTTTGCAAGGTTTGTGGTAATCCTGCTATTACTGTCACCTCCAAATTCCTGCATAAGACAATCAATTTTGGGGGGAAAAAAATCCCCAGTGTTCCCATAGTCATCACCACAGCCAATGTATTAACTAGTTTACAGGAAATGAAGTACTTGGTATGTGCATCTGCATCCAACATCGACACAGAGGACTGCCCTAAATTTAAGATTCAAATTACTTCTTGGCTTAACAGATGGGAACTCAATTCTTGGAATTCAGACTCCACCCTACAGACACCAAATTACTCACAGATAGGAATATTATAGATGTTAACTTTCCAGCAGGACTTTATTTTGAAAGGCACCTTAGAAACTTGTTTTCTCTATGACAGAAATGTCACATCCTTCTTTTCCCCACCTTCTCCTTTCCCCATCTCCTTCCTCTTCCCGCAACATAGTGAATCACCAAGTCCCCAGTGAGACCAGGAAAGCAGACGGAGTTAACAAACACCACCATCTGCAGCACATCAAAGAAACAAAAGTGAAGACATGGAAGCCAGGGATGCATGGAGTATGGAGAGGAGCAGAGAACCACCGCGTGGGGCAATAAATGCAGTTATTTCAAGGAGGAGGGACCCTGTCCTGGATCCTACAGGAGAAACAATATCCCCTATGCTGGCAAAGTCTATTTCCCTTCTACAGTTACTACTGGGCACCTGCAGCCCTCCATACCCTCCATACCCATACCTTGAGAATATGTCTCAAGAGGGTTGGCTGTTGTTTTAATACATCTCCCCAAAGCACATGTCACAGGACAGCCCTCGAGAAACATCTCGTGGCCCTAACTAGTGCAGCAACAACCACAGATTCTGTGTGCCACCATGTTTACATCTCCAACAAAATGGAACCTCAGAGAGGTCCTTCTTATACATCAGCAGTCCTAAAATAGATCTTTCTCATTCTCCCGGAGAGGAGTCACATTCAGATTAAACACATGACCATGGGTTTAAATAAGCAATCATCACAGTCACGTGACGTGTCTTTGCAAAGCGCCTTTTTCCAAGGGTCTCAAAAATAACTTTTAAATTCTTATCATGCTTGATCACAAAACTATGCTAATCTCATAAAAGTCACCATGTCCCTAGATGCAAGAAATTATCTCGGAAGGCCAAAAGTGAAGAAAACACCTTCTTGCCCAGGGTCTTCTCCACTCCAATGCACAGTCTTTTCCTCCCTCCTCCAACACAGCTTCCGGTATTCCTCTTCTGTGGCACTTATAAAGCAATCTCATTGTTTACATGCCCATCTCCTCCAACAGTCCTGCAAGAAGAGTGTCATCATATATATATATTTTTTTACTTTCTATTCACATCAGCTCCTCACTCACCTCTTTTCCTAGAGGGTCTTCTAACCATTTGCATTTTTCTCTGTGCTCCTTCATCAGACTACGTATGGTGTACACAAACACACACACACACACACACACACACACACACACACACACCATCATATTAACTCTGTGAATCATCTATTTATTCCCTTTTTCCATTTTGCTTTAGTATAGCTTATATTTTTTCCTGTCGATTTATAAGAGCTCTTTGTAAATTATCGTTAATAGTACTTTTCCTGCAGTATATTTTACAAATACTTTTTCCAGACATAGCTGATGTCCATTGATTAAACATTACTGCTGCCACACAATGGGTTCTGACTGCATATATCT
The DNA here is from genome assembly GCF_002776525.5 of Piliocolobus tephrosceles. Lineage (NCBI taxonomy): Eukaryota > Metazoa > Chordata > Mammalia > Primates > Cercopithecidae > Piliocolobus > Piliocolobus tephrosceles. The sequence goes on from NC_045438.1 coordinate 150,115,529, forward strand.
GATATTGATTCCTTTTCTTATATAGTTTCTGGGGTTTCCATCCTTAAAAAGGTTTCCTAAGCTTTAGCTTGTATATGTATGTTTTTCTGGATTTTCCTGTGAAACGGTAATTTGTTAAATTTGTTTTTCATCCATCAGGGAATTAACTTTATATCATTTATGAAGAGTCCTGTTGTATTTTAACCAGATAGAGAGCTACCCATGTCAGAATAATTTAACTCATGATTTTTCCACTGAATTGGACTATAATATGTTTCAAATATTATCTGTATTCTGATTTATCTATTCTGAAGTATCTATATTTGAATCTATCTGTTCTAATGTTTGTGTACTGCTAGGCCAATACTATCTTAATTACAGTGACTTTATAGCATTCTTATTTTTCATACTTTTCTTGAATAGGGCATTTGACAATATAAAGCTAGATAGTCATTTTATGTAATTTTTGAACACTAAGTTGCTATTCTATTCTGAATTGCAAGAACTTTATATATCATGTTTATTTTTAGAGTTTTATCATATCATTTAAGGGAACACATATCTTCATTTCTTAGTGCTTACTGGTAAAATAGAAGATTTCAGTTCATATATTTATCTTGCATCCAGCCATTTTCCCAAATATTTTACTAATTCTACTAGAGTGGCTTTTTTAATTTAGTCTTATGTTTGGTGGTGTGTGCACAATCATGTCAGCAACAACAACAAAAAAGATGCTTTTATTTTTTATTTTCCAGTAAATATATCAAAAACACAACTTCTTGTCTTGTTGCATTTGTTAGAACACAAAAGGTAATGATAAATTAAAAAACTGATCACAGGCTTTCCTATCTAGATTCTTATGTAATTGTTTTAATAGTTCATCATTTATAATGAAGTTTGCTAGTTTTTTCACAAACAGTCTTTATTACGTTTAAGTAATTTCCTTCTCCTCCTCCTTAAGAGTTTTATTAGGAATAGTACTTTATTAGGAATAGAACTTCATCAGATGGCTTTCAGAGACTTGATATAATCATATGTCACTCATCTTTTATAATTTTTATATAATGGACTAAGTGGCTGGATTTTCTGATATGAAACCAAATTCATACTCCTAGAATAATACTTTCTTGATCATATTGTATTATCCTATATTGGTATTCAAGATATGCTGGCTGCATAAAGTGAATTGGGGAAATACTTATTTTTTTCTATAATCTGGGATAGGTTGAATAACATTGTAATTATCTGACTTTTAAAGACAGAATGACCATAAATTTCTCATTCAAACCAGGACACTTTAACAATGAAAGAAGATGCTAATAAATAATGGAAATGATGGAACTTTTAAAATATACATTAATTGACAAAATAATTGGTTTTATTGTATTGGTGGACTAATAAAACAGTTCAAAAATGATCTTCAAAAATAAAACTTTTCTTAAACTTTTTTTTTAAGAGATGGGGTCTCATTCTGTTGCCCAGGCTGAAGTGCAGTGGTGGAATCACATCTTACTGCAGCCTTGAATAATTCTCCAGCCTTAGGACTACAGGCACATGCCACCATGCCCACCTAATTTTTTAAATTTTTGTAGAGATGGGGTCCCACTGTATTACCGAGGCTGGTCTCAAGAAATAGTCCCACTTCAACCTCCCAAAACACTGGGATTACAGAATGAGCCACCACACCCAACCTAAAATATTTTTATATTGATTAATGTTTATATTGAATTACAGCTGACCCTGAACAACCCAGGTTTGAGCTGCACGGGTCCATTTATGTGTGGATTTTCTTCCATCTCTGCCACCCCTGAGACAGCAAGACCAATCCGTCGCTCCTCAACCTACTCAACATGAAGACCACAAGAATGAAGACCTTTATGATGATCCACTTAATCAATAGTAAATATGTTTTTCTCTTCCTCTTTGGAGATTGGAATATAGCATCCTACGATCCTTCAATTCCTTAATCTTCCATCTGCACTCCAATCCCCAAATCTGGGTCATTTCATCATTCCCATTCTCTGCTCATCTTGCTCCTTTTTCTTTGAGACAGGGTCTCATTCTGTCACCCAGACTTGAATGCAGTGGTACCATTTCAGCTCACTGCAGCCTCAAATTCCCAGGCTCAAGCGCTCCTCCTGCCTCAGCCTCCCTAGTAGCTTAGACCCCAAGTGCCACCAGGTACCACCATGACTAGCTAATTTTTTTTAATTGTTATTTGAAGAGACAGGGGTCTCCCTATGTTGCCCAGGCTGGTCTCAAACTCCTGGCCTCAAGTGATCCTCCTGCCTTGGCCTCCCAAAGTACTAAGATTACAGGCATAAGCCACTGTGCCTGCCTGAAATTTTTTTAATACAGAATCCCAGGCCCCACTTCAGACCCACTGAATCAAAATCTCTGGGAGATGTAGGTATCTAAAGCTTCCTAGGAAGCTTGTGATGAAGCCAATCCATAGACTGACATTAAGCTTCCACGGGGATACCCTACTGACTGTACTTTTTTTCAGGACACAGTGAAAGGGATTTCTTCACTGAGGGGAAATCTAGGTTGGAAGGCCTGCCTTTACAGCGTGTTCCAATTGTTTCTTTGTCCTCGACTTGAACCTGAAGCCTGTCAGTGTTGCTTATGCTCCATTTTTGTCCCACTTTGGCACTCAGGGCTCAGTAATTTCATGCACTTGGAGAGGAGTCCCCTCTTCAAGGGTTTCTACCAGACAGTCCAGAAATGACCACAATGGATGCACGTGTGAATCCTGCTCATGGCATCTCTGCTGACATGAAGCGCACACCATTTCTTAATTTCCCCACTAATATGCTCAGGCTACTGCTCTTTATCCTCCACAGCCCTCCTGCTTCATTTATAATGACTTTATGTTAGCCAAAATAAATGTTTCTTTACTTCTGCCCTTACAGCAAAAGTAAAACCCAGAGGAACGTGCATCTTTGCTGGACTGAATACTTCAATACATTTATTGCTGCAGTTGGCCTCAGTGAACTCTATCACAGAGAGCAGCTTCTGTCACTGATTTTGAAACATCTCTATGGTCAGTGAAAACATCAAGCATTACCTCTAGTGATGGCAAAATCCAAATAGCCAGTTCCAGTAACATCCCTGAGTATGAGTCATATGTCTCATCGATTGATTTACAATAAATGTCCCCCACGCATATCTTGCTTTAAAAAAAAAAAAAACACTTCGGGAGGCCGAGGCAGGTGGATCATCAGGTCAGGAATTCAAGACCAGCCTGGCCAAGATGGTGAAATCCTGTCTCTACTAAAAATACAAAAATTAGCCAGTTGTGGTGGGGGGCACTTATAATTCCAGCTACTTCGGAGGCTGAGGCAAAGAATTGCTTAAACCCGGGAGGCGGAGGTTGCAGTGAGCCAAGATGGCGCCACTGCACTCCAGCCTGGGTGACAGAAAAAAAAAAAAAAAAAAAAAAAAAAAAATTCCAGGCCAGGTATGTGGCTCACACCTGTAATCCCAGCTCTTTGGTAGACCAAAGTGGGGGAATTGGTTGAGTCCAGGAGTTCAATGCCAACCTGGGCAACATAGTAAGACCTCGTCACTATAGAAAAAAAAAAACAAAAATTCCTTTTCTGCTAATGGAGCAAACCACATCAACAGCTAATACTTCACTTTTTATATATGCATAAGAAAACTTAAAATTGAAAATGGCGCCGGGCGCGGTGGTTCAAGCCTGTAATCCCAGCACTTTGGAAGGCCGAGACGGGAGGATCACGAGGTCAGAAGATCGAGACCATCCTGGCTAACCCGGTGAAACCCCATCTCTACTAAAAAAAAAAATACAAAAACACTAGCCGGGCGAGGTGGCGGCGCCTATAGTCCCAGCTACTCGGGAGGCTGAGGCAGCAGAATGGCGGGAGCCCGGGAGGCGGAGCTTGCAGTGAGCCGAGATCCGGCCACTGCACTCCAGCCTGGGCGACAGAGCGAGACTCCGTCTCAAAAAAAAAAAAAAAAAATTGAAAATGGCGAAAATCTATTTAGAAAAGTCATTTGATTTAAATGAAAAGTCATGCTTCACAGAATGAAATAAAATGGCACCTCCTGCAGCCAGCACGTGTTAAATCATTGTCTTTGAGCAAAGTATTCTTAAAAACAATTACAAACTTTTGAAGTAGACACTGAGGCAGCTTCAGAAGATTTGTGAATTACACATTCATCACCAACATCCTTGAGAAACAGAAATTTGCTACTTAATTTTATTAAACTTTCACTTTTTTAGCTCATTTCCTGACAAAAGGGATTATTCCAAAATAAATGTTAAAACAACAGTTATAGATTTACATCATACAAAAATGGCAAAACCATACCAAGAGCATTCAGACTCACATACTTCCAACTGACCCACCAAGTCAGCCTGGCCGCTTCCAGCTTTTTGCAGGTCCCTGTGGGGACCATGGCACAACTGACTGGCACACCAAGTAGCTCACAGACGTGGCAGCATCAGGTACTTCTCCCAGCACCATCTAGACTGGAAGGAGTTGGCTGTCCTTAGCCACCAGGGTAGGAACGTATTTCATTTTATCAGCCAGTTCTCGGCATGCTGTTCTTCAAAGGGAGGTGAAGTTAACTTGCATTGAAAGAGAAATGGGGGGAAAGCAGGGTTATACACATCACACCTTTCAAATTTAAACACAAGTAAAATTACTCTTCACAACACAAGCACCTTACACACCACTAGAAGAGACCACAGCAAAATCCGGTACACAAGGTGGAGAGGGCCACCATCCCATCTTATTTTAATGTCTTGTTAGCATAATACTTCCTTAAAAACAAGAAACTCAGAGCAAATATCAAATGGGACACCAAGAGGCTGGGACTTCTACGGTAATTGATCTTTTTGAGTCTTCTACTTGAATCAATTTTGGTCATTTGTATTTTGCTTATGAGTTATCCACTTCTTCCCTATTTTCATATTAGTTTCCATAGAGTTTTGCTCCTAGTGTGCAAGCATATATATATATATATATGGGTTTTTTTGTTTTTGTTTTTGTTTTTGAGATGGAGCCTCACTGTTGCCCAGGCTGGAGTGCAGTGGCGCGATCTTGGCTCACTGCAAGCTCCACCTCCTGGGTTCACGCCATTCTCCCACCTCAGCCTCCCCAGTAACTGGGACTACAGGCACCCGCCACCACGCCTGGCTAATTTTGTTTTTGTGTTTTTTTAGTAGAGACGGGGTTTCACCATGTTAGCCAGGAGTGTCCGTGTATAATTCTTTCTATCTTTCATGCATCTGTAATGCATTTGTTTCCTTATTCCTAATCTTGTTATACTTTTGCTCTTTTCCCAGTATTTTGTCTTATTTAGCCTTCCTACATTTTTTCCTTATTCCATTAATTCTCACTTGTAACTTTATCAGCCCCTCTTCCTACCTTGTGTGTATGTTGTTTGGTTTATGAGGGGTTGGAGGCAGGTAGGTGTTTTGCTGTCCTCTTCTTCATGAATAATAAAGATATTTACTGTTATAAATTTTTTTCTAAGTAAAGTTTTGAGTGTATGCTATGCTTTAAAGATTTGGGTACAAAGTATACTTTTTTATTCCTTTCCAAAGAACCTTTTGCTTCTCTTTTATTTTCTCTTTGATCAAAGGTTTATCTGGGAGAGTGTTTCTTAGTGTCCAAGTAGTTATTTTCTGGTCATATGTTTAGTATTGGTTTCTAATTTAACTGGGTTGTGGTGAAGAAATGTGATCTACAAAATCTCTACTTTTATATTTATTATAGTTTTACTTTATTTTGGCCAAGTAGGTTAATAAGTCTATTTTTCTAGTTATTGGGGCTTGGAAAATTACACATATCCAAAGAAATGCTCCCTGAAAAGCCTCATGGTGATGTGGCCAGGCAACCTGCCCTGCCTCTTAAACATTAAATCACAGTAACGATTGCCCCTGTTTCATTGTCTCATTGCAAAATGCATTCTAACTTGCAAATCTGGAACCATTATACCGCTAAGTAGAAAACAAGGCAATTAATTATTTTTAATAGTCAGATGATTATTTTTAATAGCCTGATGATTGTATCACCTTGGAATTTAATCAAAACAAACTGAAGGCATGCAATACTCCTGAGTTACGCCCAGCAATAACTTGGTTTAAGTTTTCATTTTCCAACCTGGCATCTCAATTTCTACTCAGTATTAGTAGCTCAGGCAAACCTGCTGCCCACCCACAAATCCAAAAGAAAACCATCTGTCTCATACCTCAGAAAGGCCTCAACATGATTCACTGAACCCTTGAGATGAAAGAGATCAGAACTAATTCTTTTTTCTCAGCTCACTGCAACCTCCGCCTCCTGGGTTCAAGTGATTCTCCTGCCTCAGCCTCCGGAGGAGCTGGGATTACAGGTGTCTGCCACCATGCCTGGCTAATTTTTTGTAATTTTAGTAGAGGTGGGGTTTCACCATGTTGGTCAGGCTGGTCTCAAACTCCTGACCTCAGTTGATCCACCCACCTCGGCCTCCCAAAGTGCTGGGATTACAGGCATGGGCCACCGTGCCTGGCCAGAACTATTTCAAATACAAGTAATCCTGAAATATTTAGTCCCACTGAGGCTTGAAGATTCTGTACTCATATCAGCCTTGGTGATACAGGACTCGTACAATGAACACACTTAAGAGCGGAAATCTTGTTTAAAATCACCAAGGAAATTCCAAACTTCTACAAAAGAATTAGCGGATATTTTAGCAAGGGTACACTTGGAGGCAGGATGTTATTTCTTCTGAAAGTTCATAATGATAAAGTGGAAGCTTCCTCAGCTCTCTGGGAGTTTGAGAAAAAAAAAACATATTATATTATTGAATACCTATTGTGTGTCAGGCATGGTACTTGGTACTAAGTATTCTACATGCATTATTTCTTTAATGTTTACAAAAGGAGTCATTATTACAAAAAAAAAAAAAGCTTATCTACTTATAAACTGCTGATAAGTATCACATTTTTAAATGGTTAGTAACTGATACAACAGGAAAGCCTCACTGAGGCATAGTATTAGCTATAAAGTTGTTCCATAAAATGGGACATTCACTATTTAACCATTTAGGGTTAAACTGAGACTCCTAAATTGCCTCTACATCAGGAAAAATTACCTTAAAATTTCTATGGTTTCAGTTTGTGATTTCAGCAAACATTCGTTTCAAACACAAACTGTTATACCCACCCATTTACTTTTTTTCTTTATAGAGACAGGAATATCATTATGTTGCCTAGTTTGGTCTCAGACTCCTGGCCTCAAGTGATCCTCCTGCCTTGACCTCCCAAAAGTGCTGGGATTGCAGGTGTGAACCACCATGCCCAGCCCATTTACTCTAACTGTTACATAATGAATTAAATATTCAAGCTCTTCTAATCAAATGAGCTCATGAAATCTAATCCCACACCTGACTTTTATTTATACTATTGACCTGAGCACCACAGAGGCAATTCTAACTACTAACCTAAACAATTTTTTACTTGGCACAAAGTTCAAATATACAACCTGCCTTTCATTTTAGATTCATCTTCTTTTCATCCATCTTCACTTTGCATCTCAGTTTCAGCTATACTAAATATTTCTAAGTACTCTAAATTTCACATTCACAGATTCCTTGGTTCTCCATTTACCAAGACCATTCTTCCCTACCTTTTCCACCTAACCAATAGCTCTTCATCCCACACACACACACACACACAGAAAAAAATGTCACTCAAGGTGTATCTTTTCTGTAATCTCCCTCCTACTCACCTTTCCCCACCATATATTTACACACCCTCTTCTAGGCTTCCTCTCTTCCATAATGCTCTTACTTTCATTGCTCTATTCAACAAATACTTCTAAAGCTCCTATTATCCACAGGTTCTTTATTAGGTTCTGGGAATACAAAGATAAATAAAACATAAGACTTCAAGTGGTATCAAAAAAGACCATTAGGCCTGTCAGCTGGTCAGAGTAGCACCAGGTTTCAGGAAAGCACTCAGCATTTTGAGCCCAGCCCTGTAAGACCTGGAGAATTTCATGGGTAGAAATGTGGGAAGACAGTGGAGAGAAGAAGGAAAAAGGGCCTTCTGGGCAAAAGGAATTACATGAGCAAAGTCAGAGAGGTGGGTAAGAGGTAAGCTTTGTTGATGGCAGAAAACAAGTTACTCCATCCCAGGCATTTAATTTAAAAAACAAACCAAAAACTTGAAAACTCAGGAGGCTGAGGCAGGAGGATTGCTTGAGGCCAGGAGTTCAAGACCAGCTTGGGCAACATAGTGAGACCCCAGGTCTTAAAAAATATTTTTTAAAAAAACTTTAAAACTACTTACTTATAAACTTTTTCAAGCTATAAAAAAGCAAAAGATAATCATGGAAAGTAAACCCTAGTTTTATTTCTAATTGTTTGTTAATTTCTGGTGCCTTCTTAAACCCAAAGAGGCTCATTAATTATCATTTATGTGTTAACAACACATAATTTTATAATTTTATCAAAAGACAAAAGAAGTATTTTATACTCCTCTGATAAGCACTGTGAATAAAGATAAGTAGTTCAGTCATAACTAGTTCACCCTCACCTCCCCATGTAAGAGTGAGAACAAATCAAAACAAATAAGAGAAACTTTGGTGCAAGGCTCCCAGACCACTCTATCAGGATGAGGGGGTCCTTGCCCAGTATCTGTCTTCCTTTTGTAGGACCTAATGCATACACAGGCTGAAGCTCTCATTCTCAGTGGTTATGTTGAAAACAACCAATCCAAAATTCTCTTTTGACGGAAGTAATCCACGAACTGACCAACAGAGACAAAACTTTTTAGAGTGAACGTTACTACATAGGGTTACTTAATCCTTAAAAATATCTTCCAATCTTTTCAATCTGCAATTTTTACACACACTTCTACAGGACCTTGGACAATATACATGTTGCAGCACATACCTGAGGGTATCAAAATTGGAGAGAGATAAGGAAGCAGAAATCAGATACCATCATGCCCAAAAGAATGCTGTAAACTTGGATGGCCACCTGCCCAGTTCATTATTATCTCAACAGTTCAGATGGCTTATGGTGTTCCTTTGATATTACATCAGTTTATGCCTCTTACCAGAAAGTGTGCCGGCAAAAATAACCCCAAGCGAGCAGGATGAGGCATTGTGATCCACAGCATGTCCCGAATTAGAATATATTTTATTTTTATTTTATTTTATTTTTTTTTTTGAGACGGAGTCTGGCTCTGTCGCCCAGGCTGGAATGCAGTGGCACAATCTCAGCTCACTGCAAGCTCTGCCTCCCGGGTTCACGCCATTCTCCTGCGTCAGCCTCCCGAGTAGTGGGGACTATAGGCGCCCGCCACCTCACCGGGCTAGTTTTTTGTATTTTTTAGTAGAGACGGGGTTTCACAGTGTTAGCCAGGATGGTCTCGATCTCCTGACCTCGTGATCCGCCCGTCTGGGCCTCCCAAAATGCTGGGATTACAGGCTTGAGCCACCGCGCCCGGCCTTTTACATTGTATTTTAAAAATGGCGGCATTAGCAGCAGCAGCGGCGGCGGCTGTGCGGGTGTTCACGTGCGGTCGCGGGGTCTCGCGGTAGCATGGCTGACTCTCTGATCAGCTGAGGCACCTGCTACGTGCCTGAGGACGGGCTCACCCTGCAGCAGCTCTTCACCAGCGCTGAGGGCCTCGCCTACAACAACGTCCTGATTCTCCCAGGATTCATAGACCTCACAGCTGATGAGGTAGACCTGACGTCAGTCCTGACCTGGAAGATCACGCTGAAGATGCCTCTGATCTCCTCCCCCATGGACAGTGTGACAGAGGCCGACATGGCCATTGCGATGGCTCTGATGGGAGGTGTTGGTCTCATTCACCACAGCTGCACTCCAGAGTTCCAGGCCAAGCGGTGTGGAAAGTCGGAAAGTCAAGAAGTTTGAACAGGGGGACTTCATCACGGACCCCGTGGTGCTGAGCCCCTCGCACACCATGGGTGATGTGCTGGAGGCCAAGATGCGGCATGGCTTCTCTGGCATCCCGATCACTGAGACGGACATCATGGGCAGCAAGTTGGTGGGCATCATCACCTCCTGAGACATCAACTTTCTTGTGAGAAGGACCACAACACCCTCGTCGGTGAGGTGATGACGCCAAGGATCGAGCTGGTGGTGGCTCCAGCAGGCCTGAGGTTGAAAGAGGCAAATGAGATCCTGCAGCTTAGCAAGAAAGGGAAGCTGCCTATCGCCAATGATCGCAATGAACTGGCGGCCATCATCGCCCGCTCCGACCTGAAGAAGAACTGAGACTACCCTTTGACCTCCAAGGATTCCCACCAGCAGCTGCTGTGGGGGGTAGCTGTGGGCACCCATGAGGATGGCAAATACCACCTGGACCTGCTCACCCAGGTGGGCATTGACGTCATAATCTTGGACTCATCCCAAGGGAACTCGGTGTATCAGATCGCCATAGTGCGTTACATCAAACAGAAGTACCCCTATCTCCAGGTGATTGGGGGGAACGTGGTGGCAGCAGCCCAGGTCAAGAAACTGATTGATACTGGTGTGGATAGGCTGCGCGTGGGGATGGGCTGCGGCTCCATCTGCATCACCCAGGAAGTGATGGCCTGCGGTCAGCCCCAGGGCACTGCTGTATACAAGGTGGTCGAGTATGCCCGGCACTTTGGTGTGCCCATCATAGCCAGATGGCGGCATCTAGACCATGGAGCATGTGGTCAAGGCCCTGGAACTTGGAGCCTCCACAGTGATGATGGGCTCCCTGCTGGCTGCCACCACGGAGGCCCCCTGCGAGTACTTCTCAGACGGGGTGTGGCTTAAGAAATACCCGGGCATGGGCTCACTGGATGCCATGGAGAAGAGCAGCAGCAGCCAGAAACCATACTTCAGCGAGGGGGATAAGGTGAAGATCGTGCAGGGTGTCTCATGTTCCATCCAGGACAAAGGTTCCAATCAGAAGTTCATGCCCTACCTCATAGCGGGCATCCAGCACAGCTGCCAGGATATCGGGGCCACAGCCTGTCTGTCCTTTGGTCCATGATGTACTCAGGAGAGCTCGAGTTTGAGAAGCAGACCCTATCAGCCCAGATCGAGGACGGCATCCATGGCCTGCACTCTTACACGAAGCGGCTGTACTGAAGACAGTGGTGGAGGCTGAGGTGATGGACGGGGCACACCCCAATGTCCCCCTTCAGGCACAGCCTCCCTCCATAACTAAGTGGTCCACAGATTTGCACTACAGGTTCCCCAGCTACTTTCCAGGGAGAGAGGAGAGGAGGTCCTGAGGGTTCTGCAGCCCCTCCCTGGGCATCCTCTGCTGAGTCAGGACTGCTCCCTGGGCCAGGCTGCCCTGGGAGGCCCCCCACACCATCCCCCCAGGCTCTCAGGCCCTGTGCCTGCCTCAGGTCTTTCTTGCTGCAGCCTGCTCCAGCCCAGCCCCCACCCCAAGGGGAGGCAGCCCCTCCTGGCTTCTCCTGTAGGGCACCTCCCTGCCCCCAGCCCCTCAGGAAATGGTGCTCTCCAGGCCCTGCCTCTGGTCCTTCCCGGGCTGCTGCCCCCTCAGCCATGTGGCACTTTTGAGCTCCAGACCTAGGCCAAGGGGAGGTCTCTGACCCCTTCCTCAGCCCTGGGCTACCCTTGGGTCCTGCTCCTCAGGCCACTCCCCTGTCCCTGGCCCTGGGGAGGAGGCTGCCCTGGTCATGGCCCCCTGCCCATCATTCCTGACTCACTACTGTTTGTAGGTGTACCATTCTTGCCCTCTCCTCAGCTGCAGTTGAAGGCTTTAACTCTGCACACTTTGGGATCACAGTTGTGTCACCGTGTATTAAAAAATCGGAATAAATCAAGCAGGTCTCAAAAAAAAAAAAAAAAAATGGAATCACAGGTCAACATTATTACCCCTCTCCAGCAAGGACTGAATAAAAGGCAGTGAGCAAATATACTTAGTTTAGAATAAGTAAATCTTTAAGTAGATTAATGACGTCTTGCTCATTACAAACCATTTTGTTATAGAGGAGGGATAGTTCTAATCTCTGAAAATTAAACAAAATTATTTAATTGCTGCCATATCCGTACACAATAATGTTCCTGAATCTGGGTGGCAGAACTGGAAGAATGTGGTTGTACACTTATTTTGCTTTTGCTTTCCATGAATGGCCAAGTCAGGCAAATCAATGTACTTCAGCAACTCAAGTGGCATTTCACGGACATACAAGATGAAAAGAAGACCATAAGCTGCTTCTTTCGTTTCTTCTTAAGGAACGTAAAGAGCAGAAGGAATCTCTTTTTGGGAGGACAAACAACATATCCCTGTTCAAGACCATCCACTGTTGCATTAGCTTTATCATCATCAACACCAATAATGTCGGTGGCTCCTTTTTCAGAGAAATCCTTGCCAGGCCTTCAACTTTCGAGTTTGGGTGGCAGAAAAGAGCATAGTCTGTTTACGTGTTGGCAAAAGTTTAATAACTTGCTTTAATTCCCCTTCAAACTCAACATCCAAGCTATGATCAGCTTCATCAATAACCAGACACTGCAGGTTTTTATACATAAACCCTGGGGTATTCTGCATATGGTCCAGCAGACAGCCTGCTGTGGCCACAATGATGTTGATCCCATTAGCAAGTTTCTGTGCTTCAGCAGATCTGTTACTGCCACCCATTATCAACCCATAAGTATGCACGTGGCAAGTCATTAGCTCCTTAAGAACAGCAAGTTTGCTTTGCGTCCTTTGTAGGGACATGGATGCAGCTGGAAACCATCATTCTTAGCAAACTATCACAAGAAGAGAAAACCAAACACCGCATGTTCTCACTCATAGGTGGGAACTGAACAATGAGCTCACTTGGACTCGGGAAGGGGAACATCACACACTGGGGCCTATCATGGGGAGGGGGGAGGGGGGAGGGATTGCACTGGGGAGTTATACCTGATATAAATGATGAATTGATGGGTGCTGACGAGTTGATGGGTGCAGCACACCAACATGGCACATGTATACATATGTAACCTGCACGTTATGCACATGTACCCTAGAACTTAAAGTACAATAAAAAAAAAGAAAAAAAAAAAAAAAAAGAAAAAAAAAAGAACAGCAAGTTTGCAAGGCTAGTTCTCTAGCAGGTGAGAGAATAAGAACTCCCGTTCCACCCCTGGGCATGAACTTTAACTTAACAATGAGTTCAACTGCAGGGATGAGAAAAGCCAGGGTTTTACCACTGCCTGTTTTTGCAGCTGCTAGAAGTCCCTGCCTTCCAGAAGTGGTCTGATACTTTTATGCTGAATTTCAGTCATGTTTGTAAAACCCATTTCTTTTATTGCCTTCAGAGTGTTTTCATTGACAGGATTACATAGAGAAACAAATGAAGATCCTCAAAAGCTCCTATCAGTCCCAGGGGTAGGCTGGGCACCTCACTGTCATCTTCATCATTATCTGGCTTCTCCACATTATTTTCTGTTTCTTTAGGAGTCTCTGCACTCTCTTCTTCAGATTCCCCTTTGTTTTCAGTTTTTGCTTTTTTTGTATCAGGTCCAGCATCATTTAGCATTTTCCTCTTTTTCTTCTTCTTTGTGTTTTTTGATTCTGAATTGGGAGAGGGCATGCCCTGCTCATTTTGCACCCAAAATAATTGGGTTTTCTTCGCTACTTGAAACAATCCAAGGTTCCATTAAGTGAATTTGACTTTTCCTGGTCTAAAATTTCTGACATTCAGTCCCAGCTTGAGAGACTGATTGAAAAGAACTACTTTCTTCATAAGTCAGCCCAGGAAGCATATAAGCCAACATATGAGTCTATGATTTCCATTCTCTGAAACAGATCTTTAATGCTAATAACTTAAATTTGCCTCCAGTTGCTCTGTCATTTGGTTTCAAGGTACCTCCCTTTGTTGATCTGAACATCAACTGCAATGAAGGCAAGCAGAAAAAGTGAGGGGGTGGTGGTAGATTTGGCTACCGGAAAACCAAGAAAATTGAGAAGTTCAAAATCTTTAAACACATTAGCAAGAAATCATCCGACAGCAGGCAGTTCTCTCACTGAAGACATGCCTTTCTTTCATCTTGAATAACTTTATCCTAAAATGAATTTTCCCCTTGATTTAACGGGATTTTTGTAGCCTTTAGAATTTGGACTTATCTAACAAGAGTATAAATTGACTTGGGTTCCAAGCAATGTCACTTCTATCAAGCCTCTTTTTTATTTCAGGGATATAAAACAGGCTTTACTTTTCTTGGATGCCCAATGGCAGAGCAAGGAATATCTGGTCTTTCTTGTGATTATATAATATTTTAATTTTAAATATCCCTCCCTCATACATACAAATGTATGTTACTGTTTTAATATAATTCTTTTTGTACCTTAAAAAAAATCTATGTTAATACAGCAATGTTATCTCATCTGAATACTTTTACAAATGTCATTTCATTTAATACTTACAACAACGCTTCAGTTGAGGTTTTATCATTCCCATTTTACAGATGGGGAAACTGAGCATTGAAAGACAACTGACTTTCCCAGGTCACACAGTTACTGGCACAATGTGCACTAGAACCCAATGACCAAGTCAAGTGACTTTCAGCTAGAGCAAGCTTGTACAGCCTGCAGCCCTGTGACCCAAGATGGTTTTGAATACAGCCTAACACAAATTTGTAAACTTTCTTAAAACATTATACAATTTTTTTTGCAATTTTTTTTAGCTCATCGGCTGTCATTAATGTTAGTGTATTTTACGTGTGGTCCAAGAAAACTCTTCTTCTTCCAGTGTGGCCCAGGGAAGCCGAAAGATTGGACACCCCTAAACTAGAGCACCCCTGCTTCCCCAACAAAGTTATAAGTAAAATCAAGCTCCCCTTTTTTCTCATGTCAGGATCTTTTCTGGAAAGAGGACAAAAACAAGTTAATGTAAAACTTTTCGTTCTATTTTTAAACATCTACTTAGGGCAAAAGGCCAGGTGTTCTGCCAAAACAAATTAGATAATACTCTTATATTGGCAGACTCTCAATCTTGACCAAGAAGAAAAATATCCAACATAATATATATTGAGAAAAGAGTCCAAGAACTCTGAGTACACTGAATTCTCAGCCTTGGCCTTCTGCAAGAAGGAAGAGGCAAGTTTCCCGTATGAGAGAACAGTCAAGGAGTATGACTCAAGGACTATTTCAGTACAAGATCTTATTTCAACCCTGTTGTCCATCTGTTTGCTGAGAATGTAAAGTTGTCTGGTTCCAAGTCAGAAAAGAGGATGAAATCATCTACTAAAGCCACATAAACGGGAGCCCCATAGCCATGCAGTGAGAGGCCAACGCACACCTTCCCATTATCTGGCTGGATTTCTGTGTGGTCATGGTGTCTTATCCCAGGGAGGCAAGTTCAGGGACCCAGCTAAGCAAATGATAAATGCTGTAAAATTTATTCTCTATTTACTGCAGGCTAATGGAGAAGAAAGATAAGCACAGTGCAGTGGCTCACACCTGTAATCCCAGCACTTTGGGAGGCCAAGGTGGGAAAATCGCTTAAGCCCAGAAGTTCAAGACCAACCTGGCCAACATAGGGAGACCTCATTTCTACAAATAATCAAAATATTAGCTGGGTGTAGTGGCATGCATCTGTGGTTCCAGCTGCTTGGGAGGCTGAAGCCGGAGTGTTGCTTGAGCCTGATAGGTGGAGGCTGCAGTGAGCCATGATCACGCCACTGCACTCCAGCCTGGGTGACAGAGTGAGACCCTGTCTTAAAACAAACAAACAAATAAATAAAATAAATAAAATAATGGGGGTGGGGGGAAGAGCAACTCAAAGAATTGCATATGAAAAACAATTAATATTTTAAATGCAGACATTGACTACAGACAATATCTATTTATCAACCATTGCAGCCAGCCAATCTTTCCCCCCTATTCCTCTTCACCAGCCTCCTCTTTTTTTGAGCATCACTAAGGTCATAAAACTCACTACTTTCCACTCAGTCCTATCCTTCTTTTTGTATCATCTAATCCACTGGAATACCTGGAGTCAACATTCATCATCCACTTACATACCTCTATGTACATACCCCTACCTCTTCTACAGTAAGAGGATAACAGAGATTCCAGGGAATACCATACTTTAGAGAAGCTTAGGGGAATGAGTATTTAGAAAGCTAATGAATTCAGGCTACTGACCAGAAGAGTTCAGACTCTAATTTTAAGGGTAAGGAAAATTTCAAGGTCATCATTAAAGGTCAAATCAGCTATGTTGTAGGCCAAATTATTATTTACAGTTTGGCTAGAAACCTAAACCAGCAAGTACAGTATTGTTTCCAAAATAAAATAAGTTCCAAGTTCTAAACAACTAGAACCCTAAACATTTAGGAACCCTAAACATTCATAAGTTTGGGACCACCTACAAAAAATGTAACAATAATTTTTTTCCTCTTGAGTTTTTTTCTTTACAACTGCAGAAGAAAACAGAAAGTATACATGTATATAACTGGGTGTTGAGATTTGACCCCCCTTCCATTGGATCAACTTCAATTGAGAAAAGAGTTGGTGACCACCATTTGTTCCTAAGAGCCCTCATAAATTTATTCCTCTCAGTGTGCCCAGTGAGAATAACTGGACCAACTTCTGGATAAGTAGTGACAATTGGGAAAAGGACTCTCAACATTATCATAGAGAATAAGCTCAACAAGTTTGGGGAGGGTTTTATATTGGCAAAGTGAGTCAGTTGGAGCTGTAGCCCCAGTGAAAAGTGAGCTCCAAAGAAAGCGGGTGATCTTTTGAGCAAATACTCTAACTGTATTCCTATATGAAAGAGGTGGGGTGGGGTCGGGAAAATAAGGCTATAAGGAATGCGATTGTGGAAACAATGAGGATGTGTTTCCAAAGAAGAAAATCACTGTCATGTCAGTATATTGGCCATGCCTGTCCTAGTCTTATTTGCTCTTCAAAGAGCTATAATCATGGGTCAAACCAGAAAGGAAACTATTAGACTTCTCCATGTAACAGAGTATACAGAATAGGCTGCAGCCACACCAGATGAGTGAGGAAAGATTAGAGTTACACATTCCTACCAGTAAAAACTGGTGCCATGAGTGGCAGCCATGTTTAGATTATGTAATTCTGCCTTCTTGGCTAAAAGCTGATTGGACCCACGATGGATGTCTGTTGAAAGCAGAGCCAGCCAGGTGCAGTGGCTCATGCCTGTAACCCCAACATTTTGGGAGGCTAGGACAGGATGATTGCTTGAGGCCAGGAGTTAGAGACCAGGCTGGGCAACAGAGCAAGACATTGAAGAAGAAAAAAAAAAAAGGAAAGAATGAATGAATGAAAGAAAGAAAGAGGAAGAAGGAAGGAAGAAGGAAGGAAGGAAGGAAGGAAAAAAGAAAAGAATTAGCTGGGCTAAATTAGCTGGTGGCATGTGCCTGTAGTCCCAGCTATAATACTTAGGAGGCTAAGGCAGGAAGATCACTTGAACCCAGGAGGTCAACGCTGTAGTGAGCCATGATGGTGCCACTGCACTCCAGCCTGGGTGACAAAGCAAGGCCCTGTCTTAAAAATAAATAAAAATACAAATGAAACAGAGCCATTCAGATTTTCCCTGCTAGGAATTTGGATTTAGGGACAGCTCATCTCTGTGCTTGGTCAAAGCTGTGCAGCAGCCATATTCCATCATCTATACACGCAGCAGAGAAAGCCAGAGACAGAACATAAAGCAGATGTGCAAGACAGGAGGCAAGAGTCAGAGGAAGAGAACTCTAGCTAAACAGTTCTCAGTTCCAGTTCCTCCCAGAAGCCAGCTGGAGTCCTATCTTTAGGTTCCTCAAGACATTCCTTGCCTTTAAAACAACTTTTCCTTTTTTAAAAAAAGCTAGTTCAAATTTATTTCAGTTATTTGAAACTAGAAACACCTGGAGTAAAACCACATTACCAAAACTTAAATGAAGATTCTGCAATGAAAAGAGCATAGACTTTTGAATCTACCAATGCTGGGTTCAAATCATGGCCCCCCTGAATATCAGCTGTCTAGTCGACAATAAGGACATAAAACTCACTACTAGTTTCCTAGCCTGTCTGAGCCTTGGTTTCCTTACTAGAAAATGCAAATAACGAAACCTCCTGTCTGACAGCTTTGAAGAGAGTAGTGGTTCTCCCAGCATGGAGTTTGAGATCTGAGAACAGACAGACTGCCTTCTCAAGAGGGTCCCTGACCCCCAAGTAGCCTAACTGGCAGACACCTCTTAGTAGGGGGCTGACTGACACCTCACACGGCCAGGTGCCCCTCTGAGATGAAGCTTCCAGAGGAAGGATCAGGCAGCAACATCTGCTGTTCTGAAATATTTGCTGTTCTGCAGCCTCCACTGGTGATACCCAGGCAAACAGGATCTGAAGTGGACCTCCAGCAGACTCCAACAGACCTGCATCTGAGGGTCCTGAGTGTTAGAAGAAAAACTAACAAACAGAAAAGACATCCACACCAAAACCCCATCTATACGTCATCATCATCAAAGACCAAAGGTAGATAAAAGCACAAAGATGGGGAGAAACCAGAGCAGAAAAGCTGAAAATTCTAAAAATCAGAGTGTCTCTTCTCCACCAAAGGAACACAGCTCCTCGCCAGCAACAGAACAAAGCCGGACAGAGAATGACTTTGACGAATTGAGAGAAGAAGGCTTCAGATGATCGGTAATAACAAACTTCTCTGAGCTAAAGGAGGATGTTCAAACCCATCGCAAAGAAGCTAAAAGCCTTGAAAAAAGATTAGACGAATACCTAACTAGAATAAACAGTGTAGAGAAGTCCTTAAATGACCTGATGGAGCTGAAAACCATGGCATGAGAACTACGTGACGCATGCACGAGCTTCAGTAGCTGATTTGATCAACTGGAAGAAAGGGTATCAGTGATTGAAGATCAAATGAATGAAATGAAGCCAGAAGAGAAGTTTAGAGAAAAAAGAGTAAAAAGAAACGAACAAAGCCTCCAAGAAATATGGGACTATGTGAAAAGACCAAATCTACATCTGATTGGTGTACCTGAAAGTGACAGGGAGAATGGAACCAAGTTGGAAAACACTCTTCAGGATATTATTCAGGAGAACTTCCCCAACCTAGCAAGGCAGGCCAACATTCAAATTCAGGAAATACAGAGAACGCCACAAAGATATTCCTTGAGAAGATCAACTCCAAGACACGTAATTGTCAGATTCACCAAAGTTGAAGTGAAGGAAAAAATGTTAAGGGCAGCCAGAGAGAAAGGTCGGGTTAATAGCAGATCTCTTGGCAGAAACTCTACAAGTCAGAAGAGAGTGGGGGCCAATATTCAACGTTCTCAAAGAAAAGAATTTTCAACCCAGAATCTCATATCCAGCCAAACTAAGCTTCATAAGTTAAGAAGAAATAAAATCCTTTACAGACAAACAAAACTGAGAGATTCTGTCACCACCAGACCTGCCTTACAAGAGCTCCTGAAGGAAGCACTAAACGTGGAAAGGAACAACTGGTACCAGCCACTGCAAAAACATGCCAAATGGTAAAGATCATCAATACTAGGAAGAAACTGCATCAACTAATGAGCAAAATAACCAGCTAACATCATAATGACAGGATCAAATTCACACATAACAATATTAACCTTAAATGTAAATGGGCTAAATGCTCCAATTAAAAGACACAGACTGGCAAATCAAGAACCATCAGTGTGCTATATTCAGGAGACCCATCTCATGTGCAGAGAAACACATAGTCTCAAAATAAAGGGACGGAGGAAGATCTACCAAGCAAATGGAAAACAAAAAAAAGCAGGGGTTGCAATCCTAGTCTCTGATAAAACAGACTGTAAACCAACAAAGATCAAAGGAGACAAAGAAGGCCATTACATAATGGTAAAGGGATCAATTCAAAACAAGAAGAGCTAACTATCCTAAATATATATGCACCCAATACAGGAGTACCCAAATTCATAAAGCAAGCCCTTAGAGACTTACAAAGAGACTTAGACTCCCACACAATAATAATGGGAGACTTTAACACCCCACTGTCTACATTAGACAGATCAACAAAACAGAAAGTTAACAAGGATATCCAGGAATTGAACTCAGCTCTGCACCAAGGGGACTTAACAGAAATCAACAGAACTCTACACCCCAAATCAACAGAATATACATTCTTCTCAGCCCCACATCACACTTATTCCAAAATTGACCACATAGTTGGAAGTAAAGCACTCCTCAGGAAATGTAAAAGAAGAGAAATTATAACAAACTGTCTCTCAGACCACAGTGCAATCAAACTAGAACTCAGGATTAAGAAACTCACTCAAAACTGCTCAACTACATGGAAACTGAACAACCTGCTCCTGAATGCCTACTGGGTACATAACGAAATGAAGACAGAAATAAAGATGTTCTTTGAAACCATTGAGAACACACACACAACATACCAGAATCTCTGGGACACATTTAAAGCAGTGTATAGAGGGAAATTGATAGCACTAAATGCCCACTAGAGAAAGCAGGAAAGATCTAAAATTGACACCCTAACATCACAATTAAAAGAACTAGAGAAGCAGGAGCAAACACATTCAAAGGCTAGCAGAAGGCAAGAAATAACTAAGATAAGAGCAAAACTGAAGGAGATAAAGACACAAAAAACCCTTCAAAAAATCAATGAATCCAGGAGCTGATTTTTTGAAAAGATCAACAAAATTGATAGATCGCTAGCAAGACTAATAAAGAAGAGAGAAGAATCAAATAGACACAATAAAAAATGATAAAAGGGATATCACCACCGATCCCATAGAAATAAAAACTACCATCAGCGAATACTATAAACACCTCTATGCAAATAAACTAGAAAATCTAGACGAAATGGATAAATTCCTGGACACATACACCCTCCCAAGACTAAACCAGGAAGAAGTTGAATCCCTGAATAGACCAATAACAGGTTCTGAATTGAGGCAATAATTAATAGCCTACCAACCAAAAAGAAGTCCAGGACCAGACGGATTCACAGCCGAATTCTACCAGAGGTACCAAGAGGAGCTGGTACCATTCCTTCTGAAACTGTTCCAATCAATAGAAAAAGAGGGAATCCTCCCTAATTCATTTTATGAGGCCAACATCATCCTGATACCAAAGCCTGACAGAGATACAACAAAAAAAGAGAATTTTAGACCAATATCCCCGATGAACATCGATGCAGAAATCCTCAATAAAATACTGGCAAACCGAATCAAGCAGCACAGCAAAAAGCTTATACACCACGATCAAGTTGGCTTCGTCCCAGGGATGCAAGGCTGGTTCAACATATGCAAATCAATAAATGTAATCCATTATATAAACAGAACCAAAAACAAAAATCACATGATTATCTCAATACATGCAGAAAAGGCCTTCAACAAAATTCAACAGCCCTTCATGCTAAAAACTCGCAGTAAATTCGGTATTGATGGGATGTGTCTCAAAATAGTAAGAGCTATTTATGACAAACCCACAGCCAATATCATACTGAATGGGCAAAAGCTGGAAGCATTCCCTTTGAAAACTGGCACAAGACAGTATTCTCACCACTCCTATGCAACATAGTGTTGGAAATTCTGGCCAGGGCAATCAGGCAAGAGAAAGAAAATGTATTCAATTAGGAAAAGAGGAAGTCAAATTGTCCCTGTTTGCAGATGACATGATTGTATATTTAGAAAACCCCATTGTCTCAGTCCAAAATCTCCTTAAACTGATAAGCAACTTCAGCAGTCTCAGGATACAAAATCAATGTGCAAAAATCACAAACACTCCTATACATCAATAACAGACAGAGAGCCAAATCACGAGTTAATTCCCATTCACAACTGCTTCAAAGAGAATAAAATACCTAGGAATCCAACTTACAAGGGATGTGAAGGACCTCTTCAAGGAGAACTACAAACCACTGCTCAACAAAATAGAAGAGGACACAAACAAATGGAAGAACACTCCATGCTCATGGATAGGAAGAATCAACATTATTAAAATGGCCATACTGCCCAAGGTAATTTATAGATTCAATGCCATCCCCATCAAGCTACCAATGACTTTCTTCACAGAATTGGAAAAACACTACTTTAAAGTTCATATGGAACCAAAAAAGAGTCCGCATTGCCAAGACAATCCTAAGCAAAAAGAACAAAGCTGAAGGCATCACACTACCTGACTTCAAACTATACTACAAGGCTACAGTAACCAAAACAGCATAGTACTGGTACCACAACAGAGATATAGTCCAATGGAACAGAATAGAGCCCTCAGAAATAATACCACACATCTACAACCATCTGATCTTTAACAAACCTGACAAAAACAAGAAATGGGGAAAGGATTCCCTACTTAATAAATGGTGCTCGGAAAACTGGCTAGCCATATATAGAAAGCTGAAACTGGATCTCTTCCTTATACCTTATACACAAATTAATTCAAGATGGATTAAAGACTTAAATGTTAGACCTAAAACCATAAAAACCCTAGAAGAAAACCTAGGCAATACCATTCAGGACATAGCCATGGGCAAGAACTTCATGACTAAAACACCAAAAGCAATGGCAACAAAAGCCAAAGTTGACAAATGGGATCTAATTAAACTAAAGAGCTCTGCACAGCAAAAGAAACTACCATCAGAGTAAACAGGCAACCTACAGAATGGGAGAAAAGGAGAAAATTTTTACAATCCACCCATGTGACAAAGGGCTAATAGCCAGAATCTACTAAGAACTTAAACAAATTTACAAGAAAAAAATCAAACAACCCCATCAAAAAGTGGGCAAAGGATATTAACAGACACTTCTCAAAAGAAGACATTTATGCAGCCAAGAGACACATGAAAAAATGCTTGTCAACACTGGCCATCAGAGAAATGCAAATCAAAACCACGATGAGATACCATCTCACACCAGTTACAATGGTAATCATTAAAAAGTCAGGAAACAACAGGTGCTGAAGAGGATGTGGAGAAATAGGAACGCTTTTACACTGTTGGTGGGACTGTAAATTATTACAACCATTGTGGAAGACAGTGTGACGATTCCTCAAGGATCTAGAACTAGAAATACCATTTAACCCAGCCATCCCATTACTGAGCATATACCCAAAGGATTATAAATCATGCTGCTATAAAGACACATGCACACATATGTTTATTGCAGTACTATTCACAATAGCAAAGACTTGGAATCAGCCCAAATGTCCATCAATGATAGACTGGATTAAGAAAATGTGGCACATGTACACCATGGAATACTATGCAGCCATAAAAAAGGATGAGTTCATGTCCTTTGTAGGGACATGGACGAAGCTAGAAACCATCATTCTGAGCAAACTATCACAAGGACAGAAAACCAAACACCACATGTTCTCACTCATAGGTGGGAACCGAACAATGAGAACACTTGGATACAGGGTGGGGAACATCACACAATGTGGCCTGTCGTGGGGTGGGGGCAGTGGAAAGGGATAGCATTAGGAGAAATACCTAATGTAAATGACAAGTTAACAGGTGCAGCAAACCAACATGGCACAGGTATACATATGTAACAAACCTGTACATTGTGCATATGTACCCTGAAACTTAAAGTATGATTAAAAAAAAAAAAGAAAGAAAATGCAGATAACTGTCATAAATAGTTGCTGTGAAAATCAGAATAACGTATGTATAGCATTTGGCACATAATAAACATGAAGTATAGCTTCTAGAACAATTCACTGGAGCAGTAATCATGGTGGCAGTAGCGGTACTGCTATGGCCATCTTAATAGGAGGGCTACATTAAAAAAAAACAACTTATGAATACTCAAAGATGTTTTTCTTAAATTCCTTACTTCAAAAAATAACTCAACCCAAGTTTCCTTAGTGAGTTAACCTAGCACATTACAAATTTTTTTAATTTATCATCTGCAACAGATGACTTCTGTATTTTGGGAGAAAGTCCTAGGGAAATCCTGGTACAGGATCACTTCACCAATTCATCTCCCTCCTCCATCAATTTATACATTAGAACAATGGTTCTAATTCTTATGGCAATCATAGGCCCCTTTGAGAACATGGTCAAACCATGAGCTTTCATTTCAAAAGATTCAAGTACATACACACAAAGTTTTGCACATTTTCTGGTGTGCATGGTCCTGCTGAACCACATCTCTGAATCCCCAAGGACTGAACAGTCTGATCTATTTCTTTTCTTGGCATTTCTTCACATTTTCCAAATCTCGGAATGTGCCCCTGGGTGTGGCCTACAGACAAGAAATAACCTGCTTAACACCCCCACTGCCACTCAGACTAACGTCCTGTGTTGTTAAACACAACATGGCAGGTCCCTGCTTGTCTGGGAGTAGGACCTGGGTATTCTCAAGGTAGTCTTTACATATTTACTCTGCTTATTCCAGCACTTACACTGCTGTATTTTAATCATTGGCTTACTCGCACGTCTCTCATACAAAAACTGAAGGAGGGCAGAAAATGTGTGTCTTTTCTAAGATTATGCTTCATATAGAAAGTATTCAATAAATATAATTATAAATAAGCACATAATAGTCTGTAAAACTATGATTTATAATGGTCTTTCACTCAATAAATAACACATTCAAGATAGCATGCAGGCAATTAAAGGGTTTGGGTCTACCTTAGAACATCCCTCAAAAATGTAACTCAGCTGGTCTTGGTCACTTATAATCCTAGCACTTTGAGAGCCTGAGGTGGAGAATGGCTTGAGGGCAGGAGTTCAAGACCAGCCTGGGCAACATAATGAGACCTCCATATCTACAAAACACAAAAGGTTAGCCAGGCATGGTTGTGAACAACTGTGATCCCAGCTACTAAAGAGGCTGAGGCAGGATCACTTGAGCCCAGGAGGTTGAGGCTGCAGTGAGCTATTTTCACACCACTGCACCCCAGCCTGGGTAACACAGCAAGACCCTGTCTCAAAAATAAAAAATTAAAATTAAAAAAGCAATTCAATTCACAACAACCCTATCCAGGCTGAAGGAAGTTTCTGGATGGTCAATTCTAAAGAATTAAATTGCCTAGAAATGGAGTACTATACAATTATAACTTCTGTTCTTCTGTGATTCTGCTTAAGACATTTCTAAAATATACACAACCATACACACAAACATGTAACCACACACATATACATACCACAAATAAGTTCCAGATGTTCATGGGATTGTCTTGCATCATAATCAACCATAATATATTCTTTTACTGCCCTTCACGTATGTGGAGCGTAGTGATGGAGATGAGAGTGAGAATTAGGGTGTAGAGGCATCTCAAGACACGTGTACTGCCCTCAATCAGATTTTGAATGAATAAACCAAAATCAAACAAACTTGAAACTAGATAAAAATAGATACCAAACCCTAGTCTCACCTCTATTTAATTACTGCTTTATTCTCTAGCAAGCAGACTCAGAAAATACATATATATATATATACTGCCTCAATTGATTGATGGATAATCTAGACACCACTTTCTTACCCAAACTTAGCCTTTTATTCATTCATTCAACAAATATTAAGTAAATTCTTATTATGTGCTATAGTGCTAGACCCTAAGGGGTACCAAGGTAAACAAGAAAGCTGGGGTGCCTGGCCAAACAAAGAATTGCCATTCTTTTCAGCAGGAAAGACAAATTTTTAACACCAATAATGAAGTATGATAGGTGGTGTGCTAAAGGCTGCACATGTGCTGTGGAAGCACTTTGCTGGAGCTCAAACTTAGTCTGATCTAGAGCACTGGCTTCAGAGTGTGGCCCCCAGATAGCGGCATTACTATTACCTGGTGACAGGGATTAACAAGCCTTCTAGGTGATTCTGATTCACACCCCATCAGAGAGCAGTTAAATTGGATCATTGATTAAAACAAACAAACAAACAAACAAAACAAAACAAAAAAAACCTTTCCCAGCTAATTCTAATTTGGAGCCAAGCATTAACAACTACTGGTCCGCAAACTGACATTTAAGCTGACACCTGGATGAGTAGGAATCAAAAAGTTTCTACACAGAGATAACTGCATATTTAAAGGGCATTGGGCAGGTGCATTTGAAGAGTTTAAAAAATTCAATAGGGCTGGATTGTAGAAAGGTTGAGGAAGAGTGTTTTGAGACAAGGGTGAAGGGGTTAGCCAGATAATAAAGAAGGAATTTGTAAATTTGAGAGTTGAACTGAGGGACCATGGGCAGCTTTTTTAGGCAACCTGACATTACCAGATCTGTATTTTTTTTTTAAATCATCATCCTGGCTGGAGTGAAGAAATTGGTTGAAGGGAAGCAAAATGTAATGCGAGTGCTTCCAGGTGAGAGCCTGTTACAGTACAGGTGAGAGATGAGCAGATGGTGGCAATGAGTTTGGAGAGAATTGAACAGCTTCACACATTCCTTATGAGAAAACTGCTCTCTTAAGCAATACGCAGGACGCTTTCCTTTCCAATGATTCGTGGGGAATCTGCAGAATGTTGGAGATGTTGGGGAACTCAACAGTTACTTCCTTGTTTCTGATCAAAGCAATTGGGTGGTTTGGGAGGAAAAAATCCAAATCTAGACTTAAGCATGTTGGATTTGAGATAAAATATATAGTGTAAATGTCTAGTAGGCTTTTTGACACCAAGTCTGTAAAAATACTGATTTAGAAGTAGTCTGCTTATGTATGGTTATTGAAGCCGTAAATGTGATTTAACCTACAGAGTAATGCAAGTTTGAGGCGAAGAAAGCTTAGAACCTATCCTCTTAAGGACAATAATGAATAAAGGAGAAAGAAATAGAAAATAATTTCTATTTTTTTTTTTTTTTTTTTTTTGAGTTGGGGTTTTGCTCTGTCACCCAGGCTGGAATGCAACGGCACAAAAACGGCTCACTACAAGCCTCCACTTCCCAGGCTTAACCAATCCTCCCACCTCAGCCCTCAGAGTAGGTGGGACTACAGGCGCATGCCACCACATCTGGCTAATTTTTTGGAGAGACAGGGTCTCCCTATGCTGCCCAGGCTGGTCTCAAGCAATCCACCCACCTTGGCTTCCCAAAGTGCTGAGATTACAGGCATGAGCCACCATGCCCAGCCCCAAAAAAGCATTTTTTAAAGGAATGGCCAGAGCAGTAAAGGGAAAAGCAAGTGGCCAAGTGAGCATCATACATGAAAGCCAAGTGAAGAGAAAGCTCTAAGAGGCAAAAAGAGGATCACAGAGTGTGAAAGTTCAAGCAAGAACAGACCAAAAGGGCCCGTTGGATTAGGGATGTTAGAGGTAAACACTGACAAGAGAAGTTTCACAAAGTGGAAGAGATGAATACCAGCTTGGGAAGTGCTGAAAAGTGACCTGGAGATAAGAAAATGAAGATGACTAGTAGGCAACATGGCCAAGAAATCTGATTCTAAAGATGAGGAAATCAATGGGAACCTAGAGAAAGATGTGGAAATAAATGAATACTCTTTAATGAATATTTAAGAGCAAAATGAAAAGGCAGAGAGAGAGAAGATACTTGAGAGAGTTGGGATAAATTACAGTATGAGGCCATTGAAAAAGAGGGAACAGATTGGACCATGAGTCCAAGAGTACAATTTGCACGACTTAACCTAAGGAACAATATTCCTCAGATAAAAGACTCATGGGTAAGACTTTGTAGTGGGGCACACACTCCTGTGTTCACTTTCTCTGAGTGTTTTCATTAGGTCAGTGATGAAAAACCCTGGGATATTTGTAAACACTGTTGTCATACTTATTATGGGAGCTGCTGAGAATGAGTCTAATCTGGAGCTGTGGTGTAATGAGGAATATATTTGGTCTATGTCCCCGGGTCCTGGCACAGAACTCCAAACACTTTTGGAATTTCTTGAGTGATAATGGTTACATGAGCACACAAGTTCCTAGGCAGCTTCAGGATGGAGGCTGGTGACCAGAAAGACCAAGCCTTATGTCTCAAAAAACCACCCCCCGACCCCCAATCCCAGGCAAACTGGAACAACTGGTCACACTAAATCTGGCTGAAAATGTAGCTTCTTTGAAATTAAGAGAGGCTGTGTCCACCTTAAGTTCTAACTCTTAGAGTTTTCCTCTTTGCTGGGTAAAGCAGTAGTCCTTTTTATTCCTTTCATGGCACCAGTAAGAGGCAGTGCTAATGACACAATTCATTTGTTCTATTTCCAATCTCATTTTCTAAGAACCTGGAATGTCATGCAGTACATGTCCAGCTTATTGATGTGTTGAAATTTTTTGCCTTTTTAGGAAACTTGTTATCCAATGCAAAGTACAAAACATAATTGAACTTGCAATAGAAAGAAAAATTTTATTCAGCCCTTAATCATTCAAAATTTTGTCTGTTTTGCAAACTGGATAGACTCCAAAGGAATAAATTACATGAGATACATGAATACTCAAACATGAAAACAAGTGTGTATTTTAATTAGAGTAGACAACATAATCTAGATATATACCTGTGGTTAGGCTACTAATAAACATAATGATTGTTGAAGGACAGGGAGGAACCAGAGCAATTTAAATAAAAGAACAGAATTAAACTGATACAGTGCAATTAAAAGGAGGCCAAAACAAGAAGCTCTTATAGCAAACTGCACCACAAATTAGCAATCTCAAAAGAAGAAAATATTATGTACGAAAGTTGGTGCTTTTCACGAGTTACATTTAAAACCTTTCAGAAGTAGTTGTTAATGTAAAATATTAATAAAGTGAGTCCCCCGCATTCTTTCTCCATAGCCATAGACACATACAATTCTGCAAAGTCTCACATACTTCAACAGTCATTTGAAATGATTTAGGTCTTCTTAATAGGAAATCATGCCAACATATCAAAGACACTGAAGTGAAGGCTGAATGTCCATACTGCTGGAGCACATGGTAAGACTTCAGCGCCTGGGCCGCTTCCCAAGTTCTGTCCCTCATAGTGTGCCCCACCACAGCCTACCCTCGGCTCCCTGCCATTTCATCTGCCTTTCCCCATTAATACCATGAGCTAGTGCTATTAATGAATACGAGACCTTTTTTTTTTTTTTTTTTTTTTTGAGACGAAGTCTCGCTCTGTCACCCAGGCTGGAGTGCAGTGGCGCGATCTTGGCTCACTGCAAGCTCTGCCTCCCGGGTTCACGCCATTCTCCTGCCTCAGCCTCCCGAGTAGCTGGGACTACAGGCGCCCGCCACCACACCCAGCTAACTTATTGTATTTTTAGTAGAGATGGGATTTCACCATGTTAGCCAGGATCCACCTGCCTCAGCTTCCCAAAGTGCTGGGATTACAGGCATGAGCCACCACGCCCGGCCAAATATGAGACATTGATCCACAAATCACAATCTTTATAGTATGCATTCTAAAATAAAATTAAAGGTTAGTATTCTAAGACTTTGAAAAAAGGGTTGGAACTAACAGAATACTATAGAACACTATAGGGAAGGGAGAAATCACTGTCAAGTAGACATAATTGATAGCCTGGGAAATCAGGTTGGGTTTTTATCCCCCATTGATTCTCCCCAGCTACCCATGCATTAAATGTGTTCAGGGAAAATAAAAATCTAAAAGCTACCCTTGTTCTGCCTCAATCCAGCTCACCTATAGGTCAAATTTAAAGGCACATTTATTTAGCCCCCAGCTCTCTGCTGCTAAGCTCATTGTAATCTCCGCTGATTACTCTGAGATGTACTGTTCCATTTGGTGGAGGGAGGGAAGTGTGGAAGGCTGGAGTTCCACTTATTTCCTCAGAAGTAAAGCCAGAGAGTGCAGCCTTCAGGGACAGTGTCACTATCTGGATGCTTTCTGAGTCTCAGAATCTGCTAACATCCACATTATCATTCCAATCTCAAAAATTACTTCAGGCCAGGCGCTGTGGTTCACTCACGCCTGTAATCCCAGTACTTTGGGAGGCCGAGGTGGGTGGATCACGAGGTTGGCAGATCTCGAGGTCAAGAGATCAAGACCGTCCTGGTCAACATGGTGAAACCCTGTCTCCACTAAAAATACAAAAATTACTGGGCGTGGTGGTGCCTGCCTGTAGTCCCAGCTTCTCAGGAGGCTGAGGCAGGAGAATCACTTGAACCTGGGAGGCGGAGGTTGCAGGGAGCCGAGATCACGCCACTGCACTCCAGCCTGGGCAACAGAGCGAGACTCTGTCTCAAAAAAAAAAAAAAAAAAATTAATTCAATAGCTAAAATACAGATTGTTTCCAATAGTTTTCTTTTGGGTTATTCTGAGGACTGTTCCCTTTCCTAACAGAGCTACAGAAGTAGAACAAGTGTCATAGTGGTATCAGAAACCACAGTTCTTCAGAGTAGTTACTTGGAGGAGACAGTATCAGTTAGAAGAGGGGTTCTCAAACTTGGTCACACATTAGAATCACTTAGGGTGCTTTTTAGGAAGGACATTTGCCTAGTTCCTATGCCAAACCAATGAAATCAGAATCTGTGGAGGTGAGAGTCCAAGCAGTAGAATTTTAAAATATATTCCCCAGATGATTTTAATGTAAACCCAAGGTTTATTAAGAATTAGGTTTGGCCGGGCGCGGTGGCTCAAGCCTGTAATCCCAGCACTTTGGGAGGCCGAGACGGGAGGATCACGAGGTCAGGAGATCCAGACCATCCTGGCTAACACGGTGAAACCCCGTCTCTACTAAAAAATACAAAAAACTAGCTGGGCGAGGTGGCGGGCGCCTGTAGTCCCAGCTATTGGGGAGGCTGAGGCAGGAGAATGGCGCGAACCCGGGAGGCGGAGCTTGCAGTGAGCTGAGATCTGGCCACTGCACTCCAGCCTGGGCGACAGAGCCAGACTCCGTCTCAAAAACAAAAATAAGGCCGGGCGCGGTGGCTCAAGCCTGTAATCCCAGCACTTTGGGAGGCCGAGACGGGGTTTCACCGTGTTAGCCAGGATGGTCTCGATCTCCTGACCTCGTGATCCACCCGTCTCGGCCTCCCAAAGT
>NC_045438.1:150146489-150225989 GCF_002776525.5 Piliocolobus tephrosceles
CTCCTGGCTAACACGGTGAAACCCCGTCTCTACTAAAAAATACAAAAAACTAGCTGGGCGAGGTGGCGGGCGCCTGTAGTCCCAGCTATTGGGGAGGCTGAGGCAGGAGAATGGCGCGAACCCGGGAGGCGGAGCTTGCAGTGAGCTGAGATCTGGCCACTGCACTCCAGCCTGGGCGACAGAGCCAGACTCCGTCTCAAAAACAAAAATAAGGCCGGGCGCGGTGGCTCAAGCCTGTAATCCCAGCACTTTGGGAGGCCGAGACGGGTGGATCACGAGGTCAGGAGATCGAGACCATCCTGGCTAACACGGTGAAACCCCGTCTCTACTAAAAATACAAAAACTAGCTGGGCGAAGTGGCGGGCGCCTGTAGTCCCAGCTACTTGGGAGGCTGAGGTAGGAGAATGGTGTAAACCCGGGAGGCGGAGCTTGCAGTGAGCTGAGATCTGGCCACTGCACTTCAGTCCGGGTGACAGAGCGAGACTCCGCCTCAAATAAATAAATAAATAAATAAAAATAAAAATAAAAAGAATTAGGTTTGGCTGGGCTCAGTTGCCTATAATCCCAGCACTTTGGGAGGTCAAGGCGGGAGGATTGCTTGAGCTCAAGAGTTCAAGACCAGCCTGAGCAACATAATGAGACCTCCTTTCTACTAAAACTAAAATTTAAAAAAAAAATTAGCCAGGCATGGTGGCACACACCTGTAGTCTCAGCTACTTAGGAGGCTGAGGTGGGAGGATCGCTTGGGCCAAGGAGATAGAGGTTGCAGTGAGCTTGATCATGCCACTGTACTTCAGCATGGGTGACAAAGCGAGACCCTGCCTTAAAAAAAAAAAAAAAAAAAAAAAGCTTTGGTTGCATATAAAAGAAAATCAGGGCCGGGCGCGGTGGCTCACACCTGTAATCCCAGCACTTTGGGAGCCCGAGGCAGGCAGATCACGAGGTCAGGAGATTAAGACCATCCTGGCTAACAATGGTGAAACCGCATCTCTACTAAAATCACAAAAAATTAGCCAGTCTTGGTGGCAGGCACCCACCTGGATGACAATCCCAGCTCTTCGGGAGGCTAAGGCAGGAGAATGGCGTGAACCCAGGAAGTGGAGCTTGCAGTGAGCCGAGATCGTGCCACTGCACTCCAGCCTGGACAACAGAACGAGACTCCATCTCAAAAAAAAAGAAGAAAGAAAGAAAAAAAAAGAACAATGTCTTAAGATAGGAGGGATTTCTCTTTCATATTAAAAAAATTTTGGCGAGGCCCAGTAACACATGCTTTTAATCCTAACCCTTTAACAAGCCCAGGCAGGAGGGTCACTTGAGCTCAGGAATTTGAGACCATCCTGAACCACACAATAACACCCCATCTCTACATTAAAAAATTACAGACATTAGCTGGGCATGGTGGTGTGTGCCTGTAATACTAGCTACTAGGGAGGCTGAGGCAGGAGGATCGCTTGAGCCCAGGAGTTCAAGGCTGCAGTGAGCTATCATTGCACTGCTACACTCCAGCAGCCCAGGCAATAGAGCAGACCTTGTATCAAAAAATAAATAAATAAAGCTTTTAAATAAATAAACTTTTCAAGTCTGCACACAATCATGCATGCATTGCAGTTCCTTGAGTCATTCAGGATTTGAGCTTATTCTGTCTTCCTGCTCTGTGATCTCACATCAGGCTTCTATTTTCAATATCACTTCATGGTCCAAGATACCTGCTACAACCCCAGCCATTACGTCTGGGACCAACAGAAAGAGGAAAGGAGAAAGAAACAAAACGTCTACCCTTTCTTAAAGGGCCAAGTTCAATAGCCTTTCTGGAGCTTCCCACACACTTTGACTTACATCAGCTTGACTGCAAAGGAGGCTGAGTATAGCTTTTAACTGAGCTAACGTTCTGTTGCTAAAGGAAAAGTTGAAAATGGAATTTGGGAAGGCAACTAGTAGTCCTTGCCACAGACTGAGAAATGAGCAGCTGGGCACAGTGGCTCACCGTGTAATCCCAGCACTTTGGGAGGCTGAGGCGGCCAGATCACCTGAGATCAGGAGTTCGAGACCAGCCTGGCCAACACAGCAAAACACCGTCTCTACTAAAAATACAAAAATTAGCTGGATGTGGTGGCAGGCATCGGTAATCCCAGCTACTCAGGAGGCTGAGGTAGGAGAATCACTTGAACCCAGGAGGCAGAGCTTGCAGTGAGCCAAGATCGTGCCCTGCACTCCAGCCTGGGAGACAGAGCGAGACTCCATCAGAAAGAAAGAAAAGAAAGAAAGAAGAAAGAAAGCAAAGAAAAGAAATGAAGAGAAATCAGCAACATAGTTCAGGCTCTCCATTCAAACTTTCTCTCTGTGACTTGAACCAACCTCATTTTTGTATGTTGTCCCAAGCTGTTACCGGCTTTAGAAGATGAGTATATGATATCAAACACAAAAAAAGTCGACACCATTCTGCCATGGCTGAATAAGCTAAAGACATTTAACGACATTTACTGGCGGGATCTGTTGTCCAAGAGGTCATAACAAATGTAGCTTCAGAAACTGGACTTATGATCCAGGGATATGCATTCAGTGCACAACAGTCATTCCCTTTCTGGGGAGGTATGCATCAAGCCAGGAGGTCTCTTTTAAATAATCCTAAGCTAAAAATAGGGACAGAGATTCTTCTCTCTCATACTGAGGGGCAGGTATGCAAAGAAGTAGTCACTGTTGCAATATAAATCACCCAATTTTCTTACATATATTTGACCCTGAGGTCATTCTTATAGATTCTCAGTGGTCAAGCAGCTAAAGTAAGATGCTTTTCAATAATAGGCAGAGCCATGTTGCATAGAATGTAGGTTACTACAAACTTCCTGTTTAATGTCACATAACCTCTTTTATACAGCTTGCCCTGAAACTCTTCTCACTTCCCTCACACCCACTGGGTACCCAGTGGGCTTATGCTGCCCATAGCCGGGAGTCCTCAGTCATAGCTTCCCCATTGCAAAGAGGCTGCTTTCCAAGTTCCCATCCCCAAATGCCCGTGTCTTAGACTGTCCTAGAGGGGTCAGACTTCTGCCACATGGCAATAATGGTAGTGTCAGTAAGGCAAACCAAAGAACATAACCAGGCCAGGCACAGTGGCTCACACCTGTAGTCCTAGTGCTTTGGGAGGCTGAGGCAGGATTATCACTTGGGCCCAAGGGTTCAATACCAGCCTGGGCAACATAGTGAGACCCCGTCTCTACACAAAAACAAAAACCAAAATTAGCCAGGCATGATGATGTACTCCTGTAGTCCTAGCTACTTGGGAGGCTAGCAGGGGAAGGATCACTCAAGCCCAGAAGTTTGAGGCTACACCCCAGCCTGAGTGACAAAGCAAGACCCTCTCTCAAAAAAATAAATAACTAATGATTGCCCTTTCTAGTTAATGTTTTGCAAAAATGTTTATCTATCTGAGACTCCTTTGAGGAGTGTTATGGGCCTAATGGTGTTCCACCAAAATACACATGTTAAAGTCCTAACCCCCAGCACCTCAAAATGTGACTGTACTTGAAGAGGTACAGTCACATTTTGGGGTTTTTAAAGAGGTACTCTGTACCCCTGATATAATGTGAGGAGAAAGGCACTCTGTTGCAATATTCCTTCTAAAATCCTAGAACCCCAATCTAATAATGAGAAAAACATCTAACAAATTCCAAATCCCAATGGAAGAGCAGTCTAAAAATAGTCTGAAAGTACTCCTCAATATTAAAACGTCATCAAAGACAAGGAAAATCTGAAAAATTTAGCCAAGATCAGCCTAAGGAAGGATGATGACTAAATAGAATGTGGTATCCTGGATGGGATTCTAGAAAGAAAAAGGATATTAGGTAAAAACCAAGGAAGTGTGAATAAATCATCAATTAAAAACCATTAAGTGTACCAGAGGTGGTGGGTAATACTGAGAACAGGGGAAGCCATGAATGTGTGGGGACAGGGAGTATATGGAATATCCCATATGCTTTCCTCTCAATTTTGTTGTGAACCTAAAACTGCTCAGAATAAGCAGTCGTTAAAATGAAAAAAAAAATCCTTATTTTGTTTGTTTGTTTTTAGCTCTGTCACCCAGGCTGGAGTGTGGTGGTGCAGTCAAAGTTCATTGCAGCCTCGACCTCCTGGGCTCAAATGATCCTCCTGCCTCAGCCTCCCAAGTAACTGGGACCACAGCTGCCATGCCTGGCTTTTGTTTTGTTTTGTTTTTGCTTTTTAATTTCAGAGATGGGGTTTTGCATGTTGCTCAGGCCAGTCTCAAACTTCTGGACTGAAGCGATCCTCCACCTTCAGCCTTCCATAGTACTGGGATTATAGGTGTGAACCACGGTACCCAGCCTGAAAAAAAATTATAATAATTCACAGACAGATGTACCTCACAGGATTTCAACAAGACTCTTTCTCCACCATCTGCAAAGACTCTCACAAACTGCTGAAGTCCAGGCTGGCTGAAAAGCAGGTGGAGGAAGCATGCTCATGCATCTGGGAACAAGGGGAGTTCACTGGAGAGCACGTGCCAGAATGGAAATGAGCCCCCTGCTGTTATCTGAGGCAACTTGTAGTGGGTCTTGAGGCTAAAATTAAAGTACACCCCACAAGAAGGGAGGTCACCTGAAGGCAACCAACTGGCCACCCCTTTAGGGATATTCTCTTGATAAATTCACCTCTGCCCAGGGTCAGCTCTCAGCCTCACAAGCTCAGCAATGACTTCATCAGTGTCTTGACGTTAATCAAACTCATGGATGCTGACTCAGACTAATGGAAATGAGCATGATATAGAAAAACAGGATGCCACATCATCAGGCAAACCCAACATGCTAGGCTTGCTGGAGTGGGGTCTGAGAATCTCCATTTCTAACAAGTTTCCAGGTGATGCCAGTGCTGCCGGCCCATGGACCACACTTTAAACAGCAAGGGTCTAGACAAGCTGTATGGGAAGTCCAAGTATCAGAGCTCATTGGTGAGCAGAATACGAATTAGATCTCAAGAGAGGTTGACTATGGAACTATTTCATGCCATCAGGTTTTGGCTGCTTTATATATCCATTTCCATAATAGATACCAACCCACTACTAGCACTCAGTGGTGTCAGGCCCTTGCTTTAACAGCCTTGAGAACACAGCTACTCTGTGCCAAACTACACAACCTGTTCATCCAGTCAACTGTGTTCTGCAGTATGTTGATCAGGTTTCATCATCTGAACTGATACATTCACATGGCCAGGAACGTAAATAAAAAACTCCCATATATTTCCACCGGGGTAAATCCGAATATATTAAAAATGAAGCAACTACTAGAAACTCTATACCAATCAAAAGAGAGCAAGTAATGAAAGTAATGAATTTACCTACAGTACATGAATACTTTTTTTTCTTTTTTTTTGAAACAAGAGTCTTGCTCTGTTGCCCAGGCTGGAGTGCAATAGCGGATCTCGGCTCACTGCAACCTTCACCTCCCAGTTTCAAGCGATTCTCCTGCCACAGCCTCCTGAATAGCTGAGATTACAGGCACCTGCCACCACGCCTGACTAATTTTTGTATTTTTAGTAGAGACAGGGTTTCACCATGTTGGCCAGGCTGGTCTCGAATTCCTGACCTCAAGTGATCTGCCTGCCTTGGCCTCCGAGTGCTGGGATTGCAGGCGTGAGCCACCGCACCTGACTTGAATAAAGAAATTTCTAACAGATGGTCGAGAAGGAAAGGAAATACTGCAATGATTAGGTATCACTCATTCAGCTATTTTCACACAGGCCTACTAAGGGAAACCACTATTCAGCAGGTAGCTCTCAAAGTCCTGCATGCAGAAGAATCATATGGAGAGTGTTTTGAATGCAAATTCAAAGTCCTCACTCCCTCTATTCCCACCCTCATTCTACCCCAACTACCCGGAGTCCAATTCAGCAGGCTGGGGCTTATAAATCTACATTTTTAACACGCACCCCCAACAGATTCTGAAAAATACTGACTTATATATGATCTTAGTGGTTTTCAACCTGGCTCACATTAGAGACAGCTGAGAAGCTCTAAAAACAAAAAACAAAACAAAACAAAACTTCCCATGCCTGTATGTGAAAACCCCAAAACAATCAAATCAGAACATCCAGCGCATGAGACCCAGGCAACAGGCATTTTCTTAAGCTTCCCAGGCCACGTAGTGTTTCCAGGTATTACTATTTGTGTAGGTTGTTAGACATCAGATTCCAAGGCCCCTCCCTGAAGTCTCTGATTCAGTAGGTCTGGGGCAAGGCCCTAGTCGGTGTAGCCGACAAGTGCCCCAGGTGATTCTTATGATGGGGTTTGAGAAATGTGTCTGTCAACTCAACTGAGTCGGAAATACTGATCCCAGCAAAGCTGCTTCAAAGGCTTTTATTTTTGAGACAACTCAAGGGATTTTTGACTCCAGTTTTAAAGCCCCTATTCCATGAATGTAGCTTCAATCTGACCTGGGTCTTCCCAAAGAGAGGGAACTCACCTCCCTTAATGCTGCATAGGAATGAAAGCCCACTGCTTTATACAGCATGGCCTCTGTGGCCCCACTTTTATTGCTAATATAACAGGACATTTCTCCCAGATTTAACACTTAGCGCTACATATCAGGGACATGGTATCATAAGCACTTCATCTATTAACTAATTTAATGTTCATAACAGTGCTATGATTAGGAACTATTCTTAGTGCTAATTCTACAGACTTTTGTAAAAATGGAGGCATACAGGCTAAGTAAATTGGCTAAGTTTGCTTAGTCAAAGCTAAAGTTACCTAAAGAATGAATCTGAACCCAAACAGTGGAGGACCAAGGTCTGCTCTTTTAATTGTAACACTATCATGCTGCTCACCAAACAAGAGTTGAAGAAGCTGTCCACACATCACTTGTTGCCAGAAACACACACACACACACACATACACACACACAGAGAGAAAGAGAGGGAGAGAGAGAAAGGATCAAGCAAGTTAGTGTCTATTACATCCCTACTGTGTATACCAAGTGCTGGGCTTGGGGCTTTACGTATATTATTTCACTTAATCTGGAAGTCAGATATAATCCCTATTGTCATGACCACACTATACTGCCTCACTCAGTGATGGAGAGAACCAAACTGGTTTGCATGGCGTAGAGCACCATGCAAAAAACAAAAACAAATAAAGCAGCCAAAGAAACCTTCCAAGTTGATTTGGCAGGCTGGAGACTGAAGAAAGAGCCAGTTGTAGGGGTACGTGCTGGGGCAAGAGGAGGCCAGGCAGAGGGTGACTGTGGCTGGCTGTAAAAGGATTCCTGGAGGTGGCAGAGCTGTGAAGATCTTTGGCTCAGAGAAAAGACAGGGCTTCCTGAGGTCTCAGTAGGCGACAGGAGTTTCATTCAGACATACTGCTTCTCAGGGCAAATCTCAACAGGTCAGGACAAATAGCTGAGGTCCACCCACTTTAAGGAATGACAAGACATGATGCTGCCTTTAAAAAGAATCTGATGTCTCTAACTCATACAGGGAAACACAACACAATTTCCTTGTCCTGCCTTAGGTTTCTTCCTGAGTAGTGGCACATGGGGAGAAAGGAGCTACAAACCCAGTGCCTTACTCCAAGGACTTTAAGCATTTGGCCAGTGGCCTGAGGAGACTGTCTTTAGGGAAAACAATGGTAAGTGGCTGTTAAACACCAGCTTTTTCCTATCTACCTGCTTAGGGACATCACATGATACCAATCCCAAACAACCCATCTGTCTAAGAAGAGCCACACGATAGTTCAGCCTCAAGGAAGTTTGCCTGAGCTCCAGGGTTCTGGAGGTCCGGGGCACAGGGCACACACTGAGGCCTTAGCAATACTGGACTCTATGCCCAATGGCTAAATAGAAAGGGTCTAAAAAACCCAGGACTACATGCACGAAGACAAATCCCAGAGAAGTGGAGGAGAGAATCTTAGTCCATTCAGGCTGCTATTACAGAATACCACAGACTGGGTAGCTTATAAACAACAAGTTTATTTCTCACAGTTCTGGAGGCTGGGAAGTCCAAGATCAAGGCAGACTCAGTGTCTGCTAAGGGCCCAATTTCTGGCTCATAGGTACTGACTTCTTGTGTTTGCACAAGGCAGAAGACAGAAGCAGCAAGTTCGCCGGCGTCTCTTTTATAGTGATATGAATCCCATTCGTGAGGACTCTGCTCACATACTCTATTCAACTCCCAAAGGCCTCACCCTCAAATACCATCACCTTAGGGGTTAGGGTTTCAACAATAAGATATTGGGTGTTTTGTTGCTTTGTTTGCTTTGGTTTTGTTTTGTTTTTACACAGAGTCTTGCACTGTCACCCAGGCTGCAGTGCAGTGACATGATCGCAGCTCACTGCAACTTCCACCTCCCAGGTTCAAGCGATTCTCATGCCTCAGCCTCCTGAGTAACTGGGATTACAGGCACACACCATCATGCCTGGCTAATTTTTATATTTTGAGTAGAGACGGGGTTTTGCCGTGTTGACCAGGCTGGTCTCCAACTCCTGGCCTCAAGTGATCCACCAGCCTTGGCCTCTCAAAATGCTGGGATTATAGGCATGAGCCACTGCACCCGGCCAACAATAAGATTTTTGGAAGAATACAAAACTTCAGACGGTAGCAGGGATGTCTAGATGGGCTGGCAGAGAACCTGCAGCATCATGAGCCTTCTGGATTTTATAGCTCTGATCCTAGAATATAAGCCACTGGGTGGTGTTGTGTGGGCTATGGACAGCTTTGGGCCTAACAGCATTGGAACTGGAAGGTATACAATTCTGGAGATGAATTCCACCCTTAACCAAAGCAAAGATAGAGATGCTAGGATTTCTACCAGACACGCATCCCCTTACAATGCCAAGAGCAAGTAAGTTAGGTCAAGTGTGAGTGACAGCATCACAGGGGTGAGGAGAGTGGATAAGGAGCTGAAAAGCAGTCATGCC
The DNA here is from genome assembly GCF_002776525.5 of Piliocolobus tephrosceles. Lineage (NCBI taxonomy): Eukaryota > Metazoa > Chordata > Mammalia > Primates > Cercopithecidae > Piliocolobus > Piliocolobus tephrosceles. The sequence goes on from NC_045438.1 coordinate 150,155,414, forward strand.
TAAAAGAAGGTCCAATGAACAAAAGGAAACACAGGCAGTGACTTTCACTGATGGCAATAAATAATATTTAAAATTGTCCTGCACTTCATTCTTTTTTATTGATTCCTACCATGATTTATCTGCAAGTTTGTAAAGCAAGCATTACCAAAAATAGCCTGATTGAAGCTGATGGATGAGTTTATTATTTTTCAAACCTTCCATTATATGTTTTATTTTCCCTGGACATGTAGGGCTAAGTAGACCATGTATACTGGAAAAATCAGAACCAATGTTTCAAGTTTATTTTAACTTCCTTCATCCAAGAAATAATAGTAGACAGCATTTGTAATTTAACATTGCTTCAAGGGGAATTGTACTCACATTTCCCACCTTTAGTGTAATCTACTTAAATTCCATACCTATTGTTTTCCCTTCATGTATTATAAAGTCATAATCTCCTTTATGTGCTCTGCTGAGGATGACTTTTCTGTTGGCAAACAACGCAATACCTGCTTGCAACTCACTGAATGTTCAAAGCAAGAAACACCACCAAATGTTTAGTACACTCTCAGGCATCTCTAATGAAAAACACATTTATTATTTCTAAGAACTATTTGATGTACGTCCATGAGCAATAAATCCGGTGAATTCTCAAAAAAAAAAAAAAAAAATGCTGTGGAAAACACCTGTTGGCTTAAGGAAGTTAACCTTTCTCCCAAATTGGACAAATCCTCATGACAGCAAATAGTACATGGTATTTAAAGACCTATTTGTCTATGACTCTAGACAAATATGTCACAGGAGGGGAGATTGTGTCTACAGTTGTTCACTACTGTGCCTAATATGCTGCATGGAACATAAATATTCAATAAACATTTGTGAAAAGAATGGAAGTTGCCTAAGGTGAAAACCAAACTTACATGCATTTGTGAAATATCTTTGTCTAAAGCCGTACAAATAAAGGGAATTCAATTAGACACTCAAGCAAACACCCAAGTGTCTTTTCACATTCACATTCATCTGGTACTTATATACATTGCTTAGTTGAAAAGACATAAGAGAGGCATCTCACTTAAAGACACTCAACTAAGAAACCCAGGAGTCGGCCGGGTGCGGTGACTCATGCCTGTAACCCCAGCACTTTGGGAGGCTAAGGCGGGTGGGTCACCTGAGGTCAGGAGTTCAAGACCAGCCTGGCCAACATGGTGAAACCCCACCTCCACTAAAAATAAAAAAGTTAGCTGGGCATGGTGGCAGGCGCCCGTAATCCTAGCTACTCAGGAGGCTGAGACAGGAGAATCACTGGAATCTGGGAGGTGGAGGTTGCAGTGAGCTGAGATCATGCCACTACACTCCTGCCTGGGCGACAGAACGACACTTCATCTCAAAAAAAAAAAAAGAAACCCAGGAAAGTGGTGTCACAGTTCCTACTGAGCATCACTGTGCCATCACGTACTAGCCATGGTTTCCTAGGAAATGTCTTGGCCTTTCTAAGACTCATTTTCTCATCTGTATACTTTATAAAAACATGACTGAGTCTCAGCCAACCACAACCACCATGCTTCAGTCAATCATAGGGAGCCAATTGACCAGACCATCTTCAACTAAGGCAAACGCTGAGCTGCAACCAATCCAGTGGTCTCAGTACTTCACTCCGGTTTTCTGTCCATAAATGCCACCTGACCATATTGCAGGCCAGAGTGCTCTGACCCTGTTCAGGTTTTGGGGGCTGCCCTAGTCTCGAATCATCCATTGCTCAATTAAGCTCTGCTAAATTTAATTTGTCTAAAGTTTCCCTTTTAACATAACCTTCCTACATCTCCATTTCCTAATCCATAAAAAGTTGATCAATATAACAATGTTTAACCTTATAAACTTGTGAGACTTTAAATCGATTTAAGTGAAGGTTAAATGAGTTAAAGTATGAGTAAAGCATTTCATTAACTGTTAAAATGTGATATATGTATTCTTCGTAAACTCTTGGGAGAGGTAATATGTTTTCCTCAAAGTGTTTCTCTCAAAGTTACCACCAAAATATATAGTAAAAACTCGTGACATTTTCAAAATAGAAGAGGAAGTCAAATTTGATAGAAAGTCTGAACTTATATGTCACTTACAAATTAATTCCAGACTACTTGATCTTTGCATTTTTAAGCTTTATGAAGCAAATTTGTAACAAAACCTACAGAAAATAGTGTAGTAGGCTGCCAGCGGGTAGAGTTTTAAGAATCTCCATAGAACAGTCTGGGCAACAAAGCGAGACCCTGTTTCTACAGAAAATTGTAAAAATCAGTCAGTCATGGTGGCATGAACCTGTAGTTCCAGCTGCTCAGGAGGCTGAGGCAGGCGGATCCCTTTGGCCCAGGAGTTCAGAGTTGCAGTGAGCTATGATTGCACCACTGTACTCCGGCCTGGGTGACAGAGACCCCACCTCAAAAACAAAAACTCCATGGAACAGGAAAAAAGTTTTTAACACATCACGTTCTCTCTTGCTCATTTTTTTTTCCTTTTTTCCTTTTTGAAACGGCATCACTAAACCTCCATCTCCTGGGTTCAAGCAGTTCTCCTGCCTCAGTCTCCTGAGTAGCTGGGATTACAGGTGCACTCCACCACGCCCAGCTAATTTTTGTATTTTCAGTAGAGACAGGGTTTCACCATGTTGGCCAGGCTGGTCTTGAACTCCTGACTTCAAGTGATCTGCCTGCCTTGGCCTTCCAAAGTGCTGGGATTACAGGTGTGAGCCACCGCACCCAGCCAACATAGCACATTCTCTATCACAGAAAAGCACAACATTCCTGAGAAGGCACCCACAACAACTCAACAGAAACATTTTCTAAACTTTATGAAGAAGCAATGACTTGCTGGTGGAGAAGAAAAAAAAAAGTGAAAACTCAAAATTCTCTTACTGCTTTTTCACCCTATGTATGACAGTTTAAACAACTTCTTCCCTTTGAATATTAGAAATTTACAGTTTCCTAGAGGCCAGACGTCTGAAGCGTGTGGAGTGACTGACAGATGTTGCATAGTCATTCAATCCTTCCGATTTGCATTATAATTCAGAGAATGGCGGCGCAGAAGACTGCCTGGTCCAGCTCCCTCATTTTATAAAGAAACTGACAGGCAAATTAAACGGCTTTTGCAGCTGTCATATTCATTCATGAAAAACAGATACCAGAGTCTAAGTGTTTCATTAAGTGTGGAAATTAAGAGGGAAAAAAATTTCCCCTTTGCCAAAAGGAATTAAGTACACTGGATTAATGGGTTAACAAACAGTCCAGATCATCTTCTCAGAGCCTTTAGCAGGGGCTTCTAAAGCTCCTTAACATTTTAATTGGGGTTTTTCATGTAAGGAGAAATAATAGCTCCCTCCTCCACCCACAAGCCCTGCAAGTAGAAAAACCTAAGGCTTATCATCTTAACTTATATTCAAGTTAAAATTGCATGCCTCTTTTAGGGTGGTTTCTCAGCCCTGTGCATGTAAATGTAAGGGTCTAGAAATATACTCTCAAATATACTTTGAATATATACTTTCAATATACAAATATATACTTTCAATATACATCCAAAATAATACTTTCTTGCCTTTATTATGAACATATGTAAAACCACCCCTTTATTTAAGAATAAACATTGACCTCCTTTCAGGGAAAAGCTATTGCCTCCAAGTGAATGTCTCATCCCTTGAACCATCAAGTTACTCTGTGGTCAGCATCACATACACTGGAGGAGACGCCAATAAATCCAAAGGAGATAATTTTACAATAATAAAACAACCTACATCAAGCAAATAATAAAACCAACATCCAGACTAATGATCCTTAAGTGTCTGGATACCAATTCCGACTGAAAGAGTTTTCCTATTAACTCCAAGGGAAACCAGTTATTGGCATTAGCTATCCAGGCAGAAACTCATGTACAGAATATAACTTCAGAGAAGCTTAAAATGGCTCTATACACCACAATTATACCTGCCAATAGAGCCTATAATATGCTAGGCATGCTAACATCTGTTATTCCACCTAAACTCAACAACGCTGCCTGGCTGGGCGCAGTGGCTCATGCCTGTAATCCCAGCACTTTAGGAAGCCAAGGCAGGTGGATCACCTGATGTCGGGAGTTTGAGAGTAGCCTGGTCAACATGGTGAAACCCCGTCTCTACTAAAAATACAAAAATTAGCCAGGTGTGGTGGCACATGCCTGTAATCCCAGCTACTTGGGAGTTCGAGGCAGGAGAATGGCTTGAACCCAGGAGGCAGAGGTTGCAGTGAGCCAAGATCGTGCCATTGCACTCCAGCCTGGGTTACAGAGAGAGAGACTCTGTCTCAAAAAAATAAAAATAATACATAAATAAACAATCAATCCTGCCAATTAGAATCATCATTCCCATTTTTAAGATGAGGAAACTGACTCTCAGAGGGCTTGGGGTCAAGATCAGCTGGCAAATAAACTTCAGGAGCCAGATTTATATCCTGATCTTTCTAATGCCAAAGCCAAAATTTCCTCTGAAAATGCCACACAATTTTCCCCCATTAGCCTGAAATTCACACAATTAATTGCTTTCCTTAAACATCTTCAGGAAACATCTTGGTTTTATGTGAGACAGTGGCACACACTTCGGCTGATGCTTGTGCTCGGAAGAGCGTATCTCTTACTGCCATTCAGCAGAAAGTTGGCTCTGCGGGAAGAGGCCAAGGGCAGGGATGCTTCACCTGAACTAAGCAAAGCAAGCAAAATTAAAGGATCTGGGGGAAGGCTGGCTTATAACAGTGTGGCAGTGATATCCAGATGGCAAGTCATCCCATTATAGGTACTACTTTCATACTTTGAACAACTAGAATGAATTACAGAGAAGTTCTATCTAAACCACCCTTAAAAGAGCTCTTGTGAAAATACATTTGGGAAAATTTACAACTGAATGCAGTGACTATATCTAAGCATGTGGCTACGAAGGGAGTCTAAGAATTTGATGATACGACTCCTTAAGAACAGTCTAAGGGACATTCAGAAATTCCTAGTTGATTTTGCCAGTAATAGTGAGGCACTCATTCATTTAGCCAACACATATTATTCAAGCACATATTATATGCCTGTTTCTGATTTATTTTTTATATTTTTAGAGATAGAGTCTTGCTCTGTCACCCAGACTGGAGTATAGCAGCATGATTATAGCTCACTGTAACCTTGAACCCCTAGGCTCAACTGATCCTCTTGCCTCAGCTTCTTAAGTAGCCAGCACTACAGGCATGTACCACCATACCCAGCTTTTTATTTATTTATTTTTGTAAAGATGGGGTCTTGCTATATGGCCCAGGCTGGTCTTGAGCTCCTGGCCTCAAGTAATCCTCTGCCTCGACCTCCCAAAGTGTTAGGATTACAGATGTGAGTCACCATGCCCAAAGCCTATTTCTTGATATGATTTGCATCTACCCTGTCCTCAGGTTGCATCAGAGAAACCATGTCTTTATCTTTGGCCTAAGTGGTTCCTGGATGGCCTTTGGCAGGTAACCTTTTGCTATGCTGGTTCCAGCTGGGTGGAAGCTGGCCTGTGACTTCAAAGTTATGGCAAGCAGAAGTCTTACACGTGGTGTTATCTGACAGCATCTAAAACTGTCTTTAGGACCAAGGAGGACCCATGAGGTTGGAACAAAGTTATTCTGGGGATGAAAGGAGCTAAGCTATGCCTCCCTTAACCAAAACTAGGTATCTGATGGGTGGGAGAAGCATCTGACATCCTTTGCCCAGAACACCAAATACCCCTTTATGGCAGCTTCTCGCTTCTTTCTGTTTTAAGAATAAAAAAGGGCCGGGTGCGGTGACTCAAGCCTGTAATCCCAGCACTTTGGGAGGCTGAGACGGGCGGATCACGAGGTCAGGAGATTGAAACCATCCTGGCTAACATGGTGAAACTCTGTCTCTACTAAAAAAATACAAAAAACTAGTCGGGCAAGGTGGTGAGCGTCTACAGTCCCAGCTACTTGGGAGGCTGAGGCAGGAGAATGGCGTAAACCCGGGAAGCGGAGCTTGCAGTGAGCTGAGATCCGGCCGCTGCACTCCAGCCCGGGCGACAGAGCGAGACTCCATCTCAAAAAATAAAAAATAAAAAAAAAAAAGAATAAAAAAGAAGAGAAGGTAACTGGGGTGTAAGCCTGTTGAAAAGAAAATGGATAGTTCACATGTTCAAAATAATGTATTTTATTTTATTTTATTTATTTATTTATTTTTTTTGAGGCAGAGTCTTGCTCTGTCGCCCAGGCTGGAGTGCAGTGGCCGGATCTCAGCTCACTGCAAGCTCCGCCTCCCGGGTTTATGCCATTCTCCTGCCTCAGCCTCCCGAGTAGCTGGGACTACAGGCGCCTGCCACCTCGCCCGGCTAGTTTTTTGTATTTTTTAGTAGAGACGGGGTTTCACCGTGTTAGCCAGGATGGTCTCGATCTCCTGACCTCGTGATCCGCCCGTCTCGGCCTCCCAAAGTGCTGGGATTACAGGCTTGAGCCACCGTGCCCGGCCAAAATAATGTATTTTAAATGTTTTCCAAAGATTCTGATTACATGCGAGTTTTTCAGAAACATGTCATCATATAAAAGCAGGATTTGCTTACTTGAGTATAGGAGTACAAGGGAAGTTATTAGAGATAGCAAAGTTTATGCAGAAAATTATCCCAGAAGCAGTAGCCTATCTAGAAAATTTGACCTCATGTAAATTAATTTGTAACACCATCCTTCTCTATATGACAAAATTAGTTTTGTTATAATTATAAAAGGAAATAATAGCAATGAGCACCACAAGTGGAATAACTTATTTCCATTTTCTTAAAAAGGATACTTAAGGATACAAAAGTAATCCTGTGCATCGATAGAGGCCGTGAATAAAGAAATACCCCTATTGGCAGTTAAAGGTTTTTTTTTTTTTTCCTTTTTGAGACAGGGTCTTACTCTTTCCCAGAATGGAGCACAGTGGCATGATCATAACTCACTGCAGCCTCAAAATCCTAAGCTCAAGCGATCCTCCCCCCTCAGCCTCCCAAGTAGCTAGGACTACAGGTATGAACCACCACACCCAGCTAATTTTTTTATTTTTTTATTTTTTGTAGATATAGGATCGCACTTTGTTGCCCAAGCTGGTCTTGAACTCCTGGGCTCAAGCAATCCTCCCACCTCAACCTCCCAGAGTGCTGGAATTGCACCTGGTCGAGATAAAGTATTAAATCCATTTGGACATTCTCACCAGACAATCCATGACATCTGAGCAGATTCCTGACTTATACCTGAGCTCTTATTCCCTATTGTTGCATTGGCTGTCTTAATTCCAGAAGCCTGAACCATACAGCTGTTCATATCCCAGAGAACAGCAAATCCAACTGTAAAGCCTCAAGAAATCTGGCATCTGCTGGCAGCTGAATGCCACCACATTGTTTGTCTGCAATGACATTTAAGAGTCTTGAATTATATCAAATGTGAGGTATAATCTGGTGCTTAGCTAAGACTGAGACCTGGAATCAAAAACAAGGCTGTAAAATGGGGCACCTCACAGACTCTGCAAACAACTTTGTGAGCCCCAAATATTTGGTATGACCCTGTTTTTTATACAGGATTTGATTCCATTAAATTCAATCCATTTCAATCCAACTAATGGATATGCCGGGTCCTGTGCTAGACAGTGGGTGGGAGGAGGGAGAATATGGATAAAATAATCCCTGTGTCAAATGTTCGCAGTCCAGGAGGAAGAACACAGGAACTCCATGATAAAGGTAACAACAGACTAGTGGCCTGGGTACACAGGCAACACAGAGGAGAGGAAAGAGCTATCTGGAGGGTCAGGAATACTGACCAACAGTGGGATTTAAAGGAAAACCAGGGGTTCATCAGGCAGGAGGTGGGAAAATTGCCTCCAGTATATCAACACCACTGAATATCACATCAATTTACCTTATCTGTGGGTACATTTAATGCTGAAGACAATATCCATCATTCTTATTTCAACTAGACAGCCACAAAGAAATTTGCAATGTCTATTTCTCACTTTGCACACACATGACAAAATATTGATGAATAATAACCCATTACTGAGGACTTCCTTTGTGTTAGACATCACAATAGGTATGTTATTCCCACAATAACCCCCTTAAACATTATATATTATCTTTATAGATGAAAAACTCTTTAGATAGGTCAAGGTCACCTGGCTAGTCAATGGCTCAGCCAGATCTTGTGGGGTGTTGTTTTGTGTTTCTTTTTACATTTCTCACTTTATTTTTTTTTATTTCAATAGCTTTTGGGGTACAAGTGGTTTTGGCTACATGGATGAATTGTATAGTGGTGAAGTCTGAGATTTTAGTGTACCTGTCACCCGAGTAGTGTACATTGTGCCCAATATCTAGTTTTTTATCCCTCACCCCACACCCATTCTCCCCATTCCAGGTCTCCAAAGTGCATTATACCACTCTGTATGCCTTTGTGTGAACATGCCTTACTTCCCACTTACAAACGAGAACATACAGTATTTGGTTTTCCATTCCTGAGTTACTTCACTTAGAATAATGGCCTCCAGCTCCATTCAAGTTGCTTCAAAAGACATTATTTCATTCTTTTTTATGGCTGAGTAGTATCCCATGGTGTATATATATCTCATTTTCTTTATCCACTCATTGGTCAATGGGCACTTAGGTTGGTTCCACATCTTTGCAATTGTGAATCGTGCTGCTGTAAATACGTGGTACATGTGTCTTTTTCATATAATGATTTATTTTTCCTTAGGTAGATACCCAGTAGTGGGATTGCTGGATCAGATGATACATCTACTTTTAGTTCTTTATAAAATCTGCGGCCAGGCACAGTAGCTCATGCCCGTAATCCCAGCACTTTGGGAGGCCGAGGCAGGCAGATCACGAGGTCAGGAGATCGAGACCATCCTGGCTAACACAGTGAAACCCCATCACTACTAAAAATACAAAAAGTAGCTGAGTGTGGTGGCAGGTGCCTGTAGTCCCAGCTGCTCGGGAGGCTGAGGCAGGAGAATGGCATGAACCCACGAGGTGGAGCTTGCAGTGAGCTGAGATCAGGCCACTGCACTCCAGCCTGGGTGACAGAGTGAGACTCCGTCTCAAAAAAAAAAAAAATCTGCATACTGTTTTCCATACCAATTTACATTCCCACCAGCAGTGTCTAAGTCTTCCCTTTACACCACATCCACACCAACATCTACTGTTTTTCTGACTTGTTAATAATGCTCATCCAGATTTTGAATCAGATTTATCTAAAGCCAATGATCTGGCCTTAATTGCCACCCCAAACTTCCTTTATACAAGTCACCTATATATCTAAACCAGTCCCTTGTTTCTCTATTTAATATAAATCTTCAAGTTGACATAGTTCTCTTTCTGCTATGCTGTGGAGCTAGTGCTAAGTTTCCTTCTGAAATTGCTGACGCCAAACCTCCTCCTTTCAGCTTTTACCAAACCATAAACCAAATGCTGGACTTACACGGGGAAGTGGAAAGTCGTTTGGTTTGCAGGACTTGGAGTTATGGTGGAGCTTTTTGTGGCTTGGGGACTCTTTGATTCCAAAGCCCAATTTTCTTTTTTTTGAGACAGAGTTTCACTCTTGTCACCCAGGCTGGAGTGCAATGGCGCAATCTCAGTTCACTGCAACCTCCGCCTCCCAGGTTCAAGTGATTCTCCAGCCAAAGGCCCCAATTTTCTAAGTAGCAAAAGGAAGAGAAACTCCACAGCTGAAGTGACTCAAGAAGGAACGTGAGATAATTTAATACTTCGCGTGCTTTAGGGTTTTTCTGATGTAGATACAGTAGAACTAAATGTACCCAAGGGACAGAAACAAACAAACAAAAATGCCTTTCCAAAGCTCAGAGGGCATCTAAATATTACCAATTTTTTGTAAAGGTTTATATAAAATAAGGGAAGAAAATGGAGTAGAGGGAAAAGTCCGTATGAAAACAAAAACCCACTGAAATGCTAAAAGGTTAAAGATGCAGAATCCCAACTCTGCCCGCTCTTCCTGCTGAGCTGTTTAAGACGAACCTCATCTCCCTCCCCTGGCTCTCTCCACCACTCACACAGGAAAACATTACATGGTGGTCCACTTAATTTCTCCTGATCATCAGAAACAGCCCCTAGACAACTACATCTAGAATCTTCAAATGTGGCACAATTTTCTTGCTTTTTAAGGAAATTATATCAAATTACGGTTGGAGAAAAAAACTGGCTAAGCATTCTTTTAAAAGTTCAGAACAGTCTAAATTATGGGGTTGCACACACAAGGAGAAGGAAGTTTTGTTTTAATCTGATTTTAAACTGAATCCGTTGAGGCTGCTGCAAAGACGAACTATGTAATTAGAGCAAACTACTCAGTTAATACAGCTACAGCAAAGAAGTAGTCAGAGGAAAGGGCAGAGACCAGAAAGACCTTTCTTCTGCTTTCTTCACTAGAGTTATTTTTCTCTTTAGTAACAGGAAAGAGAAATACAAATACTATATTTGCATATTTGATGTGCCAAAAAATCACATTAAATAATTTTAGAATTATACTTCTTACAAAATATTCACTTTATCACTTCTTGTGAAATAAATTTGTCCTGGGCAAAGGAAGTAATTGTTCCTTAAAGAGTTACTAAATGTACTTATTTACATTTAGCATGGTTTTCTCACACAGAAACCAATCACACCCACAAGGCCTTCAACAAGAAGCGCTTAATACTTTCATACGAACCATTATTTTTGGAATATCCTGATTTTTAGAAAATAATTTTCAAGCAATGATGTCCTGTTCGTTATTTTTATTTATTTATTTATTTTTAGATGAAGTCTCACTCTGTCTCCCAAGCTGGAGGGCAATGGCACAATCTTAGCTCACTGCAACCTCTGCCTCCCAGGTTCAAGCAATTCTCCTGTCTCAGCCTCCCGAGTGACTTTTTGTATTTTTAGTAGAGATGGGGTTTCACCATGTTGGCCAGGCTGGTCTTGAATTCCTGACCTCAGATGATCCACCTGCCTCCTGCTCATAATTTTTAAAAGCTAACTGAGCATGGTGGTTCACACTCATAATCCCAGCACTTTGGGAGGCAGAGGTAGGAGGATCGCTTGAGGCCAGGAGTTCAAGACCAGCCTGGGCAACACAATAGGACCTCATCTCTACAAAAAAAAAAAAAATTAGCTGGACTAGTGCTTTGCACCTGTAGTCTCAGCTACTCAGGAGGCTAAGGCAGGGGGATCACTTGAGCCTGGGAGGTCAAGGCTACGGTCTCTCAAAAACAAACAAACAAACAAACAAAAAGCCATGCTTAATCCAGTTACTATTCCCACTTATTTTTGGAATTGAAAAGAATTTCAAAGTTTACTAAAAAGCAGGGAAGTGATACAAACATCCAATTTGCACAAAAGAGTTATTATGTCTTACCGGTGGAAATCAGGCATAATTGGACAAGTTTTAGAAACAAAGAAACCAACATGCCTCAGAGATTGAATTTAGAATGTTCCTCAAATGCCAGCGCTAATCACAAGCTGAGTATCACAATTTCAAAATGTAAAGAGAACATTTTTTTAAGTAATTTTTTCACATTGAAACCAAAACCCAAAAAACAATGCCAGTCATCACAGTAGGTGGTAAATGTAACTTTCAGAAACAAGTAACTGACTTGTTAACAAGGAACCTGTTTTCAGGGTTGGTGAAAGCAAACCAGGTCTGATGATGCATATCTAATCACCCAAGGAAAGCAATAAAAGTAGAAAGATTCCATTGGTTCATTAACTATTAAAATACCACACCAAAGACACAGCCCCTTTAAAGCCTTGACAACAAATATTAACTTATTACACATACAAATTATGCTCAAGACCAGCGAGTTCATAATACCAGCAGCAACGCTGCCATTCAAATAATAAGCAGGCAATATTATTCCTACTGGTTTGAAAGAATGAAAAACAGCTTAAGGAGTGAATTTTCAAGTGCATGTAAAATGTGGCAAGTTGGGACATGGAAAAACTGAAAGTAGTAAAGGTAATTCAGTTACCAGAAAGGGATATAAAAATAATCAGCTCATTCAATGAAAACATAATGCAGAATTAGGTCAGCAAAGCTGAAAACATAATACAGAATTAGGTCAGCAATACAGACCTAGAAACCTCCTTCTGTCTCCCGACTCCACACATAATTCAGTCAATGCTCGCTGCTTTTTCACCAACCAATCCAAGGATAAAAAGCTAGGAAAGAACAACATTCAGGTGAAAGGAGGCCCCCCTTCTATGAGTGTCAAATTATATAAACCTATGAGACAGCCTCTCAGAGTCATGGCCATCATGACTTACAGCTGAATGGAAATAAACTGTCTCCACAAATAAATTATGTTTTGCATTGCTTTGCCCAGGGCCAGCCTTGGAAACTTCTTCTATGTCTCTATCACCAGAGACGCTGCCAAGGAGAGAGGAAGGCTGCAAAATCTAGCTCTTCCCCATTCCCTTCAAAACTCCAGGTGAGCTAGAGCCCTTAAATGCGTTCAAGGACAGTAGCTGGGTGCCTAAGGGGGCATATTCCATCTGGTCCTAGTGCTCCTCTGTCCTTGCTTTTTTCTCTTTTCTACATCACACCCAAATGGCTGGAGCTGGTGGCCAGAGATAAGAACTTAGAGACACTTCCACCACTAGCCCACTGGGCTCCCCACTTTCCCATTGCTTCCTGTAAAAGGACCATTCACGCATTTACCCTCAAACTGAAAATGACCCACACTGTATTATGCAAAATATACTGCTAGTTGCTCGCTCTCTCGCTCTCTCTCTCTCCACCTGATCCTTCATTCCTGCCTCACATGACCGAGGGACCAATGACTCATGGTGCTCTCCCTGCCCAGAACTGTTTAAGTGAAAATCTTCGGACTTGATTCCTATTAGGGTGCTGTACTGAATTTGCATCTTTCATCTGAAGAACTAGAGGCTGCCCCAGGCCTGATTTTCTCCAGGACACCAAGAAGAACACAAAGTCAGGTTCCCAGCACCAGAGTGACAGTCAGACAGGCATAAACTGGACCCAATCAGACAAGAGCCACGTGGGTATCTGCCAGTATAAACAAGGTTCCCGTGAGAGAACCCTCCTGATCACAGGTTGGACAAGTAGGCTTTAGGCCACCCGCCAAGTAGACATATCCTGTGAAAGGCACACAGTGAACACTCATACCCAGTTCCCCTTAACTTCCCATCAGGGGAGCATTGTTAGCTGCTCTGGTACTAGGACCCCAAGTTAGCTGAGGGCTGTCAAAAACACCTGCTTCTTCTTTCTCCCATTCTCCCCAGATTCCTGGGGCTCACATGGTGTGGTATGAGCCTGCCATATACACGCCCAAAATGGCATTCCTTCTCTACTCTCCACTCCAACTCTATAATTCCTGCTTCATTAGTTCAGCTGGGGTGGACAGAGCTGGAAAATGATCTGATATTCTAATCCACATTATAGCAATACTTAATAAAGTAAATAATTGACAGCATCTTCTCCCCGCCTCAATTCCCCATGCACTCTCATTGTTAAATCAAACCAGTCTCCAAGTCTGTGTATTTTAGGCCGTATGAAGAAGGAATGGGGGACAGGTTTCGGGAATGGGAGGCTGGTTTTCTGTTGCCTGATCAGTCACACCACTTGCTGGCCTTGGAAGAAAGCACGGTATTTCCTGAAGGGCAGGAGAGAGGTATCCCACACCCACTGTCTTTCTCCCACTGCCACCCAAAGACTGCAAGCCCGACCGTGTCCTCCCATCTCCTCTCCAGTCTTCTAACATTGACCACAAAATTAAGTTCTGACACATGCTTCAACATGGATGAACCTGGAGGACATTAGGCTACATGAAATAAGCCAGTCACAAAAGGACAAATATTGTATGATTCCACTTACACAAGGTACCTAGAGTAGTCAAATTCATCAGAGACAGAAAGTAGAATGGTGATTGCCAGAGGCTGGGGAGAGAAGGAAATGGAGAGTTGCTATTTGTGATTATGAAAAAGTCATTCACAGGCTGGGCACAGAGGCTCATGCCTGAAATCCCAGCACCTCTGGGAGGCTGAGGCAGGAGAGTTGCTTGAGCCCAGGAGTTCAAGACCAGCCTGGGCAACATAGTGGGACTCTGTCTCCACAAAAAATACAAAAATTAGCCAGGGATGGTGGTGCACACCTGTGATCCCAGCTACTCAGGAAGCTGAAGTGACAGGATCGCTTGAACCTAGGAGGTCGAGGCTGCAGTGAACCAAGATAGTGCCACTGCACTCCAGCCTAGGAAACAGAGAAGACCTTGTCTAAAAAAACAAAAAAGAAAAGAAAAAGTAATTCACATTGTGAATTACTTATTGCCACTGAATTGCACACGTGAAACTGGTGAAATGGTCAATTTTATATTATGTATATTTTACCATAATAAAAAAAAATACAACAAAAGAAATGTTTAAATAGGGGGACGATTCCTCCCCAACCCCTACCTTCCCCATTCCTCACTGAAACCGGTTTTAGTCCTAGGACTTCAGTATCTATTCATACTCTCAGATTCTACTAGGAGTGGACACATTTGTCACCCCAAAGGAGCCTGGCTCCTGGAGCAGCCCCTGGAGGGACACAGAGAGAGCCTCCACCATCTCCTGAGTTGGTCTTAGAGAACGAGTCCACCAGGGAGCTGAAGCAATTTTTCCTCCTTGCGTTTTTCTTGTTTTCTCCAAAAGTGGACCCCATTCCTCCCACTCTTGTTCCTCATGCTCCTCTATTCCATCCCCAGGCCAAACTCTCAACAGTTGGATGACTGAGTGACCGTGAACCCCCATTCACTATTTTTAGGTAAGCCATAGTGTCACATAGACGAATCCATTTCCAACCCTGAGCAGATTCTACTGGACTCTTGAGAGCTGAAATGGGATTCATTAAATAATTGGGCCAGCCTCTAGGAAAAAAAAAAAGGAAGTGCAATTTTCCCTACTCCTTTCCCATATGCTTAGTATCTATTTAACAGAGTCTTGCTCTGTCACCCAGGCTGAAGTGCAGTGGCGCGATCTCAGCTCACTGCAAGCTCCGCCTCCCTGGTTCACACCATTCTACTGCCTCAGCCTCCCGAGTAGCTGGGACTACAGGCGCCCGCCACCACACCCGGCTAATTTTTTGTATTTTTAGTGGAGATTTCACTGTGTTAGCCAGGATGGTCTCGATCTCCTGACCTCGTGATCTGCCCACCTTGGCCTCCCAAAGTGCTGGAATTACAGGTGTGAGCCACCATACCCAGCCTGTAACATAATATTTATTCATTCATTCATAGAGATATTATTCACTAATTATTATCCATGCAACTGTGTTGCACAGTTGCACAATACAATGGTTAACAGTACATTATCTATGCACAAGACATGTGACCCTGGGCAGTCTTTTCAACACCTCAGTTTCCTCATCTACAAAGTGTAAATAACAGTCGTGCCTATCTCATAGAATTGTAATAAGAAATTAAGTGTGTCCCGCGTAAAAGGTATAGGAAACATACCTAGCACATCAAGAGCATTCAAAGTAAGTTGTTATCTGAATCCATTAATCATACTAAATTTTCACTGCTCACTAACAATGTGTGACTTTTTTATCCTGAATGTTTGACACTTTTGACAACTAAAGGGCACTTCTGAAGATTTTAATCTGAAGTAAAACACAAACAGTATTATCGTAACCACTCCAGCATGGGAAGGGGGAACACAAAAACATTTGTATTGCATTTTTCCATGTTCTAAGAATACCAATGTATAAACTATCCACTGCTGAAATTTATAACGTCAATCTGATATAGTAAGTTTCCGTCTGTAAATCAAAGCAGGATTCTTAATTATAGTCTAAAGCGCCCTCTAGTGTTCTTATGCAAAAACTCCCGGGATAATATGCCATCCTTACAACTAGAGTCTTTTTCTGCCCTGAACATTACTGGTTTAGGGGTATTATCCTGCTGTTTTGTCTGCTTTAACATTTCCCTGGATTGTTTCACTTTAATGGAGAGTCACCATTAATATTTTCACTAAAATAAGCTGGGATTGGTTTAGTAGCCCTTTATATTTTCAGCTTCCACCATGGTCTTGTCTAGTATTGTATGAGACACAAGCCAAGACGTTACATGCAGTTAAATCTGTAAGGCGGCTAGTGTTGACCCATTTCTATTTTCCCCAATCCTTTCCACATGCAATGGAACTAACATGTTTCCCTTTCAAAAACAGCAAGGCACTTGCTTACAAAAAAAAAAAAAAAAAAAAAAAAAAAGACCCTCAGACAAGAGCCTCCAAGTTCAACTCTGTGTCCAAGGATAGCACTTATGGTGGCAAGAGAGCTCTCCCACTGCTGCTGCCCTGAACACTTGGGACTCACCGACTAGGTCTGCCATGGCCCATGCTCAGGTTTATAAAATATATACAACTGCCAAGGCACAGCTGCTGGGGTCCCTAAGATATGTGAGAAATCATAGGTTAGGGATGTGAGGAATATGTGCAGGGAAACAAGGATGAAAGTACTGCCTTAGGACACAGAGAAACCAATCTGGCCAAAATGATTTGGTCATTTCTTCTATGAGGTGCATCTAAAAGTATTGTGTTATTGTTTTGTGGTGATTTTTTATTTTGCAAGAAATCTTTCAATAACAATATGCTCAAAAGTGAAAGTTTAAGCCAGGTTCAATCACTCACACCTGTGATCCCAGCACTTGGGAGGCCAAGGCAGGAGGATTGTTTGACCCAAGGGGTTTGAGACCAGCCTGGGCAACATAGCAGAACCCTATCTCTATTTTTTAAAGTAAATAAATAAAAGTGAAAGTTTACACTTCGTAAAATATTAAGTGAGGAATTTTTCTATCCTCAAGTAAGTTGATGAATGTGAAATTGCATAAAACGTTATCATTTGCTACTCTCCATACCCATGGAGGACATATGGTGATATCCTCCAAATGAATATCCAGAACAAAATAAAATCACCAAAGTGATCACCAAAGTGATATCCAGAACCAAATGAAAACCCCAAAACACAAATCTGAAGAAGTTTTTTGTTTTCTTGGGTTGTTTTTTGTTTGTTTGTTTTGTTGTTGTTGTTGTTGTTTGAGACAGAGTCTTGCTGTGTCGCTCAGGCTGGAGTGCAGTGGCGTGATCTGGGCTCAGTTCACTGCAATCTCTGCCACCCAGGTTCAACCGATTCTCCTGCCTCAGCCTCCCAAGTAGCTGGGATTACAGATGCCCACCACCATGCCCAGCTAATTTTTCTATTTGTAGTAGAGGTGGTGTTTCACCATATTGGTCAGGCTGGTCTTGAACTCCTGACCTCAGGTGACCCGCCTGCCTCGGCCTCCCCACGTGCTGGGATTACAGGCGTGGGCCTGAAGTGTTATAATCTACATCAAAAATTAGTAGTGGCCAGGTGCAGTGGGTCACACCTGCAATCCCAGCATTTTAAGAGTCTGAGGTGGGAGGATCACTTGAGGCCAGGAGTTCAGGACCAGCCTGGGAAACATAGCAAGACCTTATCTCTACAGAAAACAAACAAACAAACAAACAAAAGCTAGCCAGGTGTAGTGATACACACCTGTAGTCCTAGCTACTTGGGAGGCTGACATGGGAGGATCTCTTGAGCCCAGGAGTTCGAGGCTGCAGTGAGCTATAATTGTGCCATTGAACTCCAGCCTAGGCAACAAAGCAAGACCCTGTTTCTGTTTTTAAAAGAAAAATAAAATTAGTAGCTATTTTGGAAACCCTGTACTTAAAGTTTACAAGTTATTACATGCAGCTGTGGAAGGTGATCATATGACATTTCGATCCAGTAATTATTCTCCTACATTGACTTTGCCAATTTTTATCTCATGCTTTTGTGTTCATGTACCAAAAGTGAAGCAAAACCTATAATGTGTTAAGATTGATAGAAGAATTCTATACAATGTTACTAAGGCTTCACCTAGAAAGAAAACTCAATTAATTCCAATAATGGTTTAATTTTTTAATCTAATTCATGGAATCAATGTAAAGCTTCTGGAATTGTAGTCTGTTTAAGATGAAACATATCTGACATAATTGTGAATTTTGCTATAAATTTAGTTTAAATTTTCAATATTTAAGGTCAAAGTATGTATTTCTGCAATGATAATCTATATAAACATTTTGGTGGAACATGATGTCATGGTAAAAACAATATCTCGGCCAGGCGCAGTGGCTCAAACTTGTAATCCCAGCACTTTGAGAGGCCAAGGCAGGCGGATCATGAGGTCAGGAGTTCGAGACTGGCCTGGGGAACATGGCGAAACCCCGTCTCTACTGAAAGTACAGAAAAAAATTAGCTGGGTGTGGTGGTGCGTGCCTGTAATCCCAGCTACTTGGGAGGCTGAGGCAGGAGAATTGCTTGAACCCAGGAGGCAGAAATTGCAGTGAGCCGAGGTCATGCTATTGCACTCCAGCCTTGGCAACAGAGCAAGACTCCTTCTCCGGGGGAAAAAAAAACTTCTTAAATTAAGGCATCTAGGCTGGGCGTGGTGGCTCACACCTGTAATCCCAGCACTTTGGGAGGCCGAGACGGGTGGATCACGAGGTCAGGAGATCAAGACCATCCTGGCTAACATGGTGAAACCCCGTCTCTACTACAAATACAAAAAATTAGCCACGTGTGTTGGCAGGTGCCTGTAGGCCCAGCTACTCGGCATGCTGAGGCAGGAGAATGGCGTGAACCCGGGAGGTGGAGCTTGCAGTGAGCTGAGATTGTGCCATTGTACTCCAGCCTGGGCGACAGAGTGAGATTCCGTCTCAAAAAAAAAAAAAAAAAAAAAAAAATTAAGGCATCTAATTTTAAAGATGCAGAACTATAATTGGAGTTGGTTACAGTGTAAACAGAGTCATAATTTCTCCAAAGAAGTTGCATTATTTTATCAATTGCAATGAAACCATATTCATAAAAATTTAAAAATTTTGAAGATGCCAACTAAACTACAAAATTTTCGTATAAAGTTGATAAGTTGATGTTGATTGCAAAACAAAAAAACAAAACACTTCAGCATGGCAGTACTAAACTTTATTTCCTTTCTGCTACCCATCATCCATTGGAACTATTTAGTAAATCAGCCTGTGTCTGACCAATGATACTGAACTTTTTCATAAATTAGTCCTCTAGATTTAGGATGTGTTTTGTTCAATATCAGTTAGAAATTTTAATCAAAGAATTCAAGGAGCATCAAAAAACTCCTTGAATAAGGAGAAGTTAAAAAATAAGTCTATTTTAGAAAAAAAGCAGTATTGGCTATGCCCGGTGGCTCACACCTGTAATCCCAGCACTTTCGGAGGCCAAGGCGGGTGAATTACTTGGGGCCAGGAGTTCAAGACCAGTCTGGCCAATATGGCAAAACCCCGTCTCTACTAAAAATACAAAAATTAGCTGGATGTGGTGGCACACACCTGTAATCCCAGCTACTCGGGAGGTTGAGGCAGGAGAATCCTTTGGACCTGGGAGGTGGAGTTTGCAGTGAGCCGAGATTGCACCACTGTACTCCAGCCTGAGTAACACAGCAAGACTCTGTCTTGGAAAAAAAGAAAAGAAAAAGAAAAGAAAAAAATGCATTCTTCCAAAAAATGCCAGCGTCAGAAAAATGACATGAAATTTGAGACAGATAAGACTAAAGGCCAGGTGCGGTGGCTCAAGCCTGTAATCCCAGCACTCTGGGAGGCCGAGGAGGGCGGATCACCTGAGGTTGGGAGTTCGAGACCAGCTGGAGGAACATGGAGAAACCCCGTCTCTACTAAAAATACTAAATTAGCCAGGCATGGTGGCGCATGCCTCTAATCCCAGCTACTCAGGAGAATGAGGCAGGAGAATCGCTTGAACCCAGGAGGCAGAGGTTGCGGTGAGCCAAGATTGTGCCATTGTACTCCAGCCTGGGCAACAAGAGCAAAACTCCGTCTCAAAAAAAAAAAAAAAAAAGACTAAGAAACTGATTAAGCATGTACTATGCAACAAAAATAATCATACCACTTAGGTTATTTTCATCATTCTGAGAAGACTAAAGATTTTTTTATTTTGCTTTAATATACATAGATAGTTGTTACTTTTTAGAAAGAATTTCATTTTCAAAAGTCTTTAAATAGAACTATTTTATTGGCCCATGCATATAATAAAACTAATTTATCAGTCAATATATAAATAATTTAGAAATTATATTCAAACATATGTAAATTATATTGTATGCATTATTTTAGTACTTTTTCATTTTCTAAGTGTACTGGTTTGGAAAATAAATTACCCTAAAAAGAGCTACCAGGCTGAGCATGGTGGCTCACACCTGTAATCTCAGCATTTTGGGAGGCCAGGATGGATGGATCACTTGAGGTACAGAGTTTGAGACCAGCCTGGCCAACATGTTGAAACCCTGTCTCTACTAAAAATACAAAAGTTAACCAGTCATGGTGGCGGGCGCCTGTAATCCCAGCTACTCAGGAGGCTGAGGCAGGAAAAGAACCGGGGAGGTGGAAGTTGCAGGGAGCCAAGATCACGCCACTGCACTCCAGCCTGTGCAACAGAGCGAAACTGTCTCAAAAAAAAAAAAAAGAGAGAGAGCTACCATTTCTTAAGAGCTTACTATTTATGAAGCACTGTGTTTGAATCAATTTACTCTCTATAACCATTCTGAAAGGTCGTTATGAGCATCTTCATTTCACAGAAAACTCCACCTGATGATAGTAAGTGCAGTACAAGAACGTGTCTCCAGTCTCAGCCCACACTCCCCACTCACCATCTTCTACTACATCTTTGTCTACATCAACGGGACACACTACTGGCCCACCAAAGGTGGAATGCCCTTCCAGTTAAGAACCACGAATTCAGGTCCATCATGGCCTCTGACCCTATCACCCATGTGGCCAAGGCTGTGCATTTTCAGGGCAGCTAGCACATTTTGGAGGGCAGACTATAGCTATGTGAAAATAAATAAAATTTAAAAGCTGCCAGAACCCAGAAAACACCTTGAGAGAGATGTGACTGTGACCTGAGTCACATAGCATGTAGTTGTAACTTCTGCTTCTTAAATTAAATCATGTCTCTTCCTCATTGTTCGTGTTCTGTAAATGACCAGAAAGGACCAGAGACAAGACTTCTTCGTCTTCCAATCACTGATCTTTGTTCCAGATTAACTGCCTCCTTTATTGTCCTTCACCTAATTCAACCCAGATGATGCAAAAATCTTCAGCATGGAATGTTAAATAGACCCTTCTTGAAAGAAAAAGACAACCTCAATTCATCAGATCATTGTAACTATGCATTAATCGTTACATAGAAAGATCACAAAATCCTATTACGTTTCCTTAAACTATGTCTATATAAAAGGTACCAAGATTCTACACTTCGGAACACTGGCTTCCATTCTTTGGAATATGTGCATCTTGGGTGGTTGAGTGGTCATCTCAAAGTTTGCACTTGAATAAACTCTCTTTGAACTCTGACCCTTTTGGTAATTTTAGGTTGACAGCTCTAAACCCAAGCAATTAATGACCCTTATACCTAAGAGAGTCACGTTATACCTAAGAGAGTCGCGCTTACCCCATGTCTTTCAAACTACACATGTCTTTTGTATGTGTAATCTCCAGTTCTGGAAAATCTTTTTTTATTGTTGCTTTAAATGGTATCCTAGACACTCGAGGGGCAGACCATAATGTATAGCTCTTGCATTAATGTGAATTAAATGGTATTTGACCTCAGATTCTTAGCATCGCTAAAATTATAAATTCTTCATCTCTGGCTATCCTATAATATAGACTATGCTATGAAATGTAACAATAAAAGTACAAGTTTTGTACTATATTTAGCACTTGGTTCATATTCCTCTGTCTTTAAGTGTCACTCTTGAGACTATGAACTCTTTTTTTTTTTTTTTTTTTTTGAGGTGGAGTCCCGCTCTTTTGCCCAGGCTGGAGTGCAGTGGCGTGATCTTGGCTCACTGCAAGCTCTGCCTCCCAGGTTCAAGCAATTCTCCTACCTCAGCCTCCCGAGTAGCTGGGACTACAGGTGCGTGCCACCATGCCCAGCTAATTTTTGTATCTGTAGTAGAGATGGGGTTTCACCATGTTAGCCAGGATGGTCTCAATCTTCTGACCATGTGATCCACCCACCTCAGCCTCCCAAAGTGCTGGGATTACAGGCATAAGTCACCGCACCTGGCCTTTTTTTTTTTTTTTTTTTTTTTTTGACAGGGTCTCACTCTGTCACCCAGGGTGGAGTGCAGTGGCATGATCATAGCTCACTGCAGCCTCGAACTCCTGGGCTCAAGTGATTCTCCCACCTCAGCCTCCTAAGTAGCTGGGACTGCAGTTATGCACCACCATGCCCAGCTAATTTTTGTATTTTTTGTAGAATGGGGTTTCACCATGTTGCCCAAGCTGGTCTCAGATTTCTGGGCTCAAGCAATCTACCCGCCTTGGCCTTCCACAGTGCTGGGATTACAGGTGTGAACCACTGTACAGGTAAACTCTTAAAATACCATTGTGTTTAACCTAGGTACTTATTTTTCCAATGCTTTCATCGTATTTTAATTGTTTCAGTTATGTCTTATATGTACAAAGGTTTCCCTTTAAAAAGACATTATTTAGTAAACAATTAGCAATATATGCTAACAAATAGTGAAAATACATAAAGTACCTGTTAAGTAGATTACTCCAAGGATGTATCTACCTAGGATAATAGATTAAAATGTTAGCTAGACTGGGTGTGGTGGCCCACACCTGTAATCCCAGCACTTTGGGAGGCTGAGGCAGGCAGATCACCTGAGGTCAGGAGTTTGAGACCAGCCTGACCAAAATGACGAAACCCTGCCTCTACTGAAAATATAAAAATTAGCTAGGCGTGGTGGTACGTGCTTGCAGTCCCAGCTACTTGGGAAGCTGAGGCAGGAGAATTGCTTGAACCCAGGAGGCAGAGGTTGCAGTGAGCCGAGATCGTGCCATTGCACTACAGTCTGGGCAACAAAGCGAGACTCTGTCTCAAAAATAAATAAATAAAATGTCACCTAATAAAAATGATATAATAAATGTTGGGGACTCGGGGTGGGGAAGAAGAGACAGAGGGAGGTGAGAGATAAAAGACTACACATTGGGTACAGTAGACACTGTCCAGATGATGGGTGCACCAAAATCTCAGAAATTACCACTAAAAAACTTACCCGTGTAACCAAAAACCACCTGTTCCCCAAAAACTTTTGAAATTAAAAATAAATAAATAAAATGTTGACTAAAAGTAAGAGGTTTGTGTTGGATTTAGATATCTCCCAAATCCTAATATGGTTTGACTTGAGACAAATATATGATTGCAAATAGTTCATTAGGGAGGTAAGGGATGGCTGGTAGGGGAGCAGGAAAGGGAAGATAGCTAATTAAGCATGTGTTGTTAAACCAAAGCTAGAATTTAACTTCAGCAGCAAACGCTGAAGGCAAACATAGCCCTTACAATCATTCCTTCCAGGGATGGGGGATCTGCAGTAATTATACGCCAACTCCCATCAGCTCCTGATTGAGGACTTCTGGGGGTTGGTGCGAACTCCCCAGTATTTCCAGATACTACCAGTTGGAACTCTAAAACACAATGGAATAATAAGGTCTTAAAGGAAGTGGGCAGGACACTGATAGCATCTGCTACATCCCTCCAAGCCTAAAGTACCTTCTCATATCCAGTAATTAAGTAAATACCACCATGCTGCCTGCCCACCCTACATCTCACAAAAAAAGACAAACAATGGTCAAAGTCTAGCAGTGATGGGCTTTAAAGTAATTATAACCAAGGAAGAGAATTCTAAATGAAACACTCTTTCCCAAACAAATAAAAACAAAAAAATTCAGGCCGGGCACGGTGGCTGATGCCTGCAATCCCAGCACTTTGGGAGGCCTAGGTGGGTGGATCATGAGGTCAGGAGTTCAAGACCAGCCTGGCCAAGATGGTGAACCCCCGTCTCTACTAAAAAATACAAAACTTAGCTTGGCGCACTAGTCGGCGCCTGTAATCCCAGCTACTCGGGAGGCTGAGGCAGGAAAATTGCTTGAACCTGGGAGGCGGAGTTTGCAGTGAGCTGAGATCGCACCACTGCACTCTAGCCTGGGTGAGACAGCAAGACTCTGCCTCAAAAAAAAAAAAAAATTAAAACATAAAATAATTTAATATTATTAAATGAAAAGGACAGAAAT
The DNA here is from genome assembly GCF_002776525.5 of Piliocolobus tephrosceles. Lineage (NCBI taxonomy): Eukaryota > Metazoa > Chordata > Mammalia > Primates > Cercopithecidae > Piliocolobus > Piliocolobus tephrosceles. The sequence continues at coordinate 150,179,571 of NC_045438.1, forward strand.
CTAGATTTTATATTCCAGCTGGGAGCAGTGGCTCACGCTTGTAATCCCAGCACTTTGGGAGGCTGAGGCGGGTGGATTACGTGAGATCAGGAGTTCAAAATCAGCCTGGCCAAAATGGTGAAACCCTGTCTCCACTAAAACTACAAAAATTAGCTGGGTGTGGTGGCCCACACCTGTAATCCCAGCTACTCAGGAGGCTGAGGCATGAGAATCACTTGAAACCAGGAGGCAGAGGTTGCAGTGAGCCGAGATGGCGCCACTGCACTCCAGCCTGGAGACTCTGTCTCAAAAAAAAAAAAAAGAAAAGAATACCTAAATATTTTATATTTTACATTCTGTTAGACTTTGGGCTGCAAGTTATTTGAGAAAAAGCCATGAAATTGGCCATGGGAAAAAGCCATGAAATTAGCCCTATTAAAATATAACAAGGATTTCTCAGCCTAATCCAAACAGTGTCGATGAATCATTTCTTGATTGAGCTTGAGGTGCATATAAACAACTAGAAGCAATTCAGCTGTGTATTTCAATGCTTCAATGAAGGGAAGGCTTTGCCCACTGCTCCCTAGTTGATCCAAATGGTTGTTTTTTTTGAGGGGGACGGAGTCTCACTCTATCGCCCAGGCTGGAGTGCAGTGGCCGGATCTCAGCTCTCTGCAAGTTCCGCCTCCCGGGTTCATGACATTCTCCTGCCTCAGCCTCCCAAGTAGCTGGGACTACAGGCACCCGCCACCACGCCCAGCTAATTTTTTTGTATTTTTTAGAAGAGATGGGGTTTCACCGTGTTAACCAGGATGGTCTCTATCTCCTGACCTCGTGATCCGCCCGCCTCAGCCTCCCAAAGTGCTGGGATTACAAGTGTGAGCCACATCGCCCAGCCTTTTTTTTTTTTTCTTTTTCTTTTTAAAGAGAAAAATCAAGGTTTTTCTTTTGTTTTTGTGTGTTTGGTTGGTTAGTAATTTACAGACTGTGCAATAGTGCTGTTCCCCAATATATGCATAAGGCAGGAGAGAGTGGGATTTGTTTGCTTGCTTGTTTTGGAAACATACTGATGTTACTTACTGAGCCTCCAAAGCACTCCCTATCTGTGGCTGCCCCCAAGTTCAGGCAGATGAGCATTCTGAGAGCTGCTCAAAGGAATACAGTTTTTTCTAGGTATCTATAGCAAGCCTACAATCTGTTGAAGAATTTCTCACCTAATTTTTACCTCTGTATATTACCAATTTTACATCAATTCTCTCCTCCAAAAAAATGATAAGCATTCCCATGGTCACATCCTGGGTGGATCTTAAAGAGTATTGGAAATAGCACATGCAGCTGTTAGCTTCTCCAAACACACAATCCAAAGCATTTAAATGCCCAGGCTGCAATGCTGGCAGTGAAAGACAAGAATAACAGTTACTTTTTATACCAAAGATAAATACCGGATGATGCCTGAAAAAGGCAGGGTCAGCCTAACTCATAGGCAGAGAAGAATACCACCAATGTCAACGGCAGGAAAAGCTCCCTGGGAAGGATGCACAGGCTTGACTAATTAACCGTCTTTTAAAGGAAAGAGCAACATGGTTTTGTTAAATGTTGAAAATACTGCTCTCAACTGCTTTTTGGCGCGGTGGCTCATGCCTACAATCCCAGCATTTTGGGAGGCTGAGGCAGGTGGATCACTGGAGATCAGGAGTTTGAGACCAGCTTGGCCAAAATGGTGAAACCCCGTCTCTACTAAAAATACAAAAAATTAGCCAGGCGTGGTGGCGGGCCTTGTAATCCCAGCTACTTGGGAGGCTGAGGCAGGAGAATTTCTTGATCCTGGGAGGCGGAGGGTTCAGTGAGCCCAGATCACGCCACTGTAAGTCACTCCAGCCTGGGCAACAAGAGCGAAACTCCGTCTCAAAAAGAAAAATAGAGCCGGGCACAGTGGCTCACGCCTGTAATCACAGCACTTTGGGAGGCCAAGGCAGACAGATCATGAGGTCAGGAGTTCGAGACCAGCCTGGCCAACATGGTGAAACCCTGTCTCTACTAAAAATACAAAAATTAGCTGGGTGTGGTGGCACACACCTGTAATCCTAGCTACGTGGGAGGCTGAGGCAGGAGAATTGCTTGAACCCAGGAGGCAGAGATTGCAGTGAGCTGAGATTGCACCATTGTACTCCAGCCTGGGTGACAGAGTGAGACTAAGGGAAAAGAAGGGGAGTGGAGGGGAGGGGAAGGGAGGGGAAGGGAGGGGACGGGAGGAGAGGGGAGGGTGATGAACAGGATTTAAAACTCTTCAATAAATACAGTGAATAATAAAACACATGTTTCAAATTTGAGCTGTATGGAAGGGGGATGAGTGTGATAAAGAGGGAAAAAACATTGATACATGTGTTAAGTGAAGCAAAAGCTACAAAAGATCAAGTATATCGTCTGGACATGGTGGCTCAGCCTGTAATCCCAACAATTTGGGAGGCCGAGGCAGGCAGATCACGAGGTCAGGAGTTCGAGACCAGCCTGGCCAATATGATGAAACCCCATCTCTACTAAAAATACGAACATTCTCCTTGCATGGTGGGGTGCGCCTATAATCCCAGCTACTCAGGAGGCTGAGGCAGGAGAATCACTTGAACCCGGGAGGCAGGGGTTGCAGTGAGTCGACGTCTTGCAACTGCACTCCAGCCTGGGTGACAGAGTGAGACGCCGTCTCAAAAAAAAAAAAAAAAAGTACAGTAATTATAGACTGTGGTGGTAGCTGTTTAGGAAACAAAGGGCTTAGACAAGGGGAAGAGAGTAGCGTGGTCAGAGAAAGCCTGTCTAAAGAAATAGTTAAGGCCGGGCGTGACGGCTCACATCTGTAATCCCAGCACTTTGGGCGGCTGAGGCAGGTGGATCAGGAGGTCAGGAGATTGAGACCATCCTGGCTAACACGGTGAAACCCCATCTCTACTAAAAATACAAAAAATTAGCCAGGCGTGGTGGCGGGCGCCTGTAGTCCCAGCTACTCGGGAGGCTGAGGCAGGAGAATGGCGTGAATCCGGGAGGTGGAGCTTGCAGTGAGCCGAGATCGCGCCACTGCACTCCAGCCTGGGAGACACAGCGAGACTCCGTCTCAAAAAAAAAAAAAAAGAAAAGAAATAGTTGAGCTAAACTCCCCAAGAATCACAGTGAATCCTATGAAGAAGCATGGAGAAACAGGCCTACTGCAGGTATACCTTGGTGACCTCAAGCTGCTCAGTGTTGCTGGAACTGAGGAGGAGGTGGAATGGAAGCAGAGGGTTGGAGGTGGTTGGAGAGATAAGCAAGTGCCAAATCCCTTGGGGACCTGAAAACCAATGATAAGGAATTTGCATAATCTCAATACAAGGAAATTGGCATCATCTCAATACAAGGAAAGCCGTGAAAAGATTTTAAGCAGGGGAAAGAAGCATGGGATTTACACTTTAACTTGATCACTCTCACTGCCCAGTGGATTCAAGAGCGAGAAAAGGTCAGAAGGTAGTCTCTGTCTTCACTGTCATTGTCATTCACTCCCTCCTCCTGCCACTTTCACCCCTGCATTGCTGACCCCCAAAATCCCCACAGCATTATATGCTACCCACAGGACAACACTGCACCTCCGCAAAGGCCTAATAATCCCTGCTCATTCAGCTTCCAAATTCCTGCAACCTTTTACCCAAAGCCATGAACCCATCCAGACCCTCTTACTAGGCATCCTGCCACACAAATCTCTTGTTCTATAGCTCACATCAGCCTCCTCTGGGAGGATAACCCCAGTTCCTCCAGTATGACCATCTCTTTTATCCCTCTACTCACCCCCTAGTTCAAACTCATGCCACCTTCAGTGTTCCTGGAACTAGATGTCATAGTGTTTTCTTTGCAAACAATTTGAATTCATGACACCATAAAATGCCTCACGTTGAAAGGAACTTTAGAGATATTCTGATTTAACCTGCAGGTTTTTATGACAAAGAAACAGGCCTGGCATGGTTAGAAGATTTTTCTGAGGTCTCTGAAGTTAGGGAGTGGCAAAGCAGGACTAAGCCCTGGGCCTCTGACTTCCTAGTTGGAGTTCCTTCCATGATTTTAAAGCAATTTTTAAAAACACTGCAGAGTGAGGGTGCTTCATGTTTTATAAAACACTTCAACACCTGCCATCTCGTAGAATCACGGCAGCCCCCAAGTAATAGATATAAATTGAAGCTGAGAAAGACGGAGTGCTGAGAGTGTTGCTAAACCAGGATTAGACTCAGGTGTTGTGGCTCCAAGTCCTGCCAAAACTACAAAAACTTTCCTATTGTCAGAAGTTAGTCCTGGGCATCAAAATTAGAGATTTCCTATTTCTGCTCGTTATTATTGGTTAATGACGCCTTTGTGTGTATTAGTTTTACAACCCTCTGAAGACCATGTTTTTTACAGCCCTGTCAAGCTCTATTTGCCCATGTAATTATCGCTATTTTTCCTTTTTATTTTTTTAATTGACACATAATTGTACATATTGTGACAACGCTGGAAGGTTGTCAGTTTACCGGAATGAGGGCAAGGAACACCTGGCCCACTCAGGGTGGAAAACCGCTTAAAGGCATTCTTAAACCACAGTGACATTTTGATATATGTGTATAATTTATAATGATCAATTCAGGGTAATTAGTGTATTCATCACCTCGTACATTTATCATTTCTTTGTGTTGGAAATATTCAAAATCCTCTCTTCTAGCTGTTTTATTTTTATTTTTTATTTATTTATTTATTTTACTTTTTTTGAGATGGAGTCTCACTCTGTCACCCAGGCTGGAGTGCAGTAGTGCGATCGTGGCTCACTGCAACCTCTGCCTCCTAGGTTCAAGCAATTCTTGTGCCTCAGCCTCCCGAGTAGCTGGGATTACAAGCGCCCACCACCACACTCGGCTAATTTTTTTGTATTTTTAGTAGAGACAGGGTTTTACCATGTTGACCAGGCTGGTCTCGAACTCCTGACCTCAGGTGATCCACTCGCCTCGGCCTCCCAAAGTGTTGAGATTACAGGCATGAGCCACTGCACGCAGCCCCTTCTAGCCATTTTAAAATATACAGTAAGTGAATGTTAACTGTAGTCATCCTACAGTGCTGATAGAACACTAGAATTCATTCCTCCTATCAGTTATTTTCTTTTTCTTTTTACTTACTTGTTGGGAATAGGCTCCCAAATCTGGCCACAAACTGGCCCCAAAACTGGCCATAAACTAAATCTCTACAGCACTGTGACATGCTCTTGATGGCCATGACATCCACGCTGGAAGGTTGTCAGTTTACCGGAATGAGGGCAAGGAACACCTGACCCACTGGGGTGGGAAAACCCCTTAAAGGCATTGTTAAACCACAAACAATAGCATGAGGGATCTGTGCCTTAAGGACACGTTCCTGCCGCAGATAACTAGCCAGACCCATCCCTTTATTTCGGTCCATCCCTTTGATTCCCATAAGGAATACTTTTAGTTAATCTACAATCTATAGAAATAATGCTTTTCACTGGCTTACTGTCAATAAATATGTGGGTAAATCTCTGTTCGAGGCTTTCAGCTCTGAAGGCTGTGAGACCCCTGATTTCCCACTCCACACTCTATATTTCTGTGTGTGTGTCTTTAATTCCTCTAATGCCACTGGGTTAGGGTCTCCACGACCGAGCTGGTCTCGGCATTTACTTATTTATTTACTTTTTAATAGAGACAGGGTTTTGCCATCTTTCCCAAGCTGATCTCAAACTCCTAGGCTTCAGTGATCCTCCTGCCTCAGCCTCCCAAGGTGCTGGGATTACAGGCATGTACCACTGCATCTGGCCTGATGATTTTATAACTGTTAACCAACCACTCTCCCTCTTCCCCTCTTCCCCATTCCCCTTCCCAGCCTGTATAAATGACTCTTCTACCCTCTACTTCTATGAGATCAACTTTTTAACCTTCCACATATAAGTGCAAACATGCGATGTTTGTCTTTCTGTGCCTGGCTTATTTCACTTATAATGTCCTCCAGGCTTATCCATGTTGCCATGAATTATAGGATTTTGTTCTTTTTTATGGCTGAATAGTATTCCATTGTGTGTATATACACCACATTTTATTTATCCATTCATCTGGTGATGGACACGTAGGTTGATTCCATATCTTGGCTACTGTGAATAGGGCTGCCATAAACATGGGGGTACAGTTATCTTGAGATCAGATTTTTAATGTGGTTAAGGAAGAACTTTGTCCAATATAGAAGTTGATTGGAATGAGGGTAAGGGTTTCTGAGCAGAAGAGAAACTTAAAGAACAAATATAATGAAGAAAAGAGATGCCCTACAGGTTCACACCTGTAATCCCAGAACTTTGGGAGGCTAAGTTGGAAGGATCGCACAAGCCCAGGAGTTCAAGACCAGTCTGGACAACATAGTGAGACAGCATCTTTACAAAACAAAAACAAATTAGCCAAGCAGGGTGGCATGTAACTGTAGTCTCAACTACTTGGGAGGCTGAGGCAGGAGGATTGCTTCAGCCCAAGAGGTCAAGGCTGCAGTGAGCTGTGATTATAACAACACTGCATTGTAGCCTGGGTAACAAAGCAAGACTATATCAGAAAGAAAGAGAAAGAAAAGAGGGGAGGGGAGGGAAGGGAAGAAGGAAGGGAAGAAGGAAGGAAGGAAGGAAGGAAGGAAGGAAGGAAGGAAGGAAGGAAAAGAGAGGAAGGAAGGAAGGAAGAGGAAGGAAGGAAGGAAGAGAGAGGAAGGAAGGAAGAAAGAAAAAAGAAAGAAAAAAAGAAAGAAAGAGAAAAGAAAGAAAGAAAGAAAGAGAAAGAGAGAAAGAGGGAGAGAAAGAGGGAGAGAAAGAAAGAAAGAAAGACGGGGAGAAGGAAAGATGCAAACTTTACCAAGTTTGTGATTTGGGCTAGAGTCAGATGTGGATGCAGATCCAACACCATTATGGCAACTACTGTTATGAGGAAATACGCTCTAAAACTGGTTTTCTTGTTTTAAGTGCAAGTTACCACAGCACAATTTCACCATAGCAAAAGAATGGAGATGGTCTCATAGATTCATTATTAAAATACTTGAAGTATATACAAATTGGATTCTTTGAATTATTTTTTCCAGCTCATTTGAGGTTTAGAGTTTCAAATCCAATGTCAAAAATATTCTCGGTGACAAAAAATATATATATATGTCCTTCTCAGTTGCTTTGCAGGATGTGGAAGAGATTACTGCTTCAGAGGAAATACATTTTGGAATGCATTGCATCCTGATGCTACAATTAGTTCTATTCTTGTTCTGAAAATGGAAAGGGGTCAGGGGCTCTGCGTAACTGACACTTAGCAGCAGCGGCAGATGCAAGCTGGCAGCTAGCACTCAGCCAGGAGAAGTGGCTTGCTTTTGCCATCCGAGCCCAACATAGACAAGTTAACGGAACACTTACGCAAGAATTATTGTTTCCTTGTTCTTTTATTTTGATGAGCTCAAACATTTTTCCCCAAACATCAGACCTATTATTGTCAACATTCCCTTAGGGTGTGCTAGGTACAGTTACTTACACGTGTTGCAAAACCTCTCAGGCCAGGTGTGGGGACTCATGCCTGTAATCCCAACACTTTAGGAGGCCAAGGTGGGCAGATCACGAAGTCAGGAGATCGAGACCATCCTGGCCAACATGGTGAAACTCCATCTCTACTAAAATACAAAAACTTAGCCAGGCATGGTGGTGCATGCCTGTAATCCCAGCTACTCAGGAGGCTGAGGCAGAGGAATCACTTGAACCCGGAAGGCAGAGGTTGCAGTGAGCCGAGATAGCGCCACTGCACTTCAGTATGGCGAAAGAGCAAGACTCCATCTCAAAAAAACAAAAACAAAACAAAACAAACTCCCAAATGTGAATGAAAAATACCTGCACTTACCTCAGATGTTAAGTACTATAAGAATATAGTTGATTCCCTTTGTGAGTAGTTGCTAAGAGAAATCTTATGGGTCTATTAACTAAAAGCCCAGAATAATGTAATTATTAGGATTTTCTTAATATTATTCACTGAACCTGAATAATAGTCTGAGAAATGAATATGATAACAAATCAAGCAAACAACATTACTTGCTTTTAGAAGGCTAAAAATAAATGTCTAAAGTAGCAAGTGTCTGCTGAAAATAATCATGCAAAATGCACATATCTCGCATACCATCAAATTGGACCATTTTTCAGGGCATCCTCCATTATTGCATTCCACCCCATTCACACTCCTTGGCAAGTAAGACACCCAAGTTGTGACATGCAGATGCTGGTTTAGCTCAGCTGAGTGCTGTGTGAGTGTGGTGGCATAGATGAGTCAGCCAAATACCTCACCCCACATGCCTCTCATACCTATCCAGAGACCCCAAGATCTGTATATTGGTTAGCAAATATACAGAAAGCTTACAGCACATTACCTTGGCCTTGGGGATTTGTTCATTCTTCAAAGTCAACTGAAATCTGGAGACACTGAATCATCTTCTCCAACACTGCACTATACTACACTAGCATGCTTGCTTCAGCAGCACACATACTAAAATTGGAACAATACAGAGGAGATTAGCATGGCCCCTGCGCAAGGATGACACACAAATTCGTGAAGGATTCCATATTTTCAAAGATCGGGTGTTCTCATGCATAAGTAGGAGCTAAGCTATGAGAATGCAAAGGCGTAAGAATGACACAGTGGACTCTGCGGACTCAGGGAAAGGGTGGGAGTGGAGTGAGGGAAAAACGACTACAAATCGGGTTCGTTGTATACTGCTCAGGTGATGGGTGCACCAAGATCTCACAAATCACAACTAAAGAACTTACTCATGTAACCAAATACCACCTGTTCTCCAAAAACCTATGGAAATAAATAATTTGTATATACAAGCCAATATTTAAAAGCAAGGAGGATTACTGGTCTAAGATGATAAGATTATATTTCTAAGATAACTATTTCCAGTCTTTTAAGGCACTGAATGGTGTACATAGGATTTTTAATAAGAATTCCTATGGCCGAGTACTGTTTGTATTCATGTTAGGTTATTTTTATTTCTTTGGGTAAGAACACTAAAACTGCCTTTGCATTTAAGATTCTGACTGGGTGTGGTAGCTCACACCTGTTATCTCTGAGCTTTGGGAGGCGAGGGCAGGAGGCTCGCTTGAGGCCAGGAGTTCGATAGCAGCCTGGGCAGCATAGCAAAACCTCATCTCTACAAAAAATGCAAAAAAAAAAAAAAAATGGCCAGGTGTGGTGGCATGCACCTGCAGTCCCAACTACCCGGAAGGCTGAGACAGGAGAATCCCTTGAGCCCAGGAATTCAAGGCGACAGTGAGCTATGATGGCACCACTGACCTCCAGCCTGGGTGACACAGGAAGAATCTGTCTCTTAAAAAAAGCCGGGCAGTGTTTTTTGTTTTTTGTTTTTTTTTTTTTTTTTGAGGCGGAGTCTTGCTCTGTCGCCCGGACTGGAGTGCAGTGGCCGGATCTCAGCTCACTGCAAGCTCCGCCTCCCGGGTTTCCGCCATTCTCCTGCCTCAGCCTCCCGAGTAGCTGAGACTACAGGCGCCCGCCACCACGCCCAGCTAGTTTTTTTTTTGTATTTTTAGTAGAGACGGGGTTTCACCGTGTTAGCCAGGATGGTCTCGATCTCCTGACCTCGTGATCCGCCTGTCTCGGCCTCCCAACGGGCAGGGTTTTTTTAAAACCTAAAAAAAGGTGGGCAGGGTGGGGAAAGATTCAGATGAAGCAGAAAATGAAAATAATGTTTTAGGAATGCAAAATAGGCTGGACGCAGTGGCTCACCTCTGTAATCCCAACACTTTGGGAGGCCAAGGTGGGTGGATCACCTGAGGTCAGGAGTTCAAGAACAGCCTGGCCAACATGGTGAAACCCTATGTCTACTAAAATTACAAAGAATTAGCTGGGCATGGTGGCAGGCACCTGTAATCCCAGCTAAGGCAGGAGAATCGGTTGAACCCTGGAGGCAGAGGTTGCAGTGAGCTGAGATTGAGTCACTGCACTCCAGCCTGGGCAACAAGAGCAAGACTCTGTCCATCTCAAAAAAAAAAAAAAAAGAAAGAATTAAAAAAAGGAATGCAAAATAAGTAATACCAGTCAAAATGTCACCACTCTGCTTTCTTAAAAATTGAGTTTTATGTAAACAGCATTTTATTTGCCATTGAATTAAAACAAGGCTCAGTATAATTGAATAGGTTTATATTTTCAGGCAGTTTCTGATTCTATGAAAAGTATACTTTATAATCAAGAGTACTGACAACATTATGAGCAACTTTCCTCATCATCTAATATTTCTGATAAAGAGTATGATGCTACAACACTAACTCTAGTAGTGAACTGCAGTATAAAATATTAATAAGTAAAAACTTAACAATCCAGAAGAGTGTCTACAAAAAAGCAAACAACTGGACTGGCTTTCATAGATCATCTAGTCCCTTTAACAATTTGTTAACAATGAAATTAATATAATTAAGATGGGCACCTTTCGGCCAGGGGCTATGGCTTTGTGGCTTCTGTGGCCAGCTTACTTTTTGTTCTAAGAAGACAGAAGTCAAAAAGCCAGAGTAAGAAACCAGTGATACCACTTTACCATCAGGACACGTGACAATTGATCCTAATGGTTTTGTCACTTGAGCCTTCTAGCCAAAATTGACTTGCAAACAAAACATTCCCAAATATTTGATAGTTGAACCTTTAAATGCAGCCATTTTTGCACTTCCATCAAAAAAAGAGGCTGGCCAGGCACAGTGGCTCACGCCTGTAATCCCAACACTTTGGGAGGTCGAGGCTGGTGGATCGCTTGAGTCCAGAAGTTTGAGACCAGCCTGGGCAACATGGCAAAAACTCATCTCTACAAAAAATACAAAAAGTTAGCTGGGTGTGGCGGCATGGACCTGTAGTCCCAGCTACTCAGGAGGCTGAGGTGGAGGGATTACTTGAGCTTGGGAGGTCAGGGCTTCAGTGAGCCATGATGGTGCCACTGCACTCCAGCCTGGGTGACAGTGAGACGCTGTCTCAAAAGAAAAAAAGAGAGAGAGGGGGGCTAATGTTGAACCTGTCAATATTTTTCCAAAGTCTTAGAACTCAGGAAGACTAAGGTACATTTAGATAAAGCTGAAAAACCTCATCCACATCTCTACAAGAAAATGTTGGTGAGACTAAAAAAGCAAGTTAAACAAAACAGGCACAGTTCCACGACATCCTTGGGAAACATTTTCTGAATACTAAAAAGAAACAGTTCTTAAATACAATAAAAATACATTTAAATATCAGAAAAACCTGGAAAGTACTTTTTTTTTTTTTTTTTTTTTTGAGACAGAGTCTCACTCTGTTGCCCAGGCTGGAGTGCAGTGGCGCTATCTGGGCTCACTGCAAGCTCTGCCTGCCTCAGCCTTCTGAGTAGCTGGGACTACAGGCGCGTGCCACCACGCCTGGGGAATTTTTGTATTTTTAGTGGAGACAGGGTTTCACTGTGTTAGCCAGGATGGTCTCGATCTCCTGATCTCATGATCTGCCCGCCTCGACCTCCCAAAATGCTGGGATTACAGGCGTGAGCCACCGCGCCCAGTGAAAGTACATTTTAAAAAATCATGGCTAGTACTCACAGAAGACGTAGGACCCTGAAGGTACAAAACATCATGTTTCAGGGCAGTTCAAGTTTCAGATGAATCCAAGTATTCATTACTCTTTAAATTGTTATACCAAGATATCTTTAGACCTAGTTCTTATATTTTAAAATTGTGTTTAAGATCCCTAACGCAAAATAGCTAGCAGCATGTTACTTGATTTCCTGGAACTACAGATTAACAGAGCTAGAAAGATATTCAAGATGATTTGTTTCAACACCTATTTATAGATAAGTGAGTGTCCTGAGATCCAGACAGACTGAAGGTCATGCAGTGGCAAGATGAAAACCAGGACCCAGATTCCTTGACTCTTAGTTTAATTTACTGAATCCTGGTTGTAATTTTAATTTTGAGATTGATTTTGACAGTAATTCCATCCTTAGTTTACTACCACAGGAGATTTAAAAAAACAAACAAACAAACAAACAAAAAACTGCAGTGGAGAATAAAGATAACAGTTACAGATACTTTCCCTCCTCAAAAAATACAAAAACCCTCAATAAGCAAAAAATTTTTGTATCACTTTTTTTGCCCTAAATTGCCAAATGTGTGGCCTAAATTCATTTCCCTTTAATGCCACAGGCTAAATTAGAAGCATTGTCTTCCTTTTAAGAAAACATCCTTAATCTGAGGTTACAAATAACCCCAAAATCCCAGTGGCTTAAAACAAAAAGGGCTTTCTCAGTCACGCCAAATGTCCGTGCTGGTTCAACAGGGGATGCTGTGGCAAGTAAACACTCAGAAACAGATCCCCAGAAAGCTTCATGGATTAAGAACTCCTACTCAGTGTATGTTAATTACCTTGATTTAGCCATTCCTCAGTATATACATATATCAAAACGTCATGTTGTACACCATAACTACATACCATTTTTATTTGTCAATTTTTTTTTTTTTTTTTTTTTTTGAGACGGAGTCTCGCTCTGCCGCCCAGGCTGGAGTGCAATGGCCGGATCTCAGCTCACTGCAAGCTCCGCCTCCTAGGTTTAGGCCATTCTCCTGCCTCAGCCTCCCGAGTAGCTGGGACTACAGGCGCCCGCCAAATCGCCCAGCTAGTTTTTTGTATTTTTTAGTAGAGACGGGGTTTCACCGTGTTAGCCAGGATGGTCTCGATCTCCTGACCTCGTGATCCGCCCGTCTCGGCCTCCCAAAGTGCTGGGATTACAGGCTTGAGCCACCGCGCCCGGCCTTTATTTGTCAATTTAAAAAATAAAAAAAATAACTTAGAGGTTATTGCAAATCACTGGTCAAACTGATCACAACGTGCCAGCCAACCACATGGGGTCAGTAAATGCAATACTAGAAAGTAGTGGCTGGGGGTAGGGGCTCACGCCTGTAATCCCAGCACTTTGGGAGGCCAAGGCGGGAAGATCACTTGAGGCCAGGAGTTTGAGATTAGCCCAGGCAACACAACAAGATCCCTGTCTCTACAAAAATTTAAAAAATTAGCCAGGCATGGCTTCAGCCCCAGAGTTCAAGGCTACAGTGAGCTATGATTGCTCCACCACACTTCAGCCTGGGCAACAGAGTGAGACCCCCTCTAAAAATCAAAAAACAGAAACAAGAAGACAGAAAGCCAGAACATATTTGGAGAACAGCGTAACTATCATACTCTATATTTCTGAAACATAAAAAACTGAATATTGACCCCTTCTGATTAAATATACAACAGTTTATGAAATACTTAATTTTTAAATCATAAGCCAAAAGAAGCTAAAGAGAATGTCACGAAGAATCAAGAACCTCCTACAATACCCTTTGTTCCACCACCAGTTAACTGATGACCCTGGCAGGTCACATCAGTTTCCTCATTTGTAAAATATGTAATGGGTGAGACTAGATGATTTCTGAGGTCCTATCTGGCCTTATAAGACCTACAGTCCTCAGTGGCTCACACCTGTAATCCCAGCACTTTGGGAGGCCGAGGAGGGTGGATCATGAGGTCAGGAGATCAAGACCATCCTGGCTATGGTGAAACCCCGTCTCTACTAAAAACACAAAAAATTAGCCGGGCGTGGTGGAGGGCACCTGTAGTCCCAGCTACTCGAGAGGCTGAGGCAGGAGAATGACATGAACCCAGGAGGTGGAGCTTGCTGTGAGCCAAGATCGCGCCACTGCACTCCAGCCTGGGCAACAAAGCGAGACTCCGTTTTAAAAAAAAAAGACCTACAATCCTAATTTACATGAATTTATGAGAGTATTCAGAAGGACTCCTTACTGAATTAGCAATACTAAAGTCAAAATATTTTCTCTTAAAAATGCAACAACTAGGCTGGGCGCAGTGGCTCACACCTGTAATCCCAGCAATTTGAGAAGCCAAGGTAGGTGGATCACCTGAGGTCAGGAGTTTGAGACCAGCCTGGCCAACATGGTGAAACCCTGTCTCTACTAAAAATACAAAAAATTAGCCAGGTGTGGTGGCGGGTGCATGTAATCCCAGCTACTCAGGAGGCTGAGGCAGGAGAATCTGTTGAACCCGGGAGGCAGAGGATGCAGTGAGCTGAGATCTCACCATTGCACTCCAGCCTGGACAAGAGCAAGACTCCATTTCAAAAACAAAAACAAAAAAAGGCCGGGCTCGTGATGGCTCACGCCTGTAATCGCAGCACTTTGGGAGGCCAAGGCAGGTGGATTACAAGGTCAGGAGTTCAAGACCAGCCTGGCCAACACAGTGAAACTCCATCTCTACTAAAAATACAAAAATTAGCCAGGCACAGTGACACACGCCTGTAGTCTCAGCTACTCAGGAGGCTGAGGCAGGAGAATCACTTGAACCCGGGAGACAGAGGTTGCAGTGAGCCACGATTGCACCACTGCACTGCACTCCAGCGTGAGCAACAGAGTGAGACTCCGTCTCCAAAAAAAAAAGTCCTAATTTCAAAAAACCATGCAAAAATAATTATTTCCTGGTTGGCATTTGTTTTGTTTTGTTGCTTTGTTTTATTGTGCTTTCTTAATAGTCACAGAAGCAGAAAATCTCACTTTGTTCAAGGAATTATAGTATGTTGTTTGGCTTGCGCCAAAGAATCTTACACCAATATCTAGGAGCAGCTTTTGTAGCCAAAGCAAAAGTTTTCTGTTCATTCTAGACCTGACTGTGCTTTACTATGTTTTGATACACAATCTTTTCATTATCTATTTATCTATACTTGTATTTGCCCCTTTTGTTATAGGGTTGAGGGAATTCTAAATTCTACAAAGCAATAATGTAGCATTATACTTTTCCCTTATAGGAATCAGCCCTTACTCTTAATGTGAATTAAAGTCGTTTGGTCCAACCAGTTGATGAGATACGGGCACTCTTATTTATTCATGATTATTAGGCAGAACTTGAAAGAAAAAAAAAAAAACTTGGTTTTATATAATATGGAAAGAGAATAGTATAAGCTCCTGTCTGATAAAGGAAAATATGAAATTAGATATATGACTTCCTAATCCATTCTAACAAAAGGTAGATTGTGAAGCAAGTCACTTGAAGCCAAGACACTCTATTTAGATTCTATGTTAGTAAACATCTTGATCTGGGCCAGGCATGGTGGGTCATTCCTGTAATTCTAGCAGTTTGGGAGGCTGATGTGGGAGGATCACTTAAGGCCAGGAGTTTGAGACCAGCTGGCTGATATAGCAAGACCCAATCTCTACAAAAAATAAAACAATAGCTAGGCATGGGTGGTGCGTACCTGCAGTGACAGCTACTCAGGAGGCTGAGGCGAAATCACTTAATCCCAGGAGTTCAAAGCTGCAATGAGCTATGAGTGATCCATTGCACTTCAGCCTGGGTGACCCTGTCTCAATGAGTGTAGTTAAGGAAGCTGAATGTGGGGCCCAATGTGAAAAAGAGCCTGGTTAGCTACTAATAAACTGAGGTGAATGGTCCGAACTAAGATTAAAGTTTACTCTTTTCTTTTCCACGAATGTTAAGATTTTCTGTGGGGTTTCTTCCTAATATTCAATGTGAGGAAAGGACAGACATTCTTGCTTTCCAATTGTCTACAGAAGCCTGCTTTACCCATCTGAAAAAGTCAACTTATATTTGCATAAACCTCAAGTCTGGTTAGCCATATTTCCAAAATCTGACTTGAAAAGTCATTAAACGTGTCCAGGGTGGGAGATGATGCCAGCTCATAAATTGTACATGTCATTCATTACTTCAGATATACATTAATGTAAAATAAACTTCATCGGTCTTGAAAAATTATTTCCTGGCCGGGTGCGGTGGCTCATGCCTGTAATCCCAGCACTTTGGGAAGCTGAGGCAGGCGGATAACCTGAGGGCGGGAGTTCAAGACCAGCCTGACAAACATGGAGAAATCCTGTCTCTACTAAAAATACAAAATTAGCTGGGCATGGTGGCACATGACTCTAATCCCAGCTACTCGGGAGGCTGAGACAGGAGAATCGCTTGAACCCGGGAGGCAGAGGTTGCAGTGAGCCGAGATCGCGCCATTGCACTCCAGCTTGGGAAACAAGAGTGAAACTCTATCTCATATACACACACACACACATACACACACACACACACACACACACACACACACACACTCCATCTAGAGCTAAGTCTTTGTCCCATAGACACTGTAAAAACTTCAGAATGGTTTCCAGCGTTGGGCCCAGTGGGTCTGTCTGCTGTCTCCCTGCTGCACCTGTTTACAACTAACTTGAATTATTATAATTAAAGAGCTTTTCACAATTTCTAAACCCAAAACAGTAAAAGCATTGTTCATTCATCACATTATAGAAATAAAGAGATTTGTTTTGAAAATAAAGATCTACCTAAACTCCAAGTCCTTAAGTCAGAAACAAAATTACAGCTTGATGGTGGCGAAATGGGAGCTCAGAAAGAATGGGAGAAATTGAATCATTAAGGCCTAAATTTTCTAACTACCTATGTTAACGAAGGCAATGTTAAATTAGAAACATTTTTCTTCCAAGTAAAGTCTCTACACAATTAAGGGGTTAGACTAGAGAAATAATTCCCAACCAGAACACTTTGTCAGATTACCTAGGAAACTCTTCCAAACACACATACCCACCCGTACTCCAGACCCACTAACTCAGAAGGTATCATGTGTATTTTGAAAATGTTCCACAAAAAGATTCTGATACACACCTTTAGTTTGTAAATTCTAAATCTCTGAAGTTCCCTCCAGCTCTAAGTGTCTATATTAATAAATGGAGCCAATGAGAAAAGAGCGCTATAGAATTAAATCAATAAGGCTCTGTAAGCAATAATAATGTATTGATTACATAGCGGCACTGCAGTGAAAGAAGAACCACAATGGCTGCCATCTTCTGAACAACTGTTGAGAAGGCTTTAATGTTGGATCCATACGGTATTTCACAGATTTCATGTTTAGAAAAGGGGATGGGCTTTGGCAGAGAGTTTTCACTGACACCTCTACAAGGCCTCTTTGGAAAGTTAAAGTTTCTGTCATGTCTTTGACTCTTAACCACACCCTAACAATGAAGATCACCCAGCTCACTTAATGTCTGTTGCCTAAAACTCAACACCTCTGTCTACCAAGTCTTAAGTCTGCTCAAAGTTCCACAATTTCCTTCTTTTTTTGTGTGTGACAGAGTGAGACTCGAGTACAGTGGTGCGATCTCAGCTCACTGCAACCTCCGCCTCCCGGGTTCAAGTGATTCTCCTGCCTCAGCCTCCCAAGTAGCTGGGATTACAGGCGTGTGCCACCATACCCAGCTAATTTTTGTATTTTTAGTAGAGGCGGGGTTTCACCATGTTGGCCAGGCTGGTCTTGAACTCCTGACCTCAGGTGATCCACCCGCCTCAGCTTCCCAAAGTGCTGGGATTACAGGCGTAAGCCACCACTCTTGGCCAACAAAATATTTTTAAATGCATAGCTGGGCAGAAAGCTAGAAAGGGCAATCCCTCAGAAACAGAAAAGAAACTCAAAACCCACAATGTTGAGTAGGAATTGAAGACCTAGTAGAAATATGACAATAGGATACTCACTTTCCAGTGTGGCATTTATCTACCACATGGAGCTGAAATCAAACACCTTATATAAATAATAGAATGGACATGGTGGCTCACACCTGTAATCTCAGTACTTTGGGAGGATGAGACAGGAGGATCTCTTGAGGCCAGGAATTTGAAACCAGCCTGGGCAACACAGCAAGACCCCCATGTCTAAAAAAAGTAAACTATAAAGAAAACATATATATGTGTGTGTGTGTGTGTTTATGTGTGTGTCTATGTATATGTGTGTGTGTGTCTATGTATATGTGTGTGTATATATATGTACATATACATATATTTTATTTTTTTCTTACTTTGATATATAAAGTCAGAAGGGAGGAAGGAATAAAAAAAAGAAAACTACCTTCCTCTCAAGAGGGAAGCAGTACAAAAGCTTGCCACTTGCACTGGACTACACATGGAAAAATAATCACTCATGAGAAATTAAACATTTAAGCCTGTTCAAGGTAGATTAAAGGATCTCAAGTGCACCTTAACTACAGAGGATTGGAAACCAGGTCCAAAACTAACAAAACACGCAGGCCCTGACAAACGAAATATGAAACTGCCTCACAGGAACACCACTCCACCCCAGAACATGTGGACCTTGTTGATGAACTTACAGTCAAAAATGATAAGGCTTATGAGCCAATAAATCACCCTGAGAAAGACGGAATTAGCGATAAGACAGAAGTTGGGTGCAGTGGCTCACGCCTGTAATTCCAGTACTTTGGGAGGCTGAGACAAAAAGATTGCTTAGGGCCAGGAGTTCAAGACAAGCATAGGCAATATAATGAGACTTCATCTCTACAAAAAAAAAAAAAATTTTAAATCAGCCCAGCCTGGTGGCACACACCTGCAGTCCCAGCTACACTGAGAGCTAGGTGAGAGGATTGAGGTGGGAGGATTGCTTGAGACTGGGAGGTTGAGGCTGCAATGAGCCATGATCACCTCACTATACTCCAGCCTGGGTGACAGAGGAAGAACTTATCTCAAAAAAAAAAAAAAAAAAAAAGGAAGGCCAGGTGTGGTGGCTCACATCTGTAATCCCAGCATTTTGGGAGACCAAGGCGGGTGGATTACCTGAGGTCAGGAGTTTGAGAGCAGCCTGATCAACATAGTGAAACTCCATCTCTATTAAAAATACATTAGCCAGGCATGGTGGTGCATGCTTGTAATCCTAGCTACTTGGAAGGCTGAGGCAGGAGATCTGCTTGAACCGGGAGGCAGATGTTGCAGTGAGCCGAGATTGCGCCTCTGCACTCCAGCCTGGACAACAAGAGCGAAACTCCATCTCCAAAAAAAAAAAAGAAGAGATGAAACAAAAAAGATAATTGACTCCATTGAAAGTACAAATAATAGAGCACTAAGAATGTTAATGCTAACGGCTTTAAAATGGTTGAAAAGAGAAAGGATGGAATAGAACACATAAGTCAAGAAAAGGACATTATGAAATAAAAGGAAATTCAAAAAGAACCAATAGAGATCTATTAAAAATATCATTAATGGAAAAACAAAAAACCTAAAGTAGGCCATTATAACAGATTGTATTGTTACTCAAAAATACTCCCTTCTTCTTCCCCTGGGGAGGAAACTAGTTCTGCATCTCGTTGATGTTGGGCTGGACCACTAACTTGTTTTGACCAACGGCCTAAATGACAATGCACCCAGTCGTAAGCAGGGGATTTAGGAAGCATTTCAAGCCTCAGTCAGCCTTACTGCCCACCATGAGAACCTCCATCCCAGAGAGGAGCCGCGCTCTTCCTTCAGCCTGGGTCTCAGAGTGAGAAGGTACACGAGGTCAACTGAACATGACCTTGGAGCAGAGACACTGCTCTCCACCTGCAGCCACTGATGTGCAAAGTGAGCAAGAAATCAGGATCGGCTGTAAGTCACTGCGGGGGTTTGTTACACTGAATTATCAAAGCAGAGACTGATCAGTAGAGCCAGCTGAAGATTAAAGATAAAGCTGAAGAAAGCCCAGGGCACAATACAGAGGAAGAAACATTTAATGGGAAATATATGAAGTTAAGGAGCACAAGAACAGAATTAGAATTTCTGGTAACGCTTATAATAAATCAGAGAGTGTAAACTAGAGAAAATAGGGGGCGTATTCATTTTCTGTAACCATGAAACAACTTAGGACAAGTTGTTTCATGGCTACAGAATTCTAGAGCAGGACTTAGGGGCTGCTCTAGAGTCCTGGTCTCATGGCTCTCAAGTCATTTGTTCATTACAGAACAAAATGACTTGCTTCTGTAAAGCAGTGAGAGAATTTCTTTCCGGTGAGCTTTGGCTGAGTCTTATGCGATGGAATGTAGTCATGGGAGTCACACTATCCCATGTCTTCACACCCATCATCTTCACAAGTCACACCCGCACTCAAGGGGACCCTTCCTTTACAGGGCATACATACCAGCAGATAGGAATCCTGGGCCACACCTTGGCATTTTGCCTACCACAGGGAAAAAGCAGTAATAGAAAATGGACTATGTTTTGCTGTGCGTGGTGGCTCATGCCTGTAATCCCAGCACTTTGAGAGGCCAAGGTGGGCAAATCACAAGGTCAGGAGATCGAGACCATCCTGGCTAACACTGTGAAACTCCATCTTTACTAAAAATAATAATAATAATAATAATAGTAAAATTAGCCAGGCATGGTGGCGGGTGCCTGTAGTCGCAGCTACTGGGAGGCTGAGGCAGGAGAAAGGCGTGAACCCGAGAGGCGGAGCTTGCAGTGAGCCGAGATCGCGCCACTGCACTCCAGGCTGGGGGACAGAGCCAGACCATCAGGAAAGCAGGGCAGGGCAGGGCAGGGACTATGCCTAAGGCATATTCTAGCACTCATGCTCTTACCACTATACTAAAGGATAGCAGGCATTCAGCAGCACACCAGGGCAATACGGCATTGCCCTTAGAATTGTACAGGCACACGAAAGTTTTACACTAGAACCACAGAAGGCTGAGTCATGTCTTCATGCCCAGTCATTACCTTTCTTCCATCCTTCCAGGCCAATCTAATAGCCTACCTCTGGGTCCAAAGTTCCACTTCTATGAAATAAATTGCAAGTGTTTCCCACCATTGTAGGTATTTTATGTGTAACTCGCACGTCTTTTTCAAGCTGTATTTTCAACTTTTAGGAACACATTAATAGATAAGTTATTTAGATTGTCCCCTTGTCACTCCTTTGCCATTAAAAGACTTTGATTGAGTAATAACGCTGCGAATTCTGGGAAGATAATCTAAAAGCTAATTTAAAGCCCTTTTAAAATTCCTAAAAGCTGAAAAGAGAAATGCATTAGCATTCTTGTTTATTCTACATTTTATTGGCTAATGGGCATCATCTTTATTGTTTTACAGGAACGCACACATTTGTTTTGTTTTGTTTTAATTGACCAGTGGCAGAATACAAATGGTGAACAATAAATCTTAGCTGTTTATTGCTTCTGTGATTCTCTGGAACAGAAGGAGAAGAATGTCTTATGTGCTTATCACACACAGGCAATATCTCAGATCATTTCCCCAGCTGTGGAACAGATTGTAAACCTCATTTAAAAATTACCTAATGTAGGCCAGGCACGGTGGCTCACACCTGTAATCCCAGCACATTGGGAGGCCAAGGCAGGCAGATCCTTCGAGCCCAGGAGTTCAAGACCAGCTGGGCGACATAGGGAGACCTCTTCTCTACTAAAAATTTAAAAATTAGTTGGGCATGGTTGCGCGCATCTGTAGTCCCAGCTACTTGGGAGGCTGAAGTGGGAGGATTGCTTGAACCCAGAAGACAGAGGTTGCAGTGAGCCAATATCATGCAACTGCACTCCAGCCTGGGTGACAGAGTGAGACCCTGTCTCACAAATAAATAATTTATTAAATAAATTTTAAAAATAAAATTACCTAATGTAGGCCAGGCATGTTGGCTCATGCTTATAATCCCAGCATTAAAGGCAGGAGGATCGCTTAATCCTAGGAGTTCAAGACCATCTAGGCAACATAGGGAGACCCCTATCTCTACAAAAAATTAAAAAATTAGCCAGGCATGGTGGCACGTGCCTGTAGTCCCAGCTACACAGCAGGCTGAGACAGGAAGATCGCTTGAGCCCAGGAATTCAAGGCTGCAGTGAACCATGATAGCACCACTTCAGTCCATCCTGACTAATATGGTGAAGCTAGATAGAGCCCCGTCTCAAAAAAATTAAATAAATAAGTACATAGGCCAGGCACGGTGACTCACGCCTATAATCCCAGCACTTTGGGAGGGGCCGAGGCGGGTGGATCACGAGGTCAGGAGCTCCAGACCAACCTGACCAATATGGTGAAATCTCATCTCTACTAAAAATACAAAAATTAGCCAGGCATGGTGGCACACACCTGTAGTCCCAGCTACTTGGGAGGCTGAGGCAGGATAATCACTTACACCCACAAAGCGGAGGTTGCAGTGAGCCGAGATCACGCCATTCCACTCCAGCCTGGGCAACAAGAGTGAAACTCCATCTCAAAAAAAAAAAAAAGTAAATAAAATTACCTAATGTATATGTAAATTGATTTCAATGCTCCTAGCATCATTTTAAGTAAAAATAGTTATTCTGACATTTCTGTGAATACGTTTAATTCACAAAATAGCCATCTCTGCCTTTCTCTTCTATCCTTTTGCTAATCAGATATCACTGAAAATCTATAGATGGTTTTACATAAATGACTATTATACTGAAGGGGTCTGTTTTCTCCATTGCCTCTTTGTGATGATTAATCTTATGTGTCAGCTTGACTATTGGATACCCAGATAGTTGGTCAAACATCATTTCTGGGTATATCTGTGAGGGCGTTTGTGGAAGAGATTATCATGTGAGGCTGGATGCGATGGCTCACGCCTGTAATCCCAGCACTTTGGGAGGCCACGGTGGGCGGATCATTTGAGGTCAGGAGTTTGAGAGCAGCCTGGCCAAAATGGTGAAACTCCATCTTTACTAAAAATACAAAAATTAGCGAGGTGTGGTGGCAGGTGTCTAATCCAGCTACTTGGGAAGCTAAGGCAGAAGAATCACTTGAACCCAGGAGGCAGAGGTTGCAGTAAGCCAAGATCATGCTACTACACTCCAGTCTAGATGACAGCAAGACTGTTTCAAAAAAAAAAAAAAGATAGAGAGAGAGAGATTAATGATTAACATCTGAAGTTTGAGTAAATCTAAGTAAAGAAGATCTGGGCAGTGTGCAGTGGCTCACGGCTGCAATCCCAGCACTCTGGGAGGCTGAGGTGGGCAGATTCTTTGAAACCAGGATTCAAAGGCTAAAGCGGTCCACTCGCCTTGGCCTACTGAAGTGCTCGGATTACAGGCGTGAGCCACTGCAGCCAGGCTGCCATGACTTTTCTAATTATTCTGTTTTTTTTTTTTTTTTAGTAGAGACGGGGTTTCACCAGGTTAGCCAGGATGGTCTCGATCTCCTGACCTCGTGATCCGCCCGTCTCGGCCTCCCAAAGTGCGGGGATTACAGGCTTGAGCCACCGCGCCCGGCCCTCTAATCATTCTTAAATAATGAAGACACTTCAAGTCACCCAAGTCTGGAGAATCAATCCCAGTTTTGTAATCGATGTGTCCAATCTAATACAGCACTCCAACTCTTCCAAACTGATGTGAAGTTAAACCTCTCTGCTTCAGCTGTGGCCTGCTGAACGAACACTAGCCACTTGTACTGGGAAAGGTAGACATAGAAAGATTCTATTCTCCTTAGCTAGATTGCTAATTTAGGCAACAACCTCAGTTTCTGATACTAATCCCTCATTCTGGGGAAGTGGTGGGGGGAGGAAGAGGCAGAAGGAAGGTTCTTCCTTGATTAAGACAATTCAATGACCTAAGGCTGGTGATCTACAGGCTTGGTGGGCATTTAAAGCTTACCTCTCTTGAGCCCCAGGTAGGATGGTAGTGGTGGGGACGGAAAGTTGAGAAGTAGAGACGCTCCCAGCCCACCCTCATCACTGGAGATATTTCACCTGCAGATTGCTTTCTGCAGATGGTTACTTATGGCTCTTTCTTGCTGGGGTCCAGGAGGCATGCTTACACA
The DNA here is from genome assembly GCF_002776525.5 of Piliocolobus tephrosceles. Classification (NCBI taxonomy): domain Eukaryota; kingdom Metazoa; phylum Chordata; class Mammalia; order Primates; family Cercopithecidae; genus Piliocolobus; species Piliocolobus tephrosceles. Next base: position 150,203,216 of record NC_045438.1, read on the forward strand.
TGATTTGAGATGACCCCAGGCCCCCTCAGTGACCTGTGTGGTCTACCTTTGGTCTCTGGAAAACCATCTCTGCACTCTGTGCTCTATCAAACTATGAGACGATGTGCTACATCTCTTTGGCTCCACCATCAGAGAGCTGGCCAGCAGGTCTCTTGTTCTTTAGATTTCTCAGGCATGCACACTGGTCCACTATGCCTTTCAATGTGTGGGGCGGGATGCACATTAAATACTCCAAAAGGTCTGCATAAAACCCCTATCTCTAGATGTGGGTTGAAGGAGCAAGGACCTTACACCCCTCTCCCATGGTGGCCAGGAGGGAGGGACTCAAACCCATCATCAACTCTCTAAAAATCATTTCTAGTCTTTATCTTCTTGGCCTCTCCTACCTGTTTCATTGGCCGGATGTGGTCAGTGAGCTAACCTGGTTGGAGGACAATGCTGACCTGTTCTCCTGTGCTTCCTTTTCCACCTGCTTTGTAATCTTACCTGACTTTGGAATGCGGCCTCTATTGTCTTAGGCCACAGCTAACACGGAAACTAAAACGGTTCCATTTTAACATCCTGTGTTTACATGAGTACTCATATTTCTATCAACTAGTTCATTTTTATTTGTTTTTAACACAATTAAATGTTAAACAAAGTTAAAAAAAATGCAGGCCAGGTGCAGTGGCTCAAGCCTGTAATCCCAGCACTTTGGGAGGCCAAGATGGGCGGATCACGAGGTCAGAAGATCGATACCATCCTGGCTAACACGGTGAAACCCCGTCTCTACTAAAAAATACAAAAAACTAGCCGGGCGAGGTGGCGGGCGCCTGTAGTCCCAGCTACTCAGGAGGCTGAGGCAGAAGAATGGTGTGAACCCAGGAGGCGGAGCTTGCAGTGAGCTGAGATCTGGCCACTGCACTCCAGCCTGGGTGATAGAGCAAGACCCTGTCTCAAAAAAAAAAAAAAAAAAAAATGCATTCTGTTGGCTCACAAACCCTAGGAAGCAGGGTTTGAACTCCCAATAGTTAAATAACCCAGAAATCAGGGCTTAAGGGCCAGCTATAAAAAGGAGTCATGGGCCGGGCGCGGTGGCTCAAGCCTGTAATCCCAGCACTTTGGGAGGCCGAGACGGGTGGATCACGAGGTCAGAAGATCGAGACCACCCTGGCTAACACGGTGAAACCCCGTCTCTACTAAAAAATACAAAAAACTAGCCGGGCGAGGTGGCGGGTGCCTGTAGTCCCAGCTACTCAGGAGGCTGAGGCAGGAGAATGGCGTAAACCCGGGAGGCGGAGCTTGCAGTGAGCTGAGATCCGGCCACTGCACTCCAGCCTGGGCGACAGAGCGGCACTCCGTCTCAAAAAAAAAAAAAAAAAGGAGTCATGACAATGGGTGTTGAGGTGGAATGGGAGCTTAGAGGATACAGGAGCAGGACTCAAAGGCAGAGTCAGAGTTCCTGACTTACACACCCTACGACACACTAGACTGAAGTTACAGGTTTTCATTCTCCCAGCCCTGCTTCTCCTTTTCCATGACTGCACCATGTACCATAATCACCCAAACCAGGTCTCTAGGATTTATTTTAGGTTCCTCCCCCTGTCTCTCACCTGCCACATTCAATCAGTCATCAAGTCCCATTCACACTATTTATATACCATCTGTCCCATCTAGCCCCTCCTCCCATCCCCTCTGCCACTACTTTCATTTAGGTTCTCACTAACTTTGACGGGTGCTTTTTTTTTCTTTTGAGACTGAGTCTCACTTTGTCACCCAGGCTGGTGTCCAGTGGTGCAATCTCAGCTCACTGCAACCTCCGCCTTCTGGGTTTAGGCCATTCTCCTGTCTCAGCCCCCCGAGTAGCTGGGACTACAGGTGCCCACCACCATGCCTGGCTAATTTTTGTATTTTCAGTAGAGACGGGGTTTCATCATATTGGTCAAGCTGGTCTCGAACTCCTGACCTCAGGTAATCCACTCTCCTCAGCCTCCCAAAGTGCTGGGATTACAGGCATGAGCCACTGCGCCCAGCTGACCTGTGCTTTTTTTTAAAGATAGGTGAGTAGACTATGCTTATTTGCTAACGTAAAAGAGTCAATAGAGAAGAAGAGGTTGAAAATATCTGAGAGAACACAATTGATGAAGCCAAATTCCTATAAAAGGAGAGATGGAACCTTCAACCAGGGGGAAAAAGACACTCTTAAGCAGGAAAAGAAAATCTTCACTGAGATACTAACTTTCTCACAAAGTTAGGTTATTCAATTTTTAAATGTTAGTATTTTCCTTCTTTTCTGAAATGATATTAGGTAGTAATTTTATTGATTGATTGATTCATTCATTCATTTATTTTGAGACAGGGTCTCATTCTGTTGCCCAGGCAGCAGTGCAGTGGCATGATCATGGCTCATTGTAGCCTCAACCTCCTGGGCTCAAGCAATCCTCCTCCCTCAGCCTCCCAAGAAGCTGGGACTACGGGTGCATGCCACCACACCTGGTTAATTTTTGTATCTTTTGTAGAGACAGGTTTTCACTATGTTGCCCAGCCTGGTCTGAAACTCCTGGGCTCAAGCTAACAGCCTGCCTCAGCCTCCGAAAGTGCTAGGATTATAGGCGTGAGCCATTATGCCCAGCCTAGATATTAGTATTTTTAATATCCTTACTTGAAAAAATTTAAATACGGCAAAATTTTAGTCCTTACATTTTTTTTTTTTTTAATTTTGCTATTCCTTCAAATCTAAATAGAGTTTCCCAGTCTTAAGTATCTGTCAGGCTACTGACCCATCTCTCTCCTTTCTCTATCTTTTCCCTTTCTTCTAAGGGAGAAACATATTTTTTTTATTGGCTGTTTACACTTTCCTTGCTTCCTTAACCTCATTAATCAATCCAACTACAGTCTTCCTTCTACCTGCATATGTCTACTGAAACTGCCTGTGGCTGAGCTCACACTAAGCTCCTAATTGCCAAAGCTACTGGAAATTTCTTTGTCATAACACATGACACTAATGACTATTCTTTTCGTCTTAAATGTCTATATTCCATTTAATTCCCCGACTTCACTCTCTTCTGGTCTTCCTTCTACCCTCTGGCTACTCCTTCTTACCCTCCTGTTGACTTCTCCTCTATATCCTCAGGGTTCCATTGTTGAAGGTCTCTCTGCTTCACACTCCTTCTGGGCTATCTGGGCATGGCTATTATCATCAGTCTGAGTTCTGACAATTCCTATATAATTATCTCCCACAATATTTACAGCTCTATGAGGTAAATGTTACTTTTTCCCAGAGTTCAAACGCTGCTTTCCAGGTGAAGGAAATGAGGCTAAGAAAACTCAAGTAATCTGCAAGAAGTTCCATCATTAGGGAAGTATTCAGTCCACAACCTTCTGAATCCAGAGGTTATGATTATTTGACTCTAAAGCAATTGTTTTAAGGATAAAATAATGTATAAACATTTGCAGACTGAAACAAACAAAAGGCTTATATTTTAATGAAATTCAGACATTTTATAGTAAAGAAAATTTTGTAAAGTCCAAATTCCCTTCTCTAATATCGTGTCTTGCTCTCTCCCTTCTCCCTGAAGTGGTAAAGCAAATCAGAATGCATTTCTTTTCTTTCTTTTTTTTTTTTCTTGAAACAGAGTCTTACTCTGTCACCCAGGTTGGAGTGCATTGGTGTGATCTGGGCTCACCAGAACAAAATTACAGCTAGGAAAGAGGACTAAGTTCCAGTGTTCTATACCACTGTAGGATGACTCTAGTTGATAATAATATATAGTTTCAAATAGCTAGAAGGAAGATATTGAACTTATATAGTTTTAAATAGCTAGAAGGAAGATACTGAATGTTTCCGACACAAAGAAATGATAAATGTTTGAGATGATGGATATACTAATTACTATGATCTGATCACTGTACATTATATGTATCACAACGTCACTATATACCGCATGAATATGTACAATTATTTATCAATTTTGCAAAGTTTTTAAAACAATAATAAAGCCAGAAGCAAGAAATAACCTAATACAAAAAGAAAATATGACTTCAGCATTTGTTAATAATGATAATAATTGATTTAAATAATCCTAGATTGTATCAACCAAAAACTAGGAACATGGGAGCTGGAGAAAGAGAAGTAGTAAATGTGCCAACTTTCCCATCTTGCAGAAATAAAGTTAATAAATACCATTTTCTCCTGGCATTGATTAGGGAAAACATGCATATACATGTGCATATATATATATATATATACACACACATACACGCACACAAACAAAAACATTAACATGTATATACACAAACAAAAACCCGAAAGGCAGCAGTAGTGGATATTTAAAATACGAAAACTACCTTCCAAACTATCACAGGGAAAGTGAGCAAATATAATAGTATTATCCAGATATCAAAAGAAACAGTCTCAATAGCATGGGCAATTCTTATGATATATTGTTAAATTCTTTTAAAGTAGGTCAAAAAGCAGAATGCATAAAGTGTCAATTCTGTAACAACAAAATTAGTACACATATATATTCACACACATTTTTGTAGTAAATAACTGTGAAAGTCACACCAAATTGTTAAATGTGGTTATCTCTGGATGGTAGGTTTGGAGGTAGTTTTGATATTCATCTTTAAAGTCCTCTATTTTCCCAACCAAAAATGTAAAATAAGGTAATTGCCTGAAATGCTCCTTAACCTTTTTCATAAGCGTATTTATTTATTTAGAGACAGGGTCTTCCTCTATCGCCCAGGCTGGAGTGCAGTGGCATGATCACAGCTTACTGCAGCCTCAACTTCCCCGGCTCAAGCAATCTTCCTGCCTCAGCCTCCCGAGTAGCTGGGACTACAGGCGTGCACCACCACACCTAATTATTTATTTATTTCTTATTTATTTATTTATTTTTTTCAGACAGGGTCTCACTCTGTTGCCTGAGATGGAGTGCAGTGGTGCGATCTTGGCTCACTGCAACTGTCGCCTCCCAGGTTCAAGCGACTCTCATGCCTCAAGACTCCTGAGTAGCTGGGATTATAGGCATGTGCCATCATACCCAGCTTATTTATTTATTTATTTATTTGTATTTTTCGTAGAGATAGGGTTTCACCATGTTGGCCAGGCTGTTCTCAAACTTCTGGCCTCAAGTGATCTGCCCACGTCTGCCTCCCAACGTGCCAGAATTACAGGCATAAGCCACCAGGCCCACATCAATGTTTTTTTAATTTTGTAGATACAAGGTCTCACTATGTTGCCCAAGTCAGTCTCGAACTCCTGAGCTCAAGCGATCCTCCCACCTCGGCCTCCCATAGTACTGAGATTACAGGTGTGAGACACTGTGCCTGGCCCATAAGCCTATTTATAAATTTAAATTTATATAAAAACAATTTTAAGTGTAATACTCTCCAAAAACTCTTACCTCTTTCTGCTCAGATGGTTTCCCAGAAAATATTTAAATAATGATAAAGTATGCTAATGAAGAATATGACTTTTTTTTTTTTTTTTTCCTGAGACAGAGTCTCTCAGTGTTGCCCAGGCTGGAGTGTAGTGGCCTTATCCCGGCTCACTGCAAACTCCACCTCCCAGGTTGAAGTGATTCTCCTGCGTCAGCCTCCCAAGTAGCTGAGATTACAGGTGTGTGCCACGCCTGGCTAATTTTTGTATTTTTAGTAGAGGCGGGGTTCCATTATGTTGGCCAGCCTGGTCTTGAACTCCTGACCTCATGATCCACCCACCTCGGCCTCCCAAAGTGCTGGGATTACAGGTATGAGACACTGCGTCCGGCTGAGAGTATGACTTTTAAAATTAAAAAAAGTCATGACTAATTAAATATTATATGGGAAAGTATTGTTACAAGCAGTTGCTTGACTTTTTTCCGTGTGTGTGTGTGTGTGTGTGTGTGTGTGTGAGAGAGAGAGAGAGAGAGAAAAGCAATGTCTTGCTATGTTGCCCAGGCTGGTCTCAAACTCCTTGGCTCAAGTGATCCTCCCGCCTCTGCCTCTCTAAGTGGCAGGATTATAGGCATGAGCCACCATACCCGGCTAGCTTGAAAATTTAAAGCAAGATTTCATGAAACACTAAATTACACATTCTCCAAAAAGGGGGCAAAGGTGGGAAAGGGCAAACATTCTGTCAACCTTCCCAAGCTGCAGCCCAGGAAGCTGAGCCCTGCCAAGAGAAGGGCTGAGGGCCAATTGCTTTATGTACTAGGCCCAAAGTAGGGCCTTTCAAAGTGTTTACAAAGGTTTTCCAAGAACCTCCCAATTCAGAGAATAGCCTTTGCCTTTGGGGACATGGAAACAAATGCATTGGAAGAATGTAGTGAAAGAGAAAGAGAGCCTTCTCCAGGTGCAAGACTTTCTCCTAGGGTAGAAGCGGTAAGATTCCATTGTAATGAGGCAACTGTTCACCTCTTCATGTAAAAGTTTAATATTAACCAAGCACAATAAATAACAAAGGCCAAAAGAAGCAGATTAAAATGTATAAATTCTGGCCGAGCCTGTAATCCCAGCACTTTGGGAGGCCAAGGTGGGCTGATCACCTGAGGTCAGGAGTTCAAGACCAGCCTGGACAATATGGTAAAACCCTGACTCTACTAAAAACACAAAAAAATTAGCCAGGCATGGCACCTGTAATCCTGGCTACTTGGGAGTCTGAGGCAGGACAATCGCTTGAACCTGGGAGGCAGAGGTTGCAGTGAACCGAGACTGCACCATTGCACTCCAGCCTGGGCAACAAGAACCAACTCCATCTCAAAAAAGAAAAAAAAAAAAGTGTAAATTCATGGAACTGAAGGTAAAGTTTGTACTACTACTAAATTGTTAGATTTGTCTCAGATTAAGAAATATTTTGTATAAAACAATGACTCTCGAACCTACCAGACTAACGTTCATTTTTAAAACAAATATTTTGTGAGCTACCCCTTTTTTATCTTGAAATGAAATTCATAGAAAATATCGCCAAATACATACATACTTTAAAAACAAAACAATGCAACATCCTAATTATAACATAAAGCAGACATAAAGTAAATTCTAATAAAGTAGTACACATTTTAATTTAGAACTGCTCTGACAGGATGACGACACTAAAAGACAGAACTCCTAAAAAGCCTCGAATAAAAAGTTATTGTGCAGTAAAGAATCACTTGCAAAGTGCAATGGAGGCTGGGTGCAGTGGCTCATGTCTACAATTCCAGGACTTTGGGAGGCCAAGGTGGGCAGCTCACTTGAGATCAGGAGTTTGAGACCAGCCAGGCCAATAAGGCGAAACCCCATCTCTACTAAAAATTCAAAAATTAGCCAGGTGTGGTGGTATGCACCTGCAGTCCCAACTACTCCAGAGGCTGAGGCAGGAGAATGGCTTAAACCCAGGAGGTAGAGGTTGCGGTGAGCTGAGATAGCGCCACTGCACTACAGCCTGGGTGACAGAGCAAGACTCTGTCTCAAAAAAAAAAAAAAAAAAAAAAAAAAATGCAATGGAGAGTGTGCAAGCTTGTCATATTATAGGTGTCTTGTAAATCACCAAAAGTGTATGAAATTGCTTTTTAAAACGGGTGTTTAAAGACATCTTGATTATTATGGATTCATTTTGCTTTGGAACACATTTTTTATTTTTAACCATTCAACATTTATTATGTCCTACTATGAGCCATCCCTGGGGATGCAGAGATGAAAAAAAAAAAAAACCATGCTTCCTACTCTCAAGGAGCTCACAGTCTAATGAGGGAGATGGACAAGTAATTAGACAATGACAATACAGTGAGCTAAGTGCTGTGATTAAGGGAAATTTTGAGAACAGGTTGGTAGGAGGTAACACGTGAACTGTCTTGAAGTTCATGTCTGAGATACAAAAACACACCCTTTTGCTATTATTATTTTTCTAGGATTGTGTATATGTATGGAAATTCATGGAAAAACATCTGGAAGGATCACACCAAACTAAACTATTCCACAAGTATTTCCTAAATGTGTCAAGTGCTTTTCTAGGCCTTTGGGATGTATCACCAAACATAACAGACCAAGATCTCTGCTCTAGTTGGGACTTGTATTTTAGCAGTAGGAGTCACACAATAAAAAATAAATAAATAGAAAATATGTTGTATGTCAGCTGGGCATGGCGGCTCATGCCTATAATCCCACCACTTTGGGAGGCTGAGTTGGGCAGATCACTTGCAGCAAGGAGTTCAAGACTAGCCTGGCCAACATGGCAAAACCTCATCTCTACTAAAAATACAAAAATTAGCTGGGCATGGTGGTGCATGCCTGTAAATCCCAGCTACTCGGGAGGCTGAGCTAGGAGAATCACCTGCACCCAACCCACTGCAGAGGTTGCAGTGAGCCAAGATTGCACCACTGTACTCCACTGTATGCCACTGTACTCCAGCTTGAGCAACAGAGAGACTGTATCTCAAAAATATATATAATATATAATATATATATTCTTCCATAGCACCTATCTCACCTTACAACATACAACATAGATGTTATTACACGTTATATACAACTTATATGTTATATATGTTATATATCATATGTTATATAGAACATTATATATCATGTGTTACAGATAACATGTGTCATATATGTTATATATAACATATCTCATGCATGTTATACATAAAACATTGCATATCATATATGTTATAGGTGTTATAGATAACATTATGTTATATATCATGCGTTATATACATTATATGTTATATATTATGTTATATACATGATATATATAACATATATGTTGTGTGTTGTAAGGTGATATATACATATGCTGTATATGTGTGTATATATGTTGTATATATGCTGTAAGGTGATAGGTGCTATGGAAGAAAAAATAAAGAGTCTAGTAGAGACGAGGTCAGCAGTCTCTGACCTCGGTAGGAACAGTAGTGGGGTTGGGTTGCAGTATGAAATAGGGTGATGATGTTGACCTCACTAAGAAGGTGCGAAGTGAGTAAAGACAAGTAGGTGAGGAAACTTGTCAAGTGCATATCTGGGGAAACAATGTTCCAGGCAGGGGGAAAAATTAGAGAAAGGCCCTAAAGCGGACATGTGGTTGGAACATCGAAGAGGTCATTCCTGCTGGAACTGAGCGAATGAGGGATAGAACAGGAGGAAATGAGGTTAGACAGCTAAGAAGAAAAAGGTCTGATTAGGTGGTATCTTCTACAATATTATAATAATTATGGAACACATATTTTAAATGTAGTAGTTGTCTTTAATCATTAAATCAATACAAGACTACTGAGTTCCACATATTAAATACACCTAAACTGAAATTTCAAAACATATGAAGACTTTGCAAAGTCTTTTCAGAATCAGGAAATAGCTCAGATATCTTAAAATGAGTATATCACCATCTATAGACTCACTCTACAGCTTGTACCTATTAGGGAAGCAATGTGGAATGTTAGAAGGGTATGCATCCTTGATCAAGATGCTCCCTTCTCTGAATCACAGATCTGTATAAAGGGAATAATAATCGCTACTTCTTAGGTCTCTGAAGATTTTTTTTAATGTAGGTAAAGTACCTCAACAAATGGTAGCAAATTGTGGTACTAGCAAGAATACCTCTCTAAATGGTCTCTCAAGATTGAATTCAATCCTTTCAATGCCTGTATATAAGTACAAATTATTTTATAACTAGTGAGAGTAGATCTTCAAGACAGATGATCTTGAAACATAAAAGCATCAAGAAGTAGGACTTCCAGACCAGGTGTGGTGGGTTGAGCCTGTAATCCCAGCACTTTGGGAGGCCAAGGTGGGAGGACTGCCTGAGCCCAGGAGTTCGAGGCTGCAGTGAACTGTGATTGTGCCACTGCACTCCAGTCTGGGTAACAGAGCAAGACCCTGTCTCTTACATAAGAAGAAGAAGAAAGGAGGAAGGAGGAAGAGGAAGAAGAGGAAGAGAAGGGAGAGGAGGAAGACAAGGAAGATGAAGAAGAAGAAGAATGAAGAACAATGAGAAGGAGAAAGAAGAAGAAAAGAAGAAGAAGAACAACAACAAAAACTACTACTACTACTTCCAGGGCAAGCTTTAATTAATTAAGGTTTTGAGGCCAGGCACAGTGGCTCACGCCTATAATCCCAGCACTTTGGGAGGCCAAGGCAGGTGGATTGCTTGAACTCAGGGGTTTGAGACCAGCCTGGGAGCCTGAACCAGCCTGGACTTGGTTGGCTGAATCATGTTTGCTCCCAGCCAAAATGGCAAAACCCAGTCGCTACAAAAAATTAAAAAAAAATTTGTTTTAAAAATAGCCAGCCATGGTGACACATGCTTGTGGCACCAGCTACTCAGGAGGCTAAAGTGGGAGGATTGCTTGAGCCCAGGAGGTCAAGGCTGCAGTGAACCTAATTGCATCACTGCACTGTAGCCTGGGTGACAGAGCAAGACCCTATCTCAGGGCAAAAAGAAAAAAAAAAAAAGAAGAAGAAGGAGAAGGAGAAGGAGAAGAAGAAGAAGAGGAAGAAGAAGAAGAAGGAGAAGAAGAAGGAGAAGAAGAGGAAGGAGAAGAAGAGGAAGGAGAAGAAGAGGAAGGAGAAGGAGAAGAAGGAGAAGGAGAAGAAGAAGAAGGAGAAGGAGAAGGAGAAGGAGAAGGAGAAGGAGAAGGAGAAGAAGAAGAAGAAGAAGAAGAAGAAGAAGAAGAAGAAGAAGAAGAAAAGGAAATAGAATTTTGAGAGCTAGAACCTCCAGTGATAGTTTCCATTAGTTCAGACGAACATCTCTGGGCTAGGGTGTGAAGGCTAACCATTCCTGATTGATGTGCTGATTTATTAAGTCATGCTCTTCACACACCCATGACCTTACTCCTTCCTCTCTCTACACTCACCTCTCTTAGTGTACTACTCTTTTCTTGTGTCAGTCAGTTGAAGAAGCCCCATTCAATATAATGAAAAACCTAGGATGCTGGTATAGAGTAGTTCACTGCCTTTGTAAATGACTTACATTGCCTTTAATGCCACATTTTTTGTAATTTTTTGTTTAATTAATTGTAGACACAGGTCTTGCCATCTTTTCCAGGCTAGTCTCCAACTCCCAGGCTCAAGCGATTCTCCTGCCTCAGCCTCCCAAAGTGCTGGGATTACAGTCGTGAGCCACTGCTCCCAGCCTAATGCCACACTCTGAGTTTTGTGGAAAATCTAGCTGAGATTTGTAACCACTTTGCTGTCACTGCTACATTATTAAACTCATATATAAATTCATTTCAAATGAACAAAATTCTCATTAACACAAGAATTGGAAAGAATATAAAATTTAATGTCTATTCTCAGTTTGGATTATACTTATAAGCACTTCGGTATTCTCTATAGAAAGAAATGATTAAAATCTAGATGACTTTTAAAGTGACTTCTAATTTTAATACTCTATAACGCTATTATTTCTACATAGCTGAATCATTAGTACGTTATCATAGCTCAATGAAATAAGGCAATTTGTGGTATAGGCTGCACTAAGGCTATGCTCTTCATGGTCAAAGTTATTTCTTAGAATACTGAGCTAAAACTGTAACTGCATTCCGCAACCTATGCAAACATGTTCTAATTGATGGGAGGGGAAAAAATTCAATTCAGAGTGCCAACAATTCCTCTGAGTTAGCGTGGCAGGGATAGTGTAGGGTCAGTGAAGCATCAAGTTACAGACCAAATTAAAGGTCTGGAGAAGAGTGGCAGGGTCTAATCATCCATCGTCTGAGGTTGCCAGAACTGGATCTACCACCCTTACTCACTCACGAAAGACCGTTCTATGGAAGCTAAGCACACAGACTTTGGGCTTCAAACATCTTTTTTTTCAAAAAGGACTTCTCGTTCCAAACAGATCTTTATTAAATTATTTCCTTGAAGCTCTCAGTTCTGTCATTTTAAAATTGCCATCAAAAAGTAATCAAAACCTAATGCTTACAGTGTTCTGCCACAAATAAAAAATACTGTGGGTTTTTGTTCCTATTAAAAACATATGCGACATATATATATTTATGGAAGTCCCAGAACCAGTGTACACACATACACAAAAACCTCAGGAAAACAAATTAATAGTTTTGCCTAAACCAATAAATTGTATACTGTGCCCTGTCCATAACTACCCTTATTAAGCTAACACTTTGCAAAGGTCAGCAAGCAAGGAACATTTCTGCATATTTTGTGGCATAGGTTGCAAACCTTAGATCTATAGGGATGAATTAAGGTCACTTTTAAAATTCAGACAGTAGTTTCTGGACTTGGTTGACTGAATCATGTGCATCTGCACTATTTTTCCTGGGGGAAAGTTAATTTTAGAAAGGAGAAAAAGTTTGCCAGGAAAACAATCACATTGGCTCAATCTCTAGACAGTGATTCTTTTCTTAAAAGTTCAAAATGCTTTACAGAGAGCCTCCTGCTTGCCCTTAATATCCTTGAAAGCGGGTATGGAATATCATCCCCATTTCATAACAGGCATCTGGTTTCATAAAAAGAAATGTAAGCTTTAATGTTATAACTACTTTAGGGTACTTTTAAAAATTGGTCCTTCACCTCAATTTTTCAAAAGACAGAAAATAAAAATCTTTATTTTCCCTGGTAGTTATCTTCTGATAGTTGGATAAGTACTTACAATGGTTCAGGTACACAATGAATATATGAAAAGTAGCAGACATGCATCTATGACAAAGTTCAAGATGGAGAAACATTTCGTATTTCTGTAAATATGATATAATTTACAGACTCTCTTAATCAATTCAGTAGAGAATAACTTCGTTCAAATAATTAGGAGTGAAAACAGGATCTAAATTAGTATGATCACTCTTCCTTCTAGTTCCTAGAGATAATAGTCCATTTGGGTCTTTAGCCTTAAAGTAAGAAAAATGTAAAAATGTCAACGGGCTGCATTCCATCATTGACAAAAAGTCAAGGGAGCAGTGAAGGAAGATTTTCTGATTCTCTGGAGAATGGGCCTCAACCCTTTCTAATTGCCAGAGTACTTGTGAAATAATTCTTACATTTTAAAAATTGATATTTAAAAGCTGTTTAACCAGGTCTCCTAGAAGTCTGCATTTTCCTCCAATGTTATATCAGAGTTTCAAATGAATGTTAACTCTCCCTTTCCAAAATTGCTGTCTCGGGCAAGGCGCGGTGGCTCACTCCTGTAATCCCAGCACTTTGGGAGGCCGAGGCAGGCGGATCACTTGAGGTCAGGAGTTCGAGACCAGCCTGGCCAACATGGTGAAACCCCCGTCTCTACTGAAAATACAAAAATTAGCCGGGCATGGTGGCGTATACCTGCAATCCCAGCTACTCGGGAGGCTGAGGCAAGAGAATCGCTTGAACCCTGGAGGCGGAGGTCGCAGTGAGCCGAGATCAGGCCACAGCACTCCAGCCTGAGCGACAGAGCGAGACTCCGTCTCAAAAAATAAAAACAAAATTTTAAAAATTACCTTGTCAGATCCAATGATACCGCACCAGTCCCATTAATCAACTTGAGGGGAACTGGTTTTCACCCCTTTCACTCTGTTTTTATTCTCAATTCACACTAATAGATCCAGGTGATGCTTAGCCACAGTGGGTGGCCCCTCTCTCTTCTTTGCGGACCTTACAGATACTTTGGGGGTATGTTGCAGGGGCGGGCATCATGATCACCTGAGGTGCTTTTTAAATATACTCAAGCCTGAACACACACACACACATGCACGCAGACGCACACGCACACGCACACACACACCAGATTTCTGAATCGGGATTTCAGGGTGGGGTCCAGCTGTCTTCACCGGCACCTAAGAGCTTTTGCTTTAACTTGTTATAAAGTTCCAGCACCGCAGTCACCCTGAAAACCTTGTACACTTATCATAATACTTAAGGGGGGAAAAAAAAACAACCACCTCAGCCTGTGCCCATACGAAAAGTAAGGCAGTGCATTTACTTTGATCAAGAGTCAATATTCCTCCCAAAGTTAGGATAGTAAAGGAAGGGGGGGCGAGGGGAAGGTATGTTCTGGAAGGAGAAGGAGTTATGACCTTTCAGCCTGGAAATTGTTACAGACCCTAGGGGAAATCTTTGCGTCCGTGTTTGCGCCACACACCTGGAGAGGGTGGATTACTCCTGCCAGCCCTGACCTCAGAGCCGGGGGTGCGGGTTTCGGGAGCTTCCCGGGGGCAGGGAAGAAAGTCGGGAGTGGAGCGTGGAGAGGAAGCGGGGGTCCGGCGGACGGTGGAGTGGAAACGCGGTTGGCCGGAGGGTCTGAGCCCCAGTGGGCCGCCGGCCGGGGCTTCAGCTCTGCGCGGAGGGGACCTGGAGACGAGTAAAGGGAGGGAGAAGGCGGCGAGGCGGTGACAGCCTGGGGGAGGCCGAACTGGCCCCTCGCAAAGGCTCCAAGCAGCTCGAGGGCGAGCGCTGCACCCTGCGCCCCTCCTTACCTTGCGCCCGAGGTCCGAGTAAGGAGAGGGAGACCCCGGGAGGCGCAGGGCTCCAGCTAGGGCGCGCGCGCGCTCGGGGTCCGCTATCAGCTTCTGCAGGCTGCGGCTTCAGGTATCAAAGGCATTCAGGTCGCCTAACTACCAGCACTTTGGCGCGTCTCGGATCCCTCCTCGATCCTCGCCCCGGCGGCCCTCCGCCCCGCTCCCCTCCGCCCCGCGGGCGCCCGCAGAGCCTCTCCCTGGCTGCTGATTCCAGACAGCCTTGGCCCCTCTCCGCCGCCGGCCCTCCCCCGGCGCGCGCGCACTCACCTCCCCCAGAAACGCACCCTCTTTGGGAAGGAGGCAGCGAATGCGGTCCTTGAAATTCTAGGCGCTGGGCAACTTCAGAAAATCCTTTTAAAATCTTTGATCTGCCCAATGAGATTCAAAGTAGGGCACCATGTATATTCATCCCCTGGCTCCGTCCTCTTTTTTGTCTTAACCACAGCATTATTTAACACTTGATATTCGTGTTTAGGTTGAACTCTGAGAATCTCCTGCCAGGCATTTTAATTTTCCCAAAATAACTCCTTCCGCTTTATTGTTTTGAAAATGCAGACATCCCCACTTTATAAACTTGGATTGCCAGGACGTTAGATTGGCCTCAGAAAGCAGATGTTCAGCTGCACAAGACAGAGCAAGTCTCTTCCCAGCAGCTCTGCTACCTGCCACCTGTAAGGGCCCTGCGTCAGGGCAAGAGCAGTTAATTACACCCTGGCTTTGGTTACCGAGCATGCCCGGAGCCTCTGTTCTCACTTACGACTCAGTTCTGAGGCTTAGGTTCTGGAAAGAAGCAGGTGGATGTGTTCAAAGAAGAGAGTTCTAATGCAGAAAACCAGCAAAGCGCAGAATTTACTGAATAATACAGAGAAAAAGAACGATGGGAAGGGATCCTGGGAACATGACAGTATCTTGGATAGGACGATGTTTGAGGGCATGATATAAATAAATTATAAAAGAATACATAGAAAAAAATTAAAAGTTAATAAAAAACTATGAAATAAATAAAAATAACATAAAAAAAGTAATTTAAAAATAACAAACATGACGGTATCACTAACTCCCAGGAACCTGAAAGTGATATAACCCCTGCTGGGAGTGTGGAAGTTGAATTGTTAAATGGCACTCCACTCATTCATTCACCTATATATTAATAGTATATATTTATGGAATATGTTAAAGGCAATAAAGCATTATTCATAGTCATTATAAACGCTGCTCAGAATCAACTTCTCAACCAGTTTATAACAGGGCCCTGGAAAATGCAAATATCTATTAAGAGACACCATATTAATCCACTGTCTTTTTCTAAATTTATCAAATAAGTTTCTCATCTGAAGGCTGAAAAATGGGCACTTACTAAAAACTGTCAGGTTTGTCTATTAGATAGAAGGCAGATATCAGAAGATAAACTCACCAGTCAAGTTACTACAATTGAAAGAACCAGCTTAGCTGATGTAAGAAGAGGTGAAGGGGGAGGAGGAGGGAGGTCAGCCAAAGACTAAGCTGGCATTCTTTTTTTTTTCTTTGAGACAAGGCCTCACTCTGACACTCACGCTGGAGTACAGTGGTGCTATCATGGCTCACTGCAGCCTCGACCTTGGGCTCAAGCAATCCTCCTGCCTCAGCTTCAGAGTAGCTGGGACTATAGGCATGCATCGCCATGTCCAGCTGATTTTTGCATTTTTTTGTAAAAAGAGGGTTTCGTCATGTCGGCCTTGCTGATCTTAAACTCCTGGGCTCAAATGATCCTCCCACCTTGCCCTCCTGAAGTGCTGGGATTACAGGCATGAGCTACTGTGCCTGGCCTGGCATTCTTTTTTCTTCTGTCAGAATAAATGTTTGCCAGTCTCACACTAGCAAGCATTCAATAAATACTGGGTGCTGAGGATGGAACAGCTATCAGAAAGACAACATTCCTGTTCCCATCAAGCCAATTGGGAGGGAGGGTGTAGAGAAGAAAACAGGCTGTTAAAAGTAGATGTTCTCATGGAGGATGACACATCTGGGGCAATGTAAGTGAGACCTGAAGAGTGAGGGTAATTTGGCCCAGAACAGGAAAATAGGAGAAGAGTTTTCCAGTAGGATCACCAACATGGAGAGAAAACCAAAGTTAAGAAGGAACATGGCCATTCACTATGGCTGGAGGATCTTTTCTTTGGGGTGGGAGTCAGGGAGACTGGAAGGAACAATGTAGAGACAAGGCTAGAGAGATGAACAGAAGTCAGATCATGTAGAGTCGTCTAGGCCATGTTTTAAAAATTGCACTTCAGGATAAAGAAAATGTGGTACATATACACCAAGGACTACTACTCAGTCATTAAAAACAGAAGGAAATAATGTCTTTTGCAGGAACTTGGATGGAGCTGGAGGCCGTTACTGTAAGTGAAGTAACTCAGAAATGGAAAATCAAATACCATGGGTTCTCACTTACAAATGGGAGCTAAGCTATGGATATACAAATGCATATAGAGGGGTAATCATGGATATTGGAAACCCAGAACAGGGGAGGATGGGAGGAGGGTCAGGAATGAAAAATTGCATATTGGTAACAATGTACACTACTCAGGTGACAGGTGCACTGCAATCTCACACTTCACCACTATACAATTCACCCATGTAACAACAATCCCTTGTAGCCCAAAAGCTACTGAAAATTTTTAAATATTTTTCTTAAATCAAAAAATAAAAATAAAAATTATACTTTAGGTCAGGCACAGTGCTTCACACCATGAACTTTGGAGGTTGCTTTAGGAGGCAGAGGTGGGAGGATTGCTTGAGGCCAGTTCAAAACAGCCTGGACAACATAGAGAGACCCTATCTCTACAAAAAAAAAAAATTGAAAACTTAGCCAGGTGTGGTGCCATGAGCCTGTAGTCCTAGCTACTCAGGAGGCTGAGGCAGGAGGATCTCTTGAGCTCAGGAGGTCGAGGCTGCAGTGAGTTATGATCGCACCCTATGCTCCAGCCTGGGTGACAGAGAAAGACCCTGTCTCTAAAAAAAAAAATTGAAAAATTACACTTGATCCTACAGGCAATGGGGAGGCATTTAAGTGTTATAGACAACATAATAATGAGGTTTTTTTTTTTAAGACTTCTGGCTGCAGGCAGTGAACTAATGAGGATGGGAGGTAGGGATGAGAGGAAAGAGGATAAATCAGGAAGAATATCTCTGTAAAGGACACGTAATCAATGAGTACCAGGCCAGGTGCAGTGACCCTGCCTATAATCCCAGCACTTTGATAGGGTGAGGTGGGAAGCTCACTTGAGCCCAGGAATTCAAGACCGACCAGCCTGGGCAAATAGGCTGGTCTCTACAAAAGATAAAATGTTAGCTGGGCATGGTGGCATGTGTTTGTGGCCCCAGGTACTCAGGAGGCTGAGGCAAGAGGATCCCTTGAGCCAGAGAGGTCAAAGCTGCAGTGAGCCATGATCATGCCACTGTACTCCAGCCTGAGTGACAGATTGAGACCCAGTCTCAAAAATCAATCAATCAATACCAATGTAGAGATCCTCATACCTTTGTGGAATCTAAATTCAGTCCCATGACAAGTTCCTAAGAGACAAGCTTTCCTGGAAGGGAAGAGAAGTGTGGCGGGAGGAGGGTCACTGGTGGTAAACAACTGAGAAACATATTGGCAAATAGAATTTAGAGAGAAAGTGGTTTTTTAAAACTAAATATTTATACAGTGACTCTATCTCACACAGTTCAAAGATAAAAGAATGTTGATTTATAACTGAGTGGTGGAATAAATTAAAGGGAAATTGACACATAGGAGGTATATTGATATATATCCCCAATTTCCTAACATGTAAAAGCAAACCAGCATGCTCCTGCCTCTTCCCCCTCTCCTTTTGAGAGAGTTATTTTCTTTTTTTGTTTATTTGAGATGGAGTCTCACTCTGTTGCCCAGGCTGGAGTGCAGTGGCGCTATCTCATCTCACTGCAACCTCCGCCTCCCAGGTTCAAGCGATTCTCCTGCCTCAGCCTCCCAAGTAGCTGGAATTACAGGCACCCACCACCACACCCAGCTAATTTTTGTATTTTTAGTAGAGACGAGATTTCACCATGTTGGCCAGGGTGGTCTCGAACTCCTGACCTCCAGTGATCCGCCCGCTTCGGCCTTCCAAAGTAAGTGTGTGAGCCACTGTGCCCAGCTATTTCTATTATCCCTCACGCTAATCATTTTATAGTCTTCCTCAATTTGCACCCATCTGTCTGAAGTCAAAGTCCACGCTAGGCTGGTCCAAGTGCATTGTTGTTTATAACTAATTAATCACAACCAGTTGCAGATCTCTTTGTTCCTTCTCCATTGCCATTGCTTCACTTGACTAGCTTTTAAAAAAATAATTTAAACATTTTTACAAACCAATGTTCATGCTACTTCCTTCCACTAGGCCATGCTCTCTAGATTCACTCAGGTCTAGGCAGCTATGGCTGTCCCTGGGAGCTGAGCTACCTCGCTGTAACCACGGTGGGCTGTACTCAGAAGACTTAATGGAAGGCTAGAGTGCTCGGGCTAGGGTGCTAGGAGGTAGCAGGGCTCTCCTGATGGATCCTGCCACCTGAGTCAGAGCAAATAGGCCAAGAAGAAAGGAAGAGGGAAAGGCTGGCTGTCCTTAGGAGGGCAGAGCAAGAGCAAGACAGCCAAACATCTCACCCCTCAATCACTCAATTCATAGTATTCTTTCAGATGATTTGCTACCTTCTGTCTATCATTTCAATTTGGTTTTTCTCAATTTCCTTCGTATTTTTTTTCATTTCTATTTATTCTCTCCTCTTTTCATTTTAGCTGAAGACCCAGGAAAGCTGGGTGTAGTTCAAAGGCCTGAGAGCCGGAGAGCCAATGGTATAGATTCCAGCTTTGGTCTGAAGGCCTGAGAACCAGGAGCACCAAGGGCAGGAGAGGACTGATGTTCCAGCTCAAGCAGTCACCCAGAGTGAATTCAATCTTTCTTCACCGTTTTGTTCTATTTGGGCCCTCAATGAATTAGATGATGCCCACCCACACTGGGGAGTGCCATCTGCTTTATTTAGTCCACCAATTGAAATACTTTTTCCAGAAAGACCCTCACAGACACACCCAGAAATAATGTTTAACCAGATATCTGGGCATCCAACGGTCCAATCAAGTTGACACATAAAATTAGCCATCACATTGCCTTATCTGACCCTCTTTCATCTTTACTCTTCTCTCTCTCTGTAGACTAGGACTTCTCCAATTCACACAACAGAACACATGTCCCTATAGTTCCTAACTTTATTTGTTACAGATCCAATTACCAAGTGGAATCCATCTTGCTCATAATTCCAAATTCCCAGGTAGGGAATTAACTAGCTCTACTGAGGTCAGAGTCATGATGTAAAACATCCCTAAAAGAGTTCTTCATCTAATTCTATGGATGGTGGCCACAGGATTGGAAATGAGGATGGAAGGATCTTTGAGAAGGTTGAGGGTAAATGTTTACTATGAAGGCAGACATGTAAATACGTAATAACACTATAATTTCATAAATACCCTCATAAAGATATGAACAAAGTATTAAGGAAGCACAAAAGAGCAAGGAGGGGAGGGAGTCTCAACTTCAGAAACATGAGCATGAAGAACGTGCAAGAAGATAACGTTCGGCCGGGTGCGGTGGCTCAAGCCTGTAATCCCAGCACTTTGGGAGGCCGAGACCGGCGGATCACGAGGTCAGGAGATCGAGACCATCCTGGCTAACAGGGTGAAACCCCGTCTCTACTAAAAAATACACAAAAACTAGCCGGGCGAGGTGGCGGGCGCCTGTAGTCCCAGCTACTCCGGAGGCTGAGGCAGGAGAATGGCATAAACCCGGGAGGCGGAGCTTGCAGTGAGCTGAGATCACGCCACTGCACTCCAGCCTGGGTGACAGAGCGAGACTCCGTCTCAAAAAAAAAAAAAAAAAAAAAAAAGAAGATAACGTTCAGCTGGGCTTGGTGGCTCACGCCTGTAATCCTAGCACCTTGGAGGCTGAGGCAGGCACATCGCTTGAGCCCAGGAGTTTGAGACCAGCCTGGGCAACATAATGAGACTCTGTCTCAAAAAAAAAAAAAAAAAAAAAAAAAAAAAACGTTGTGGGGTTGTCCTGTGTTTTGTAGGATGTTTAGCAGCATCTCTGCTTTCTAATCACAAGATGCCACTAGCACCCCCTCTAAGTTTTGACAACAAAAAATGTCTCCAGACACTATCAAATTGTCCTTACTTCACTTGAGAACCACTGTGTTATACTGAGATGTGAATGGGAGAGAGAGACACATGTATTTTTAAAAATACATATTATTAGGAGGTAGCATCACCTTCTAATATTCTTTTCCTAATTTGAAAACATCTGTTTATTCTAAATTTGATTTTTTAAATTCACGCTGCATGTCAGTCAGGTACCCTCCCAAACCTTCTCTAATTTCCTTAAACGAAGAATGAGTTATAACAAGAAATGTTTTACTTATTAAAGTCCAGATTAAAAAGTAAGATTTTGCCAGGCACGGTGGCTCACGCCTGTAATCCCAGCACTTTGGGAGGCCAAAGCAGGTGGATCACTTGAGGTCAGGAGATGGAGACTAGCCTGACTAACATGGTAAAACCCCATCTCTAACTAAAAATACAAAAATTAGCTGGGCGTGGTGGCACATGTCTGTCATCTCAGCTACCTGGGAGGCCAAAGCAGGCGAATCACTTGAACCCAGGAGGCGGAGGTTGCAGTGAGCCAAGATCACACTGCTATACTCCAGCCTGGGCAACAGAGTGAGACTCCCTCTAAAAACAAAACGAAACAAACCAAAAAAAAAAAAAAAAAATGAAGACAGAAAGAAAATCTAAAAATAGAACAAATAAGATTTATAGAAATATTTTAGAGTTACACATATTTATTTTCAAAAATAACACCCCATTTTGACAGTCTTGGGACAATGTTGATACCTAGCCAACTTGTAGTAGAAATCATTTTTCTGACTCTGATGTTATGATTTGGCCAAGGGCATTAAATATAACCTGAGTATTGAATCTTAGCAGAAAATCCCCCTCCTATAGAGATGACCTTCCTGTTTTGTTTTGTTTTTTTAACAGCAAATAAGGGCAATAATACCAAGGATCTACGCTTCTCTATTCCTTTAGTCTCATTCCATGGAACAGTTGGTAAGATATATTAAAGAAATGTGTTACAAATAATACTCTTAAAGTTAGAGCAAAATTAGTTACTAGGAGCAGAAGTTTGCTAGCCATTCATCCTTTGTTCTCCACGTTTTCTAAGCCTCACCACCATTCCCCTTACCTCCTCCAGCTGCTTACCTTGAGGGTCCTCCCTGACCATAGTCGAGCCACAATATCCACTTTATTATCAACAGACTGGATATTATTACATTCAGATATTTTTCAAACCCAATCTTAAATAGCTACACTGTACACTTTGGCTAACTCACTCCACCAAAATAGAGTATGATATCTTGTTTTTAGAAGAACCAAATGTGTCAGTATATTTATATTTATAACCAGGTTTAAAAAAGAATCTGGTCATCAGCTTCTTCAAGCCATGTTAGTTTACTGACTTGGTATCACTAGACTCTTTTTTTTTTTTTGAGATGGAGTGTCGCTCTTGCCTCCCAGGCTAAAGTGCAATGGTGCAATCTCTGCTCACTGCAAACTCCGCCTCCCGGATTCAAGCAATTCTCCTGCCTAAGCCTCCCGAGTAGCTGGGATTACAGGCACGCACCACCACGCCCAGCTAATTTTGTATTTTTAATAGAAATGAGGTTTCTCCAGGTTGGTCAGCCCGGTCTCGAACTCCCAACCTTAGGTGATCCGCCCGCCTCGGCCTCCCAAAGTGCTGGGATTACAGGCGTGAGCCACTGCAGCCAGCCTGGATGGTCTTTAAATAGCATCCAGACAACAAACTCATGCCACTGTCTAAGAACCAAAAGGGGGTGCACTTTAATTAAACAAATATTTTAAAAGTATTTACTATGTGTCAGGCACCATGCCAAGTACCAGGAGGGAATAATGAAAGGAAGCACAGGGCTTCTGCCCCTGAAACTTAAATTTTGGGAAAAATTGATCTGTGTACGTAAGAGATAGATTATGTGCATGAGAAAGATCAGTATGTGTGTGCAGTTTATATAAAAACTTCTCGGCCGGGCGCGGTGGCTCAAGCCTGTAATCCCAGCACTTTGGGAGGCCGAGATGGGCGGATCACGAGGTCAGGAGATCGAGACCATCCTGGCGAACACGGTGAAACCCCGTCTCTACTAAAAAATACAAAAAAAAAAAAAAAAAAACCTAGCTGGGTGAGGTGGCTGGCGCCTGTAGTCCCAGCTACTTGGGAGGCTGAGGCAGGAGAATGGCGTAAACCCAGGAGGCGGAGCTTGCAGTGAGC
>NC_045438.1:150226089-150278626 GCF_002776525.5 Piliocolobus tephrosceles
AAAAAAAAAAAAAAAAAAAAAAAAAAAAAAAAAAAAAAAACTTCTCACAGGCAGAAGGAGGGAAGTGTTTTAAGAACCAGGGTTTTCATAATTGCCAAAATAAAACCAACATATTCTCAGGCACATCCCCTGTTCATCCCAATTGTCCCAGATATGGTTGCAATTAGCCCTTCTGTGTCAGAGACAGCAATACTCATCGGCTACTTCCTGTGTGCCCCTATATTGTCTAAATTCTTTGTGGTTAGGTGGGATCATATGACTGAGCTGACCAATGAGCAGAACCACAGAACAGCAGGTATGGGTTCTCCTCCTGCTCTCTTCCCCTACCACCATGAACACGATGGACTTGTGTTAAGATAGTAGATCTACAAGATCAAAGTAGCCTAGAGCAATGAGTAAACCACATGAACGGAAGCCCTGGAGAATTGCCTGAACTGACAGAGATTTATAGAGCAAGAAAAAAACTTGGCAGGTAGGCCATTGAAATAGCCTGTTTTATCCTAATATACTTTCTCATCACATTAACCAAAAAATATTCTGGATCTTCACAGCAAGGGTTTATTTTGGCTGGCATTCATTCATTCAGCAAAATACTTACTATGTGTTAGGCACTGCTTTGGGTGCTGAGAATACGGTGCAGAACAAGACAAAGTCTCTGCAGCCTCGGGGACTTTACATTTGTGTAACCAGGTTTAAAAAGAATCTGGTCATCGGCTTATTCAAGCCACGTTAGTTTACTGACTTGATATTACCGGACTTTTTTTTTTTTTTTTTTGAGATGGAGTTTCGCTCTTGTCTCCCAGGCTGGAGTGCAATGGTGCAATCTCGGCTCACTGCAACCTCTGTCTCCCAGGTTCAAGCGATTCTCCTGCCTCAGCCTCCCGAGTAGCTGGGATTACAGGCATGTACCACCACGCCCAGCTAATTTTGTATTTTTAGTAGAAACGAGGTTTCTCCATATATATGTCTGGTAGTAAATAAATAAACAAAAATAAATAAAATTTTCTGGTAGTGATAAATGTAATAAACAGAAATAAAGTTATTACTGATTGGTTCTATACCCTTCTCACTAAGCTTCACCCTTCTCATGTCTTTACTTCCCCCCTTATTCAGCTCAGATTCTATAGTCCATCACTATCTTCCTTGTCCTGTGTGTATCCTCAACTCACTCACCCTTTTCTCCTTCTTTCTTACTTGCCTAGCAAAATCCCAACTTGGTTAAATGCATTTTTTGGATGATGTTGTTGCCATCTTCGTACTTACTCCCAGGTTGCTGCATGTGGCTGGAGAAAAACAACAATGCTGACTGGTCTCACTCTCACTTTACAGCCACTGATCCCAGAGAGTCCTTGCAGCTACATGGCAAGCCTACGATATTCCCTAATGCATCCATCTCCCATTCTTCTACATGATCACTTCACATTTCCTCTGTCCAAAAACCTTCAACAGTCTCTCTCACACTCACTCACTGTCAATAATGTTGCTCCGGATTTTACTGAGAAACTTAAAGGAATAAAAACTTCAAAAACTCCCACTTACATCTGCCAACTCCTGCCCTGCATGGGTACTCAAGTCCGCTGTCTTTCCTCTTGTTACAATGGAACAGCTTTCCGTTGTCCTTTTTAAGGACAGCTCTTCTATTTGTGCACTAGATCCCATGTCCTCTCATCTCCTGTGGCAGACATGGAGATGTGTCACCCAGATGCCTCTTCAAGAAGAATCTGCTGCCCAGCTGCAGACCCCAGAGTTAGCAGGCAGCCTCCATCTGTCAACTCCTTCAGGATCTGCCAAAGCCACTAAAGTGGAATCACTTCAGTCGAGGTCACACCTTCCTGGGGCTGCCTGCATGCAGTGACTGAGCAGTATGGGGATATAAAAGCTCAGCCACTCAGGATACCCTGAAGAGCAGCACTCCCTCCAGAGCTCCCCTCGTAGCTGTCTGAAGCTCTGTCAAGCCAGCTTTGCAGTTTGACCTCTTCCTCTGCCAAATCTCACTTCTTCCCCCTTCCCTTCACAGTTCTTCACCTCTAATAAACACCTGGTGTCCCAAATTCTGTTTCAGCTTCTGCTTAGAGAACCCAACCGGACTTACCTACTATAGATTGGCTTCAGCTACTGTCTCCTCCTTCTCTTGGATCACCAGTGTTCCCTTCTCCACTAATTCATTCCCATGATCATACAAACATGTGTCTCCTTTCTTCAAAACCAAACTACCTTTGAACTACTGCTCCTTCTTTGTTCTCCTGTACAGCAACATTCCTGGAAAGAGTGTCTGAATCCATTCCTTGCCTACCTGTCTCTTTGTATTCCCACCCCTGGCACCTTTCAACTCACCACCCCACAGAATAGTCCATGTCACTGATAAAACAACATTGGAATATCCAGTGGTCAGTTATCAGTTCTCATCTTACCTGACCTTTTATGAGCATGTGACTCAGTGGATCACTCTCCTTCAAAAACACCCCTTTGTCACTTGGCTTGCGGGACACAATTTTCATGTAATTCTCTTCCCACTTCACTGGCTACAGTTACTCTTCTCTTCTCCTTTGCTAGTTCTCCTTTCACTCTTGAACCTCTGAACACCAGAGAGCTCCAAGGTACGATTTTGAACATCTCATCCCTACCTATGTTCACTATTAGTGATTTCATTCAGTTTCAGCTTTAAATACCATCTACATGTTGACAACTGCTACATTTATTTCTTGAGCTAGAATTTCTTCTGCTGAATGCCAGACTCTCAAATACAACAGCCACTCCTGAATCTGCATTTTGAATTTAACATGTCTAAAACAAAACAACTCATTCAAAACTAACATGTCTAAAACAAAACAACTCATTCCCACCTCCTCCACTTTCCCCTCTAAAACCATCCTGCCCACCCCCACCCCCGAGGTCTTTCTCCTCTCAACGAATAGCTACTTTTGTTCTTACAGTTGTTGAACCAAAAACCCCATGGTCATCATTGACTTCTAGCTGGCTCTCGTGCCCCACATCCAAAACTTTAGAGAATTCTTTGGAATAACTGAGTCAGTCTTCAGAGCTCTCATTTTCTTAGGATCTTTTCAAATGTCATCTTATTAAAAAAACGTTGCTTAATTGTTGAATATATAAAACAAAGTCGCATCCACCCTACTGGTACTTCCTATCTTCTTTAACTTGCTTTACTGCTATCACTAATCGTCATAGAATATATATTCACTTGCTCATTGTCTTGATGGCAGTGGCAGCCTATCTGGAGCAGCCACTGAGGGGATGCCAACTGCAGCGTGGAAGGCGCAGCCAGAGCTGAACACTCCTCAGAGCCAGCAGGGCCCAGGAACACACAAGAGCCCCGTCCCCTATCAAGTTGGCAAGGCAGGAGACCCATGTTCCTGGGCACAGCTGCAGTTGCCCAGCCACAGCTCTGGACCCAGGCAGCCCTGCGATCTTGGGGGCCCAGGAAGCCTCTGCCCCTGCAGGCTTAAAAGTACCTGCTCCTGCGGTTGCAGTGAGCCAAGATCACGCCACTGCATTCCAGCCTGGGTGGCAGAGTGAGACTGTGTCTCAAAAAAAAAAAAAAAAAAAGAATGTGCCTGATCCCAGGTCTCTACCCTCCACCCACTCCCAGGGCCCACTCCAAGGCACAGCAAAGTTGTGGCCAAGCATGGGCACTGCTGCAACCCAGCTGGGTGTGCATGTGTTCAGGGCAGCACTGACGCACCAGCCCCCTGCCGCCTCGGCCCCCTCTGGACTTCGGGCACCGACGGGTGCAAGAAAGAGGCTGGTGGGGCTGAGGGTGGCTCGGCATGGGACTGCAGGCACCCCGCGGCACAAACAGCCTGGGCGCCACGGGTGACATGTTGATGGTGGCAGGCAGACACGTTCCTGGGAGGAAAGGGATAGGTCCCTGCCCATCTTCAAGCCAGGGACGGCCTGAAGTTTGGGGGGCCTGGTGGCCAGTTCCAGGCAGAGTCTGCATGCAGCCCAGAGCCAGAACTTATGGTGCCTTTTCTGGGCCCACCCATGGACCAATCAGCACACGCTCCTCCCTTCCGGGTCCATAAAAACCCCAGACTCGCCGGGTGTGGTGGCTCAAGCCTGTAATCCCAGCACTTTGGGAGGCTAAGACGGGCGGATCACGAGGTCAGGAGATCGAGACCATCCTGGCTAACTCGGTGAAACCCCGTCTTTACTAAAAAATACGAAAAAACTAGCCGGGCGAGGTGGCGGGCGCCTGTAGTCCCAGCTACTCGTGAGGCTGAGGCAGGAGAATGGCATAAACCCGGGAGGCGGAGCTTGCAGTGAGCTAAGATCCAGCCACTGCACTCCAGCCTGGGCAACAGAGCAAGACTCCATCTCAAAAAAAGAAGAAAAAAAACAAACCCTGACTCAGCCAGAGGTCAGGACTACCAGCTGCAGAAAGGAGCTACCCAGTTTGGTCTCCTCAACTTGTCAGGACGACCTGCCTGCAGAAAGGAGCTGTCCACTACGGGTCTCCTCTCCACTGAGGGCGTGACACTACTCGGGACAACCCCCCTGCAGAAAGGCGCAACCCACTTCAGGTCTCCTGAGAGCTGTTCTGTCACTTGGTGAAGCTCCTGTCCACCTTGCTCACCCTCTAGTTGTTTGCGTGCCTCATTCTTCCTGGACACAGGACCAGAACTCAGGACCTGCCAAATGGTAGGACTGAAAGAGCTGTAACACAAATAGGGCTGAAACACAACCCCCCACTCCCAACCACATTGCAGGCAACAAGGACAGAGGAGCTGTAGAGTTTGGATAGGATTTGAGTGGAATCAATAGTGTGAAAAATGGTATACAATTTGAGGGTAGAAATGACACTATTTGTGTATGTTTTGGAAGGGGAACAAAGGGAAAAGGGAAGATTCAAAGAGAATGTCAAATTTTTGTCCTGCAACCGGGAGTCCTAGCAAATTTCACTGATCACATTTCCATTAAGTCCACTGAGTACAAGGATCCTTTGGGTGAGCTAGTGGTTGAAGAGTTGGGAGAAAATAAAGGAAATCACATACAAAAGAAGGCAGCATTGAGCAGGGAAGGTACTTCTTTGAGTGTCTGCAGTGTTGAATGTGTAAAAAGCATTTGCGTAGATGGCCTAGAACTCAGGGAGAAGGGTCTGGACCGGCCAAATAACCTCTACTATAGAACAGTGTGTGAGAGAGGAGTGGGGAAGGAATGGGGTGGGAGGGACCCTTTCCCCTTATATTTCCAGGGGTGTAAATCTATGTGGCTGGCTATGTGCACCTTTAACGTGGCAGATAGGATCTTTTTCCTTATGGCAGACCTTACAAGCGATGGGGTCCTCAGAAATACAGCAGATTTGGGAGTTATCTGTCACCCAGCATGATTTCTGGGGCATTGATGAGACGGCTGATTAATACCCCTCCGCCTCGGAGAAACACTGTAGATAGCGACTTCAGGGATCTCTCAACTTCTTTACCGACGCCCTCCGCGGCCCGGGACTGCTCTTTATCTTTTCCGGGAAGCGACCGTGGAGACAATAAACACGCAGGCCCCCTAGCGTCCTTCCGTTCCGCGCTGCCAGGCCGCCTCGCCTCCCGCTCCCTCCCGCCCCGCGGGACACAGCCCGCAAGCACTCTGGGCCCGAGTGCCGACCGCACGCCAGGCGCAGCTGGGAAGAGCCCCGAGAGCGTATCCCTCCGCCCGCGGCCGAGGCGACCCCTCGCGGTCCCTCCCGCCCGGGCTTCCCGCGGAGGCGCCCGGCTACCCCGCTTCCCCCGCCCAGCGCCCGCCAACTCCCAGCTCGCGGCCCTGATTGGTCGCCGCATTCCCGCTCTCCTTCCCGAACCGCCATTTTGAAAATCTTGTTGATTCTGGGGAGCCGAGCGCGCGGCAGCGAGCGTCACGCCAGACAGCGGCCCGCGCGCCTTCTCCTCGGCGTCGGCCGCCGCCGCCTCCCAGAACCTCCTCGTGCCCTCGCGTGCCAGGCCCGTGGCGGCCGGGATCCGCGGTGAGGGCTGCGTCGGGACACCAGAGGCCCGGTCGCCCCTGCCGCGGCCGACGGGGGAGGGACGCGGCCATTTGGACGGCGGCCTGGGGCGGGGGAGGGGACGTGGAGGGCCGGCAGCTCGGGCCGGGCCGGGAACAGCGCAGGCCGGACGGGCGCGCGCGCGCGCGCGGGGGGGGCAGCGGGCGCGGTTTCCCGCCTCGGGAATCCCTGGACGGCGGCCGGCGGAGCGGGAGGGAAGCCGCCCCTGAGGACTGAGCGCTACGGGAGGAGGCAACTTTCTGGGCAGGTGTCCCGCGGGAAGGGTCGCATCCTTCACGGTGGCCGCCGGGTCCTGCCTGCGGGAGTAGGGGGACAGAGACGTCTGGCTCTCTCC
The DNA here is from genome assembly GCF_002776525.5 of Piliocolobus tephrosceles. Classification (NCBI taxonomy): domain Eukaryota; kingdom Metazoa; phylum Chordata; class Mammalia; order Primates; family Cercopithecidae; genus Piliocolobus; species Piliocolobus tephrosceles. The sequence continues at coordinate 150,232,434 of NC_045438.1, forward strand.
CCGTACGAAGGTTCACAGCATGTCCGCCTCGGCCCCAGCTGCGGAGGGAGAGGGAACCCCCGCCCAGCCCGCATCCGAGAAAGAACCCGAAATGCCTGGTCCCAGAGAGGAGAGCGAGGAGGAAGAGGACGAGGACGACGACGAGGAGGAAGAGGAGGAAAAAGGTGGGGGGAGTCGCATCCCAAGTGATGGATTTTTCAGACCGAAGTTTTTTTGTTTTTTTCCCCCAGGAAACAAGTTTTCTTGCTCTTTTGGTGTTTAGAGGCGTAAAGTCGGAGTAATTTTCAGCGAGAACGTGTGCACAATTTATCTGCTTTTGTGCTGAGCGATGGCGTAGAATTGACTTTGTATATTCCGGTTTTTAAAGTATTTGTTAACGTAGTAGTGATGTATTGGAGTGCAGCCGACTTCTCGCCCGCTCCGAATGTTCGTTGTTAACATTTCATCATTTGACGGGAAGTTTGTAGGTCTTGGATTTGATTTTTTTTAACTCCGTGTGTGCACCTTTGAAGTTGCTAAGTGGATGTTCTAATTTTGTCCATTTCATTACACATCTTTTGCCTTTTGAAGTTATTGTAAGGTCTTAGTGCAGCCTGTTAAGACTGAAGTTATTAAGGCGAGACCTGTAAGTATTTGAATACTTAAAAATATTTTTACATTTGCCAAAAAGTTTCCCTCCCTGGCAAACAGCGGTGAAAGCTGTTGCTGCTTGAGAAAGTAGTTAAAAATGAAAAAAGTGAACTCTGAAAGAAAGTTAAATGTGAGCCCAGCACTGTCTCGGTTTCGAACCTGAGTCTATTTTAAGGGAGGGCGTTATGAACCCTGATTTGACTGGAGGTGTGAAACGGAAACTTCACAGAATGGAGGAGTGTGCCTCGTCAGTTTATCCAGGATGCATGCAGTGTCTGTTTCAGGTGTACCCGCTTCTTGACGTGTTTCCAAACATTTAAAAATCCAAGTCGTGTCTCAGCATTCTTTGATATTAGCCTAGTCTGTATTTATTTCGTATAAGTCGCGTCTCTCAGCATTCTTTGGTATTAGCCTAGTCTGAATTTATTTCGTATATGTTTACGACTCAGCCACACTTGGGAAGAGGTTGAAGCTCTCTTCCTAAACCCGGATTTTTTTTTAAGCCTCAACCAGCCTGTGGTCACAATCTGGGTTAAGATTACAAGATACGCCTTCTGTTTGTTTAAAGTGGTATGTGCCCTAAGAAGGGCATTTTTAAGTAAAGCATGGCTTTTTGAGTATAAGTTTTTATATAAACTATTGCTTAATAATGTTATTTTAAAATCATTTTTAATACAACAGCAAAACTGGGTGCACTATCTCACTACTAGCCAAAGAGGCTCTGCACTTTTTCTCCAATTTTTTGTTTGTATTTTGGTCTTTTTGTGGGGGCAGGGTTGAGATGCCAAAGAAATGGTGAATTTTTTTCATGTGAAGAATTAGAGAAGTCATGTAAATATACTGTAAATGGCCAACGCAGTAAGGTAGGAAATAATCCCATGTTTTGTTCTAGACACATTATTTTAGGTGGTCCGTTTAGCTTAGTTGGTAGGAGCATGGTGCTGATGTTTTGTTCTAGACACATTATTTTTTAAAACATGATTTTGTAGAAAGTTCATCCGCTAACAGTTTTATTGTAGCTCTGATATATTATTCTTTTTACTAATTTGAGGTGTTTGTGGGACATGTAGGATTGTGAAAGTTTTTATTCTACTTAACCCTGAATATTTAACTTTAGAATTGAGGCATCATGGAAGCCAGACAGTGAAATACTTTCTGTATTAGAATTTGTGTGTGTGTGTGTGTTGCTATAAAGAAATACTTGAGGCTGGGTAATTTATGGATAATAGGTTTAATTGGTTCGTGGTTCTGCAGACGGTACAAGAAGCATGGTGCTAGCATCTGCTTCTGGTGAAGGCCTCAGGAAACTTCCAGTCATGGCAGAAGACAAAGGGGGAGCCAGCATCTCATTTGGGAATGGGAGCAAGTGGTGGGGGGGGAGGTGCCACGCTCTTTTAAACAAACAAATCTTGAGAGAACTCACTTATCACCAAGGGTTACCATGCTAAGCCATTCATGAGGGATCTGCCCCCATGATTTAATCACCTTACCAGGCCTCACCTCCAACATTGCAAATCACTTTTCAACTTGAAATTTGGAGGGGGCAAACATCCAAAGCATACCATTGCACCCCCGGTCCCCCAAATCTCATGTCTTTCCCACATTTCAAGATTCAGTTGTGCCTTCGCAGTAGTCTCCCAAAGTCAAGTCTTGTTTCAGCATTAACTCAAAAGTCCCAAGTCTGTAAGTCCAAAGTTTCATCTGAAGATGAGTTTCTTCCACCTATGAGCCTGTGAGATCAAAAACAAGTTATTTACTTCTAGGATACAGTGATGGTACAGGCGTTGGGTAAAATTTCCATTCCAAAAGGGGGAAAGGCCAAAAGAAAGGTGCAGTAGGCCCTACACAGTCTGGTTTGGTTTTTGTTTGGTTTTTGCTTTTCTGTGTGTGTTTGGTTTTTGAACCAGAGTTTTGCTCTAGTTGCCCAGGCTGGAGTGCAATGGCCTGATCTCGGCTCACCGCAACTCTGCGTCCTGGGTTCAAGCGATTCTACTGCCTCAGCCTCCCTAGTAGCTGGGATTACAGGCATGTGCCACCACGGCTGGCTGATTTTGTATTTTTAATAGAGACAAGGTCTCTCCATGTTGGTCAAGCTGGTCTCAAACTCCCGACCTCAGGTGATCCGCCTGTCTCAGCCTCCCAAAGTGTTGGGACTATAGACATGAGCCACCATGCCTGGCCTACAAGTCTGAATCCTAGCAGAGCAGTCTTTAAATCTTAAAGCTCCCAAATTATCTCCTTTTACTCCATGTCTGGCATCCAGGGCACGCTGGTACCAGGGGTGAGGGGTCCCAAGGCCTTAGGCAGCTCAGGATGCAAGCTGCTTGTGGCTCTACCATTCCGGAGTTTGGAGGTGGCAGCCCCTTTCTCATAGCTCCACTAGCCAATAGAGCCTTGGTGGTGAATCTAGGGGTCCACCCCCCCATTTCCTCTCCACACTGCCCTACTAGAGGTTTTCTTACTGTTTTTCTTTGGGAGACAAGGTCTCACTTGTCACCCAGACTGGAGTGCAGTGACACTATCTCAGCTCACTGCAAACTGTGCCTTCCAGGCTCAAGCAATCCTCTCGCCTCAGCCTGCCCAGTAGCAGGGACCACAGGCGTGTGCCACTGTGCCCGGGTACTTTCTGTATTTTTTGTAGAGGAAGGGTTTTACTATGTTGCCCAGGCTGGTCTCAAACTCCTTAGCTCAAGTGACCTGTCCGTCTCTGCCTCCCAAAGGGCCTGGATTACAGGAATGAGCCACCACGCCTGGCCCTGAGTAGCAGTTTTCTGTGAGAGTTCCACCCCTGCAGCAGGCTTCTGCCTGGACGCCCAGGCTTTCTCATACATCCTCTGAAGTCTGTCCTAAAAAAGGGGTCAGGTTAACCAAAATTGGCAGTGATTTTGGGGAAAAGGGAAGTGAGAGAAATGACTAGTAAAAGATGACGCTTTTAAGTTTCTGTCTTTGGCAGGTGGGTGGATGGTATTAATGTTTTTTGAAAAAAATTCACAAAGTGAGCAAGTTTGGAGATGATTATGATTTTTCTTTTGAATGTTTTGAGTTTAGGTGCCTATAGGACATGAATTGGAGCTGTCCAAATGACAGGCATATACTGTTGGTTCTCCGTATCTGTGGGTTCCTCATCTGTGGATTCAATCAACCACAAATTGGTAAAAATGGATGGTTGCATCTGTACTGAACATGTTCAGATTTTTTTGTTCCCTAAACAGTAGAGTGTAACAACTGTCTACGTATCAGTTACATTATATTAGTCATTATGAGTAGTCTACAGATGATATAAAGTATGTGGGAAGATGTTCATAGGTTATATGTAAATACTACACCATTTTTTAAAAAAAAAATAAGGGACTTGAGCATCCATGGATTTTGGCATCTGAGGGATGTCTTGCAACCAATCCCTCACGGATACTGAGAGACAATATTAGTTAATATGAATCTCAGATGAAAGTTGTGGCTTGGAGATTGACTAGGAAGTCATTAGCTTGTAGTTGGTAATCAGAGACAAGCAAATGGTTTAAATCACTAAGTTGATGAAGTTGAGTGATAGTCGGGGTTGTTTTAGTGTGTTTTGTCTTCATTCTGTACAACATGGCCAAAATATACCTGTTGATAGCCCTTTGTCCTGAAGTATTCTTTCTGTGCAAATCCTTATATTACTAAATCTAAGCTGTCTTTAAAAGCCAGCGCACATCCTTTGTTGCTTTTTCCCTAGTCCCAAAATAATCAATTCCTCCTCAGTGCACAGCAATTTATTGGTATTATATCTTTCTTAAGATGTTTTATTATCTTTTATGTTGGTGTATATTTATGTCTCATTTCCTTAGTAGCATCTCTTTCAAAAGATGTGCAGTCTTTATCATCCATTTATCCCCTTGGTATTGAGTGCAGCTGCACAACACAGACATTAAATAAATGGCAGAACCTCGAGCAATATGTAGTATTCTTTTATCTGACTTTATTTCATTCAAAAAATGATTTTATGTTAGATAAATGGAGCGTAATGTTTTGAATTTTGAAGTATATGCTGCCTGTTTTCTAGGTTTTTTTTTTTTTTTTTTTGAGACAGAGTCTCACTGTGTCGCCCAGGCTGGAGTGCAGTGGCGTGATCTCGGCTCACTGCAAGCTCCACCTCCTGGGTTCACGCCATTCACCCCCTCAGCCTCCTGAGTAGCTGGGACTACAGGCACCTGCCACCATGCCCGGCTAATTTTTTGTATTTTTTCGTAGAAGGGAGTTTACTGAGTTAGCCAAGATGGTCTCAATCTCCTGACCGAGTTAGCCAGAATGGTCTTGATCTCCTTACCTCATGATCCGCCCACCTTGGCCTCCCAAAGTGCTGGGATTACAGGCGTGAGCCACCGTGCCCGGTCTTTTTTTTTTTCCTTTCTTTTTTTTTTTAATGGAGGTAGGGTCTCAATATGTTGCCCAGGCTGGTCTCAAACTCTTGGGCTCAAGCTGTCCTCCTGCCTTGGCTTCCCAAAGTGTTAGCATTATTGGCGTGAGCCACTGCACCCAGCCATAGATTTTTGTGTGTTTTTTTTTTTCCCTTTCTCGACTAAACAATTTAACTTTTTTTAGAGTGATTTATGGCCATCATTATGAATGTTATTCATAAACTACAAAGTAATGCCCTCCCAGTTGATTGCATTAGATGTAAACTTGGAGAGTTTTATCTTATCCAGGTACTTCAGGCTGTTCTGCCTGGAGGTCTTTATTTGTGTCTCTTTTGTCAGTTAACTAAATTATTAGTATTCTCTATATATCTTTTGAAGTGCATAATCTCTCAGTTCAAAATTTGATTATTTCTGAAGTACAGCAAACTGAATCACAATTATTAAATAGAATTATGTCCAAAGATTAAACAGAGCTAGATTTGTTTCACAAATGAAGTGACTGGACTGTAATGGCAATAATTTTAGTTGGATAAAAATTAGTTTGCTTTCTAATTTTTTTTTTTTTTAACTGAGTCCCTGTGAGTTTGCCAGGTGAGTAAAATGTTACTCTGAAAAAATTTTCGTGGTGCTCTATTAACTAATCAAGTGTTGTCATCTTTTATGTTACTTGCTTTCCAAAACCATGCCCAGAGGAAGAATAAAGTGTTAGGTTTTGGGACTTTGTTCTACATATTTATCTAATAAAGTTAATACAATGTTTAAGCTTTTTGTTAATTAAGAAATACTAAATTAATTTCCAGAAAAGAGTCTCATCGTGGAAGGCAAGAGGGAAAAGAAGAAAGTAGAGAGGTTGACAATGCAAGTCTCTTCCTTACAGAGAGAGCCGTTTACAATTGCACAAGGTAAGTTTCTTCTAGCTTTCTTTGATTTTTATGGTGAAAGTGACTAAATTTGTGAAGATGATGGTTGTAGCTTAGTATCAGCAAGGTAGTGTTTTATACTTTTGTTATAATTTTATTTAATTTGCTCTGTAAGAGCAAAGTTACATGTAAATTATGCTGTGAAAATAATTCCCATTAAATTAACTTTGTAAATGTATTTGTAAGCCATGGATATTTAATTGTGATTTTTTTTTTTTTTTTTCTAGGAAAGGGGCAGAAACTTTGTGAAATTGAGAGGATACATTTTTTTCTAAGTAAGAAGAAAACTGATGAACTTAGAAATCTACACAAACTGCTTTACAACAGGCCAGGCACTGTAAGACTTTTTTACACTTTAAACCTACTTGTATATTACTTCACAATAGAATCAATTTTTATAAATGTTAGTGATTCACTAGTTCAATTTCCACACTTTATGACTGAGCAGACTGAGATATATACTTATTAAATGATTTATCACAGGAAATATAACTGGATATTAGCAATTGGATTATAATATCCAGGGCTCTGTCTTTTTTTTTTTTTTTTTAAAGACACGGTCTCACTCTGTCACCCAGGCTGGAGTGCAGTATGCAATACATGACTCACTGCAACTTCAACCTCCTGGGCTCAAGTGTTTCTCTCACTTAAGCCTCCGAAGTAGCTGGGACCACAGGTGCATGCCACCACATCATGTTATCATGTCTGGCTAATTTTTTTACTTTTTGTAGAGGTGGGGTTTTGCCATGTTGCCCAGGCTGGTCTTGAACTCTGGAGCTCAAGCAATTCTCCCACGTTGGCCTCCCAAAGTGTTGAGATTACAGGTGTGAGCCAGTATGCCCAGCTCTAGGGCTCTTTCTCCTGTAGTAGTTTTTATTCCAAACTGAAATTTCAAATTATGAAATCCAAATTATGATGGTTTTAGTGACCTTTAAATGTATTGAAAGAAATTCATGTTTTTGGATTTTCTGGACATTCAGAATAAGTGATTTGATATCTCATCATATCAATCAAATAATTGTATCTCATTTTCAGCAAATACCTGATAAATTGGATGATAGTTTTTTGCTAAAGGATTATTATACTGTACATACAACTTAGTATTTTATATAATTGAGGAAACTGCTTTAGGTTGTACACGGGCAAAGTAAAGTTGGGTGTTAGAATGTCTGAAGTAGAATAGAATGTCTGACACATGACATAATTTATTTTCACGTCTGTTAATCTCATTTAATCCTTAAAGCAATCTAATTTACCTGAGTCTTATAACTAGTAAATGGTATTAACTTTTTGTGGTACTCGCTATTCTTTACTTTGAAAGAATAAAGTCCTTGATTTGGAAAAGAAGAATTACTAGTAACTTTATTGCTTATGAAAAGGATATCTTTTTAAGTAGTAACTTTCCACATCCCCTGGTACTGTCAGATAACTTTTGATTGTGTTAAAAATTCCCCGGTGAAAATTTGTTCAAATCGTTATTTTCAGAGACTTAAGTTTGTAGGATTTTTATAATGTTATTATGTTAGTAACATATATTTTTCAGTTTTGAACAAGAAATGTTGAATGTTGAACCCATATTGAATTGGTTGACTGTTGAGCCAGTATTGTAAGTTACAGATAGATATGAAAATAAAGATGTTGGCTTTGAATTGTCTTTGAATTTATTCTTGTGTACATTACTGGGTAATAAATAGCATTAATCATAAGGAACATTTTCAGGTGTCCTCATTAAAGAAGAATGTGGGTCAGTTCAGTGGCTTTCCGTTTGAAAAAGGAAGTGTCCAGTATAAAAAGAAGGAAGAAATGTTGAAAAAGTGAGTTATTTTTATAAATACTATATTTTAATCAATATGCTTGAAGTTTATTTTTTAATGTTAAAAAAATCACATTTGGGCCAGGCAAAGTGGCTCACACCTGTAGTCCTAGCACTTTGGGAGGCTGAGGCGGGCGTATCACCTGAGGTCGGGAGTTTGCGACCAGCCTGACCAACATGGAGAAACCCCATCTCTACTAAAAACACAAAATTAGCTGGCCGTGGTGGCACATGCCTGTAATCCCAGCTACTTGGGAGGCTGAGGCAGGAGAATCGCTTGAACCTGGGAGGCAGAGGCTGCGGTGAGCTGAGATTGGGCCATTGCACTCCAGCCTGGGCAACAAGAGCGAAACTCTGTCTCCAAAAGAAAGAAAGATTCAGAGAAGCATTGGCCACTTTTTAAAATGTATGTAAGTCAGCTAATTTGGTTGACTTTCCCTTTATATTTTGGAGAACATTTGTAAGCTTTCCTATATTAACACCTTGGTTTCTTCCATTTTCTGTTTCAGGTTTAGAAATGCCATGTTAAAGAGCATCTGTGAGGTTCTTGATTTGGAGAGATCAGGTGTAAATAGTGAACTAGTGAAGAGGATCTTGAATTTCTTAATGCATCCAAAGCCTTCTGGCAAAGTGAGGATCAATTTTTACTTTTTTCATAAGAAATCAGTTATTCATAGCCTCTTTTTAAATATGAAACAAACTGATTAATAACAGCATTGCTGTCAGTATTCATTAATATCTACATTCAAAGAATATAACTTCTGTTGATGTATCTGCAATAATTTCCTGATAGAAATAATACAGATGCCATAGGGATATGTTGCTTCAGAAAATCAGATACAAGGGATATAAGGTTAAGAATAGTGAATTAATGTCAGAAGGGACAGAAAGTACTAGTAGTCAGGGTTAGATATCTAGAAGATACTGGAAGAATGAATAGAGGTTGGACTGAGGATGAGGTGCAAGGCTGGAGGGAAGGGGTGCAATCTGTAATCAAGTGAAGACAAAATGGGGAGTATATTAGAACTGGATGTTTTCCTAGATCCTGGAATGAATTATTTAAAAGTGACATTTAAAAGCTCTTACAAGTTGCCTGTATTGGGTTTCCAGAATCCGCTGCAGAGCCCAGGAGCCAGAGAGGGAAGTAAAATGGCCTTATAGTTTTCTCACTCTTCCTAAAAGCTAGTAGGTTTGCCCTAATTATTTAATGGTAACAAATGACATAGGTGACTTAAAATGTTTGTTGAAGTGTTATATGACCTTGTATTTTTAGTGTGATTTAGGTCTGTCAGCAAATGTTTTTCTGTTCTTCCCGATCTTGAGAGGAAGGGAAGTGTGAAGAGAGCTAGTAGGCCTAGGAGTTCAGGGGAATGCCATCTCAGATGGGAGAGGGCATTAAAGAATCAAAACCAGAAAATAGCTCTGGGACTTTGTTTTGGTCTGCCCTTGGTCCTTATTACCATCAGCTGCACGAGGACAGATAAAGAGCACTTAAGGTGTTAACTTTGGTTATACAACTACAAACACAAGGTGTATGGTGATTTTTGGTGTTTTAAATTGGCTTATTGAAAGACAAAATACTTTTTGTTTTCTAACTTTTACTGTAGCTATACTTGTACTTTTTAAGGATTTAGTGTGAGGCAAGGTGATCACTATTTCCTCAGAAGCAATTACTAAGTTGTTAAGACGGATATTTTTATATTTATTTTTTTCTCAGTGGTTTTCCAATTTATTGGTTTCAGGATACTATTACTCTTAAAAAATTAGTGAGGACCCCAAGAGCTTTTTTTAAAATATGGGTTATTTTGATCTTCACTGTATTTGACATTAGAACTGAAAATTTTTATTTTAAAATGATTAGTATTTTTTATGAAAAATAACTTTTCAAAAGAATTAAAGAGTGGCATTATTTTATGTTTTTGTACATCCGTTTAATATTTGGCTTAAGAGAAAACAGCTTAATTACCATTTGCTTCTGCATTCAGTCTTTTTTTATTGTTGTTTTGAGACAGATTCTCACTCTGTTGCCCAGGCTAGAGTACAGTGGCACAGTCTCTGCTCACTGCAACCTCTGTCTCCCAGGTTCAAGCAGTTCTTCTGCTTCAGTCTCTACAGTAGCTGGGATTATAGGCATGTGCCACCATACCCGGCTAATTTTTGTGTTTTTAATAGAGATAGAGTTTTGCCATGTTGGCCAGGCTGGTCAGGCTGAACTCCTGACCTCAGATGATCCACCTGCCTTGGCCTCCCAAAGTGCTGGGATTAGAGGCGTGAGCTACCGCGCCTAGCCACATTCAGTCTTTTGCAGTGTATTGTTTTGCTTAAAATTTATGAAGGGTCTGATGGAGTAGCTTATGCCTGTAATCCCTGCCCTTTGGGAGGCCGAGGCAGGTGGATCACTGGAGCTCAGGAGCTCAAGACCATCCTGGGTGACAGAGTGAGACTGTCTCATGAAGAAATTAGCCAGGCGCTGAGGCACACTCCTGTAGTCCCAGCCACTTGGGAGGCTGAGATGGAAGCCCGAACTCAGGAGGTCAATGCTGCAGTGAGCTATATTCATGCCACTGCATTCCATCCTAGGTGACAGGACGAAAACCTGTCTCAAAATAATAAGTGTATGAAGAAGACCAAGCCTCACATAAAAAGAATATTTTTAAAGTCCTTTTAGATAATTGTGTGTATTCTCTTTTTGATACCACACAATACGAAAACTCTACATAAGTTGTAGTTTCCTAAAGGCAGGTTGTAATATTTGATGTAGGTCTGAAACCATGTTAATTAACTTGGGTCTTATATATATAGTTTTGTAACATGCATTTACCACTTGTAAATATTGGTTCCCTGAATCATATCTTCCGAATGTTGACGTGTTTTATTGAACACTGTCATTAAATCATGCTCATTAATATAAACCCCATCTCATCAGAAAAATTACTTAGGCCTTGGAAAACTATTAAGTTTGCAGTAATAGATGTGAATTTTCCAGAATTCTAAATTTCCACTTGAAATCGTAACATTTATCATTGGTGATAAATGCTGTCAGTTTTCCTTGAAGTGACAAGCTCACCTTGTTCATTTTTGAAAATCTTTATCAAGTACCTGAGTTAGCCATATTTGTTCTTTTAAAAAGTAGTATTCTCTGGGAGGTAGAAGTTGCAGTGAGCCGAGATTGTGCCGCTGTACTCCAGGCTGGGCGACAGAGCAAGACTGTCTCAAAAAAAAAAAAGAAAAAAGAATATGGTGTAGTATGAAAAAGGAGCTTGGAGCGTGTTTAGCTCACAACTCAGATACGCAAATGCTTTTCCTTCAGAAAATCATTGAACTTCAATTGTAGCCATATTATGTATATCTTCCATTTTATCACAGATATTAGAAAGACATGTACTTGAGAGTTAACACAGTAATTTTTGCTTTATCAAGGACATTATTAAGTGAAACCATTTGCCTATTTTGTTTCTGCTCGTGTGTTGTGAGGAATACAATGACTAATATATGTTAATTCCTTCATTGGTACAATGATTGGTAATCAGTTTTAACCACCTTTGCTTTCCTTTGCTTTTGCAATTAGTACAAATGTCAACACAGTGAAAAGAGCAAATAAATAGTGTTGCTATTATTATGGAAATAATTTCTACCTCATGGACTCCGAAAAAGGTCTCAGGAAACCCAAGTCCTTGAACCACACTGTGAGGATCTGTTTTTTCTTGTCATATAGAATCTCTTACACCAGTTTTTCATACGTGACTCTGTGATGATTACTCCTTAATCTGATGGTATCAAGCTCAGGCTATTTTCTTTTCTTTTTTTCTTTTTTTTGAGACGGTGTTTTACTCTGTTGCCTAGACTGGAATGTTGTGGTACGATCATGGCTCAGTGCACTTTTGACCTCCTGGGCTCAAGTGATCCTCTCACCTCAGCCACCCAAGTAACTGGGACTGTATAGGTGTATGCCATCATGTGTAGCTAAATTTTACATTTTCTTAGAGATAAGGTCTCACTATATTGTCCAGGATGGTCACAAACTCTTAAACTCAAGTGATCCTCTTACTTTGGCCTCCCAAAGTGTTGAGATTACAGGCATGAGCCACCATGTCTGGCCTAGAGCTATTTTCTATGCTACCAGAAGTTTCCCTTTTCTCCTCTTTAACAATTTTTCAGTTGTTAAATGAACACAGCATTAATCATTTATTGCTTTCCTATCCTTCTGTTGTACTTATTTTGTTAATCAGATTTTGTTTCCAAAAAGAGATAATGCTGTTGACACTGGATTTCGATTAATAGATTTAACTTTTTAGAGTCAGTATAGGAAAACTCTAAGGCATTTGTATATTACTACTTTTTGGATTTTGGTTTTAAAACTCCTCGTTTACTTTTGGGAATTGCATTTTTTTTTATTGGCTGCTTGAATAACTTAACATCCTTTCACTTTCCTGGATAGGTTTATCCAGAACCTGTTTCAGTCCTCATATTAATAATTCGATACACAGATTACATCCTTGCTACCTGTGTCTGGTTTCTGAACTGAGGTTGTGAGGGATATTATGTTTTTCTAATAAATTTGAGACCTGGAGATCATATAACAAGTAGTCAGAGCTTGGACAGTGAGAGTTAACTTTTCTCCAAACAGTGGCATCAAAGAATTTATCTACCTGGATTAAGGTTCTGATAATAGTTGATAATGGTAGTATCTCACATAGCAAGGATATGTGTATGCATTCACGGTTTCTTACAGAGAATCTTCTCTGAGAAATGTCTTTGATCCACCAACTTGAAGTTCCTGGAATGACCTAATTTGGCTGTTTCCTAGTGTACCTTCAGAAGGGTGGGTTGTTGGAGCAATCTAGAGGTTATCTTGTGGTTTGTTTGCAGAGAGCTCGAGGGCACCATATTATACAGAGCAGCCACTTTTTCTTAATTTTTGTGTAGGTGACAGTGACCCCCCCAGACTGGAGGTTCCTGGGAGGTAAAGGACCTGTCGTTCTACTCTCTGCATGAAAAAGACTGCCTAAAGTTATCACAAACATTTACACAATTGGATACCTTAAGGTTATGTTATGGAATTTTACCTTAATGTTTCTGCTTATTGCAGAAAACAAAGTAACAAAGGTAGAAATAAAAGAATATGAAAGATACTCAATCCCAGAAATAAATACTAGTTCCGTAATGCGCATTTTCACATTCTTGATGTTAGGTAATTTTATGGTTTTCAATTTTAGAATTCTGCAAAACTTCCTTGAGAAAGCACTTAAAAATTAAATTTATTGTTTAATCAACTCATTTTCCTCAGGTGATCTCTCCTTTTAAATATACATGGTTTGATTACCAGAATAATAGCAACATATTTATTCTTAATTAATTTCATAATTAACATACTCATCATTTATTGTATACCTAGAGGCATCAGTAAGAATATGATCCTGACATTATTGAAAGTGGAGGCCTGGCCAGGCGTGGTGGCTCAAGCCTGTAATCCCAGCACTTTGGGAGGCCGAGACGGGCGGATCACGAGGTCAGGAGATCGAGACCATCCTGACTAACACGGTGAAACCCCGTCTCTACTTAAAAAAATACAAAAAACTAGCCGGGTGACCTGGCGGGGGCCTGTAATCCCAGCTACTCGGGAGGCTGAGGCAGGAGAATGGCGTAAACCCGGGAGGCAGAGCTTGCATTGAGCTGAGATCCAGCCACTGCACTCCAGCCTGGGTGACAGAGCGAGACTCTGACTCAAAAAAAAAAAAAAGAAAGAAAGTGGAAGCCAGAAGTAATATGAATATAAACCATATAGTTCATTCATAAATTCAGGATGTATAATTGGTAATCAAGTTATACATTTTTTTATGGGCCAGGTGTGGTGGCTCACGTCTGTATCCCAGCACTTTGGGAGGCCAAGGCAGGTGGATCAGTTGAGGTCAGGAGTTTGAGACCAGCATGGCCAGCATGGTGAAACACTGTCTCTACTAAAAATACAAAAATTAGCTGGGCGTGGTGGTGCGCACTTGTAATCCCAGCTGTTGCACAACAGAATGAGACTCTGTCTCAAAAGAAAAAAAAGGTTTTCCTCCCACTCCTTTGATTGGAGTGTTGGGCCTTCTAAAGCAAGGAGCTTCTCTGGCAGTATGACAGTTTTAATGCTTGTAGGGATGAAATAAATTACAACTCTAACTTAAAATATTATCATGACAAAGTATTAACAGCCGTTGGAGCTTAACATAATGTGTCTTGAGCTTCTAGTCCCATGTCAGAACCTAGAATACATATTTCTCAACAATTGAGAAGGGTCTTATTAGGTGTTTAGAACACAAATGAAATGGTATTAGTAACACAGTTTTAGGTTAACCTGACACAGTTAAAGATTATTCTATGTAAAGCTGCTGGGCTTGTAAATACAATTTCTTGAGAGAAGAACAAGAAATTGAGTTGATAAGTTATCAAGAACAGGATTGATTGAAATATTATACCTCATTGGTGTTATCTTTATAAATTTTTTATGCAGCCATTGCCAAAATCTAAAAAAACTTCTAGCAAAGGCAGTAAAAAGGAACGGAACAGTTCTGGAATGGCAAGGAAGGCTAAGCGAACCAAATGTCCTGAAATTCTGTCAGATGAATCTAGTAGTGATGAAGATGAAAAGAAAAACAAGGAAGAGTCTTCAGATGATGAAGATAAAGAAAGTGAAGAGGAGGTAAAATGCTTTACTATATTTTTAAATCATTTCTTTCCATGGGGAGAGTTAAATATTTCTGCTATATGTTAAGTACAGCCAGAAAAACACTTCCTTATTGGTTGTTTTTAATTCTGAAGATGCAGAAATAATTAAGTATGAACCCATTTCTTCTCCTTAAAGAGCTTTTAGTTTCGTTACCATGTCAGAGTATGAGAGTCAGAAAAGAGTGAGGTTGGGATGAACTGGATTTGAAGTGGGCCTTGAGCTGGACCTTGAAGGCTAGAGTAGATAAATAGGAAGGGAAGCAGAAGTGGTGCATATCCTGAATGGGACCACATAGGAGCAGATTCTTTGAGGATTTTTTTCATAATATATTGATATTTTGTAATTGACTTGAATCATTTTATGGAAAAAACAAGGGACTTAAGGGCCTTTTCTTTCCCCCTCAACCTTTTGGGGAGTACGTAATGAAAATAAATAGCATTTGAAGTTTATGTAATGAGTGGATAAGTTTTGTATTACCTGTCATTTTCTTTTATTTGGGAATATTTGTAAAAGTTGAGACTACTTAGTTTCCAAAATGAAACTTCATGAAGAAGAGAACTGCTGAAGCAATTAAATAAGAGGGTTAACCTCTTCAGTCAAGTAGATCATGGAGAGTGGGTACAGGAGATGGGTTTCTATTATTGTTAATGATGTTTTGGTAGACTGTATTTTAACTTTGCTTTGGTGTTTTCCTGCAAAGGTCAGAACTTGCTCTATAGATTGAGTAATCAACCTTGCCTGATTTAGGGACATGGATAATGTCAACTTGACATTTTGGGCCGGATGATTCTTAGTTGTGGGTGATACTCCCAAGCCCCCCTTGTGACAACCAGAAATGTTCTTCAGACATTGTCAAATGTCCCTGGGGCGAGATAAGGAGGGAATCGTCTCCACTGAATTAGAAGAAATATAGATATCGTGAACTCTGTTATTATATGATATGTGTGTGTGTTTAGTATGTATGTTTGTCTTGAATTATTTACAATTCATGCTTGTTTTAACGTCAAATTTTATAAAGACTTCTATAAAGCTAAGTATGAAATACTCATCATTTAAGAAAGATGGTTACAAATCTAACAGGTGCTTCATAAATAATATATATTTGGCACGAAGGAAAATAAGTGATCTGAGCACTAAGGTCTTTATGGATTGGAGGGAGGAAAATGTGTGTGTGTGTGTGTGTGTGTGTGTGTGTGTGTGTGTGTGTAAAATAGGGGAACATTTTAAACTAATAGTATCTTAAGGAAATATTTGGTGTCTACTATGTGCCATTCAGTTTCCTAAACTCTCTTTATGGGCAGAATTAAAGCACGAAATGTTGTCATAAGTGTGTAATTTTTTCCTAGAGACATTACCATGGGCTCTGGAAACTGAGTTCAAATCCGACTTCTATATTGGGTTATTACTGTATGACTATAAGTAGGTTACTTAAACTCTGTACCTCAGTTTCCCATCTGTAAAATGAGGAGTGATAATAGTATTAGCCTCATAGGGTCATATTAAAGGATTTTATTTAAAATACCTAGAGCGGTGCCTGGTGCATGTAGTATGTATTAGTTGCTGTTATTAGAATTAAAATGGTGTTTTATGACAAGTAAAACTTCTGAATTGAATCTTCTTGTCATTACTAGGTGCAGGTTAAAAAGTGAGGGTAAGCTGGGCGTGGTGGCTCATGCCTGTAATCCCAGCACTTTGGGAGGCCGAGGCAGGCGGATCACCTGAGGTCGGGAGTTCGAGACCAGCCTGACCAACATGGAGAAACCCCATCTCTACTAAAAATACAGAATTAGCTGGGCATGGTGGTGCATGCGTGTAATCCCAGCTATGGGGGGAAGTCTGAGGCAGGAAAATTGCTTGAACCTGGGAGGCGGAGGTTGTGGTGAGCTGAGATGGCACCATTGTACTCCAGCCTGGGCAACAAGAGTGAAACTCCATCTCAAAAAAAAAAAAAAAAAAAAAAAAATGAGGGCATTTTACACTCGTTTTTAAAATTTGCTTTCTAAATTGTTGTCCCATAGTCGTAAGTAGAGGTAGTTGAACTTGGTGTATGCAGATGATATCTGATTTATACCCATATTGGTTCCAGGATAATAATCACAAGTGGAACCATCTCACTATAAATCAAACCTTTACTTTCTGTAGTGCCCTAATCTGGGATCTGTGGCTAGAAACCCAGGTCAGTTGATGAAAATCCATGGGAGAAGAAAATGTAAAAATGCTTTTACAAACATTAGGTATATGAAATCACACAATATAAAAGCTATCTCGTATTTTATTAGAGGGATTTTTTTTTCCCTAACTTTGCTAGTACTTGACAGATTTTATAAAATGTAAAATAAAATTTGGACTGAGAAATTGTTCCCCCGCCCCCTTTCTTTTTCCTGGTAAATGTCCTCCAACAGGCATAGGTATTAGTACTCTACAGGCCATTTAAATTTAGCACTGTCTTCAACTTTTTATTGCTGATTCAGTTTCTGTGAAAGGCGAAAGGTAAGTTCTGGCAGGAGGAACAGTATATCTGTGGCAACTTTGTTTTTCCTTATTCCATTTTATGAAGACTGAGTTCTAAATGGCAGCCACCTTAGGAGCTTCATAAGTGGAGCTATTTTTGGTCATTACTATGAAAGGACCTCTTTTCTAAGAAGCCATGAAGAAAAGTTGCAATCAGTCACAAAAGTTTTGGGTTGCCTGTAGATTTATTTGATAGGAAATTACTGAGTTAATTTTCTGTTTATTTCCTAAAATGGATTTTTCTTTGATAAATAAAATACTCTTATTCATTAAGATCAGCTTCTTCTGATTTTCTTGGAGTAAATAACTGTGAATTTTGGGTAGATTGATTTTACTTTTTTCAGTTTCCTCTGTAAAATGAGGATTTTGAACTGTATAGTCAAATGTACTCTATTCATTGTTGAAGTAAGAAATCTTATGCAAGCAGAGTAAGTTTGTAGTTGTCCTTTGGCTGATTATGTGAGGTTAAATTGTATTTATTTTCATGCTAGTTTCATATTTAACTTTAGATGTGTAGAAGACTAAAGTGTTTCTAAGTAAATTCATTTTATGTTAAAATGAAGTCACTGAAATCCATATGGTTAATTGAAAAGAGAGTTTTAAAAAAGTAATTTAAAAGAAAATGTCAGATTTAGCATATTAGCTGATAATTGCTAAAGCACTTGTTTGAGGTTTTCTGTACCTGTACCTCTGTTTTTATGATATGCAGTGAGTGATTCACAATAGGTTTGCAATTGTTTTCCTTGTAATTAAATAAAAGCAGGTATTCTTTGTGAGAGTAACTTCAGAAAGAAATTCCTTTTTAAAAGAGCCATTTTGAATTTCCTTATTATCTTGTCTCTTGGACGTTGGCTTTTTAGGGCAGTAAAAGGAGAGCAATTGGTAAGGAAGTGGTGGATGATTTTTTTTTTTCTGTTGATGAGAATAGGAAAATAAACAGGTTATTTTCTCTAAATTGATTATGAAAATCAGCTGGTTCCTATGTTGGATTAGCTTCTTCAGGGCAGACTGCTAAAATGAATGTATTAGTTCGTTCTCATGCTGTTAATAAAGACATACCCAAGACCGAATAATTTATAAAGGAGTTTAGTTGATTCACAGCTCCACATGGCTGGGGCGGCCTCGCAATCATAGTGGAAGGCCAATGAGGAGCAAAGACACATCTTAGGTGGCAGCAAGCAAGAGGGTGTATGTGTAGGGCAACTCCTCGTTGTATAAAACCATCAGATCTGGTGAGACTTTCTCACTGTCATGAGAACAGCATGAGAAAAACCCGCCCCTGTGGTTCAGTTACCTCTCACTGGGTGCCTCCCATGACATGTGGGGATTATTACAATTCAAGGTGAGATTTGGGTGGGGACACAGAGCCAGACCATATCAGCCAGTCAAGTTAAACCACATTTGGTCATGCTATTCACAGGTGTTAACCTTGAGGCATAGAGAAATTACTGCAGCGTACAGAAAAAAGAAGGGGGAAACAGTACCTGTTGGAGAAAACAATTCTAATAGTCTTTTAGACCCTTTAAAAGCGTATTTTGCTTATTTTTCATCTTACCCTAATACCTCTTCAGTTTTCATTTTCTAGTGTTTTTATAGCACATACGTATTTCTGGAAAGAATGAAACAAACTGGAGTTTTACTTTATGAGTATTTAGAATTTATCTGAATGTTGCCATATGTTATCAGGAATATTTTCTGCTGAAATAATTCTCAACCTTACTAATAATGTTCAAAACAGGAGTTTATTTTTCTTTCATGACAAGAAGCCCACAGACAGGGAATTCCAGGGCCAGTACAGCAGCTCAAGAAAGGTATTGAGGATGTGGGTACCATCCTTTCCTGATCTCTCATCTTTAGTATATGGCAATTAACTTCATGACCACGAGGTGGTGGTTTTATCTTTAGACATTGTATTCATCTTCCAGATAGGGAAGTGCAGAAGGTTTTCTTCTAGTGATGTTTTGACTTTTTTCCCTGAATGGGATGCCTTTTACCGGAGATCTCCATATACATGGCATCAGCCAGCACTTTGTCATCTGCCCACCTAACTGCAAGAGAAGCTCTCAGATCTAGGTATCAGCTTTCCTACCTTTATGAGAGGAAGGCAAATCAAAAATGGGTTGTTGAGTGAGCCATCCTACAATGTTTGCCAAGTCAGAGAAACTCCATTATAATTTTTGGTGAACTGTCTATTTGGACCATTCAGGGTATTATCTGGTAGTGGTAAGGTGAATGTGAAAGTTTTATTAGTGCTTTCACATTGTGTTTTAAAAAACTAAACTATCTCCTCCTGTCACACATTGATCAGAGGAATTGCAAAGTCTGTATAAACCATTTAAACCTTTTGTTGGAAGGCAGAATTAAATAGTCATCATACTAAAACCCATTTAAACTTGCTTTCATAATCTTCTGTGAAATATAACTGGACTTGCACATTCTTTCCTCTTGGCGTTCCGAGTTTTCTCAGCCAAGTTGTTGAAAGAATAGTGTATTTTAAGCTAATTTTTATTTTGTTCATCTGTTCACCCAGTACAACCTTTCTGCTGTGAGGACAGAATTCTGGCTCTGTGACAGGCGTCTTTTTTGGAGACCGTCCTTCAAGAGCCCTGCTGCCTATAAATGATAGGTAAGCCTTGCTTTCCCAAGATATTTTTTTGCCTTTCTTCAAAAAGTGCTTATGTCATTCCTCTGATTCTGTACCTTCATGGTTATCAGAGACAGGGAAAATCCCCTTCAAATTTTTGAAACTTCTGTATTACTGATCCTTTAAAAATTTAGGTTATAGTACATTGTACTATCTGAAATTAATGGCAGCTGTTCATTTTTATTTGTTCCCCTTTAGAACATCAGAAATACTTGATGGTCCTGATTGAACCACTCATCATATAGAGAAGAATCTTTAAATCTCATGACAGTTTGGAAGTCAGCTTTGTCTTTATTCTTTTTTTAAAAAACCTAATTTTCCCCCCATTTTGTTAAAAGACTCAGTCTTGTCTCCAGTTAGGTTAAATAACAAGATGTTGACCATTATGAGTATTTTCAACATTATTTCCTCATAATGCCATATAATGTTTTTATTATAATCACTAAAGTTTTCAAGATATTTTGAAAGAGACTTAAAATGGGGGTCAGTCCTTTACTTATTTTTGAGACAGAGTCGTATGTCTTACTCTGTTGCCCAGGCTGGGGTACAGTGGTGAGATCGTGGCTCACTGCAGCCTTGAACTCCAGGGCTCAAGTGATCCTGCCACCAGGCCTAGCAATTTTTAAATTTTTTGTAGAGACAGGTTCTTGCTCTGTTGCCCACTGGCTTTTGATTTCTGTGGTAACCACTTTTTGATTGCTCAAGTTTGTGAATTGGGAGTATGCTTAAGTGCTGTTAGGGTTACAGAAGGTATCTTCTAAGCAAATGCTCTTTGATACTTAGCATCATAGGATTTCTAAAGAAGGAAAATCTTCATGCCTGTTGAGGAAAGCCTTTCGGTAGAAGTGGAAGTACTACCAATTCAAGTTGACCTTGGGAATGGAGAGAAAACAACATGTGAACAAAGATAAGGAGCAGGGAAGGCAGGGTGCCTTTGACTAACTTGTGGTTAGAGTTGTGTGCCCAGAAGTAGAGCAATGAGAGGTGAAAGTAGAGTAATGTAGATTGAACCCATGCTATAGAGAACCCATGAGTCTGGGCATTGTTGTGTGACTCATATGTTTGGTGGTAGATTCATTATTCTCACTCATTCAAAATGATTGTCTTACTCTATACCTGAGCATTTTGCTAAGGGGGAGAAAAAAAATTGAGACACGTCCTCTGTCTTCCAGGAAGTACCACTCATTCAGTAAGCATTTATTATCTCCTACAAGGAAGAAACTATTCAAAGTGTGTATGCCATGTGCTTTCACATCTTGCATCTCATTTCGTCTTGACTCCATGAGAGGTGAGGTATATATCCTCATTTTTGTATCTGAGGATATAATATATAAGGAACTTTTTTAGTGCTTTCTCTTTACGGTAGTCCCCTCTTAAACCTGAAAGGAATACGTTTCAGGACCCCCAGTGTATGCCTGAAACTTCGGATCATGCCAAGCCTGATTGCTGTTATTTGGGACATGTTTCTGTTCATGTTTTCCACCATCAAATTATGCCTTTTTCGTCGTAACTAAGCACTTATCCTGCACTGTGGCCGTAACTTTCGCAGTTTGAGGTTTGACAGCAGAGCCAGCACAAAGTTCTTTTCCCTTCACAATTTCACATATAGAAGATTTGTTCTTACTATAGATCTTAGCAACCTCAACATACAATTTTTTTTCTTAAGTAAAGAGCTTTCACCTTTCACTTAAAAGAACCACTTTATGGCTTCTCTTTGGCATGTTTGAATTGCGCATTACTACTCCTGGGCTTTGGGGCCATTATTAAGTCACATGAGGGTACTTGGGCACAAGCACAACAATACTGCAACAATTGATACCACAACCAACATGGCTGCTAGTGACTAATGGGCCAAGATGCTGGGAGCATCTACAGAGTGGATATGCTGGACAAAGGGATGATTCACATCCCGGGCAGGAGTGAGCAGGATGACATGAGATTTCATCACACTACTCAGAACAGTATGCAATTTAAAATTTATGAGTTGTTTACTTCTGGAATTTTCCATTTAATATTTTCAGACTATGGTTGACAACAGATAATTGAAACCACATTCAGAAAGAGAAACCATAGATAAAGGGAGACTACCATATTCTTTCTTTCTTTCTTTTTTGAGACAGTCTTGCTTTGTTGCCCAGGCTGGAGTGCAGCGGCACAATTGCTACTCACTGCAACCTCTACCTCCCAGGTTCAGGCAATTCTGGTGGCACAGTCACCCTAGAAGCTGGGTCTACAGGTGCATGCCACCACGCCTAACTAATTTTTTGTAGAGACAGGGTTTCACGATGTTGCCAGGCTGGTCTCGAACTCCTAGCCTCAAGTGATCTACCCACCTTGGTCTCCCAAAGTGCTGGGATTACATACAGGGTTGAGCCATCGTGCAAGGCTTAGTATGCTTTCTAAAGCTTCTTGTTTATGTACTTCTATCTTCAGAGTTCTCTCTGGAATTCCTGATTTAGATCAAGATTTGATTTTAAGCAATAGCTTTAAGAAAGTTAATGTGTATAAATCCACTTGTGTTTATCAGAACTTAAAACTAAAAGCTATTAAAAACTTGATAATTGGAGGAATTGACCTGTTGATTGCTTTATCTGGTTCCTGCCTTTTCTGTATATAGCTCCAATAATTCATAATCTAGGAATCAGCAGACTGTATAGCCTGTATGCCAAGTCCAGCCTACCGCCTGTTTTTATACAGCCCTCAAGCTCAGAATGGTTTTTCCATTTTTAAATGATTGTTTAAAAAAATGAAGAATATGCAACAAAGATTATATGTAGCCAGGAAAGCCGAAAATATTTACTATCTGGCACTTTAAAGAAAAGTCTTGGTGACAAATCTAGTCTATAAATGTGCTTTTCATTTTATGTGGTATAGCTAGATGAGTCAGCTCTGGAGCTTCAAAAATATATACAGGTGCTCAGGAATCAGGAAGTTTGGCTGTAACACCCTTGTTCTTAAAGCTTCACAATACCTTCCATAAAATAATGAATTGCAGGCCAAGTACTTTGAGAATATGGATTAATCGAATTGATGGTCTTGTGAAAGATTTAGAGGAGGTAATTGCTAAGCTGGGTTTAGAATCATGAGTGGGATTTTCCTAAGTACAGGGGAGGAATGAGAGTAATGAAGATTTGAAAGTTCATGTAAAATTAAAGTGGACATAGTTTAACTTGCCTTCTCAGCTCTGCCTGTGTTTTTTTCTGTTACCTCCAAATACTGGTTCCCATGTTTACCTTGACAGCCAAAAATTGTCCATTGTGTCCTAATACCAAGGTATGTCCTTTGAGATGCCCCCATTTTCCAGAGACCTATTCCTCCTATACCTAATAACCTTCAGGGCAGCTGAAGTGATGAACACCTGCAGGACTAAAGCACAAGATACAAATTCATTAGTTGTTTTACTGTTCAGCTTTCATGATTTCTTAACTCAGCATTAATCTAAAAAAGAGACTTTACCAAATTCCTACCTTGATGTTGTCACAGAAGAATTTGCAGCTGGTTGCTAAAGATAAATGAAATCCTGTATAAATGACATGACATATTACTATAGATGTTTGTGGGCCAAGTCATATCTACCATAGTGTAGTGAAATAAGTGTAATATATCATGGCTAGTTAATACAGTTGTTTTTGAGTCTGTCTCACTGTGTTTATAATTTACAGTCTATATATCTGCCCTGCTTTTAAAAAAAAGAAAATTAGTTTTTTAGAGTTAGGGTCTTCTGATTTTACCCAGGCTGGTCTCAAACCTCTGGCCTCAAGTGATCCTCCCATCTCAGCCTCCTAAAGTGTTGGGATTACAGGATTGAGCCACTGCACCCTGCTTTTTGAAACCACTTAGAAATTTTAAGTTATTAGAGGAAATTATATTTGCATAATGAAAGAATTTCTCATTCTACAAAAGGGAGCACTCAGTAATAATATTAAAATAGTGTTTACTATTTGCCAGGTACTACCAAAAATACTTTCATGTGTTAATGTATCTACTCCTCATAAAACCATAGGAACTACTGTTTCTTTTTGTTTTGTAAATGAGGAGACAAGGGCCCAGAGATGTACTGGGGCTGGAATTTGAAACCAAGCGGCTTGCCGCTAGAGCCTGTATTCTTTGAACTATTATATTTTTTCTTTAGTGCTTGTGCAGTATATTTGCAGTCTTTTAGAAATTTTAATAGATGACAGGTTAGTTGTCCATTTAGAAAAACTGTAGAACATTACCCCTTACAGCAGATAGGAAATGTAGAAAGATGTGGTTTTGTTATACAGAAGTAAAATTTTATGGAGATGACTCTTTATTTATTACTGTAAATGTTTATGCTTTGTCAAACTATCACTACTTGCAATTTGCAGGTTTTAAAATGATGCCATGTTGTGTATGCCATCTAAAATTTTAATGGCAGACCTTAAAAGGCTTTGGAAGTGTTTCAGTTATCTAATTCTGATTTTCTCATTTGAATGGAGATTGAGTAATTAATAATAATGCTGTTGTTTCTTTTGCTCAGCCTCTTCAACCCTTTCAGGAATAACTTAGTTTCTTGTACCTACAAAGTCCAGATTTTATTACCCTTTAACTAAAAAATGTTATATAATCATGATTATTTTATTCTGTGTATTAAAGTGTGCTAAAGAACTTAAGAATTTTTAGGATTCCCTTTCAGAGCCTGATACATAGTTCACGTGAACTGGGTGGACACTTAATAAACCTTAAAACTTGGTTTAAGTTGATCATAATAAATCATTGATACTTGTCCCCTAGCCCCACACAATCTAGAACATCTCTCAGAATTAGGAGTAAGTTAAAATAGCCTGTGAATAGCAGAAGTCCACGGGAAATTCATGTACTTACTTTTAGAAGCATGGCAGCCCCTTGACAGCCTAAAAATGTGTTTTTTTAGTAGCAGTTAAACTACATACTTCCCAGCTAGTGGTATATTATTGAGGTAGTGCAGGGTGATGATAGGCTTGCATAAACAGGTACAGTGATGATATATTAGCAAAAAGGAAGACAAACAGTAAAATCCAGTCAGGTGAGGTGGTATGTGCCTGTAGTCCCAACTACTCAGGAGCCTGAGGTGGGAGGATTGTTTGAGTCTAGCATGGGTAGCATAGCGAGACCATCTCTTTTTTTTTTTTTTTTTTTTTAAAGACACTAAAATCCAATGAATAGCTTGAGGCCCCTTTTGGAACAGATTGGTCTGTATACTTTAAAGGACAGGTTCAACACAGTGCTTACGTCTTTAAAAACAGGTTGACTTGGCCGGGCATGGTGGCTCATGGCTGTAATCCCAGCACTTTGGGAGGCCAAGGCGAGTGGATCGCCTGAGGTCGGGAGTTCCTGACCAGCCTGGCCAACATGGAGAAACCCGGTATCTACTAAAAATACAAAAGTAGCCGGGCATGGTGGCACATGCCTGTAATCCCAGCTACTCAAGAGGCTGAGGCAGGAGAATCACTTGAACTCGGGAGGCAGAGGTTGCGGTGAGCTGAGATCGCGCCATTGCACTCCAGCCTGGGCAACAAGAGTGAAACTGCATCTCAAAAAAAAACAGGTTGACTTAGGATAACACTCAGGAATCAAGAGTGTTAAACATTTGGAGAAACATTCTGTCAAGTGATTTCAGTAGTTTTGGTGTGTACAGGGGAGAATTTAAGTTATCTTGGAATGTTTAATAGGATACTTTTCCTTTGGGAATATTAATTAAACTAAGAATGAATGCTTTCTAATTTCATAGGCTCCACATGAGACAAAGTATGAGCTCTGATTTTGTCTTTTATTTTATTTTATTTTATTTTTTTGAGACAGTCTGTCTCCTGGAGTGCAGTGTCGCGATCTCCACTCACTGCAACCTCCACCTCCAGGATTCAAGTGATTCTCCTGCCTCAGCCTCCTGAGTAGCTGGGACTACAGACGCCCACCACCACACCCAGCTAATTTTGTACTTTTAGTAGAGACAGGGTTTCACCATGTTGGCCAGCATGGTCTCAATCTCTTGATCTCATGATCAGCCCGTCTTGACCTCCCAAAGTACTGGGATTACAGGCATGACCACCACGCCCGGCCTGTCATTTTAATCTATCCATATTTATGTATTTTGTTTGTGTCTAATCACCTGTGGGTTAGTGTTTAAGAATACAAGTTCTGGAGTCACATCTATATTTGAATCTTGGCTGTTTATTATTGTGACTGTAGACAAGGTAACCACACTGAGCCTTAGTTTTCTCATATAGTCATAAGTATTTATTGAGCAACTACTGTATACCAGAGACTATTTTAGGAGTTAGGGAAACATCAGTGAACACAAGATTCTGGGCCAGGTGTGGTGGCTCACGCCTGTAATCCCAGCACTTTGGGAGGCCAAGGCAGGCGGATCACCTGAGGTCAGGAGTTTAAGACCAGCCTGGCCAACATGGTGAAACCCCATCTCTACTAAAAATACAAAAATTAGCCGTGTGTGGTGGCAAGTACCTGCAATTCCAGCTACTAGGGAGGCAGAGACAGGAGAATTCGCTTGAACCCGGGAGGGCACAGGTTGCAGTGAATCAAGATCGTGACACTGCACTCCAGCCAGGGCGACAGAGCGAGACTGTGTCTCAAAAAAAAGATTGTAGTTGAGAGAGAGGGAACATAGAGAAGATAATATTATCTATATTTAGGGGTTCCCCCCCCCAAGATTAAGTAGATTAATGCATATATAGTTTATCCATAGTGGAGAATAAATATGGGCAACTCTTTTGTGTGTGTGATTGTGATTTGTCATGCTTAGACTTCTGTTGGGATAAAAGTTTGTTGTATGTTAATCATCTCCCAAAAACAATTTTTAATTGGTGATAACAAATATATTAATTTTCCTCTAACATTATTAAGGGGGTATAGGGGAAGTAGAGGGATGGGGTGGGATAGCATTGAATCTCATCAATATGTGTACTTTTGATTTCCTTTGTAACAGCCACCAAAAAAGACAGCAAAAAGAGAAAAACCTAAACAGAAAGCTACTTCTAAAAGTAAAAAATCTGTGAAAAGTGCCAATGTTAAGAAGGCAGATAGCAGCACCACCAAGAAGAATCAAAACAGTTCCAAAAAAGGTATGTTAGAAATAACATTAATCAGCAACTTTAAAGATACAGCATGTATTAATGTGTTGTACATAGTATTTAAGTGTGTGGGGGAAACAGGTAAACTGCAGAGAACATTGCGAGGAGAAGTAATACAGGTTGAACATCCCTTATCTGAAATGCTTGGGACAGGAAGTGATTCAGATTTTGATATATATATATATATATATATATGGGGGGTCTTGGAGATGGGACCCAGTCTAAACATGAAATTCATTCATGTTTCATATTCATCTTACATTGCCTGAAGGTAGGTTAATATTTTAGCTAAATAAATTGTTTATTGCACTGATGCCATTATAGCTCACTGCAGCCTTGAACTGCTGGACTCAAGCGAGTCTCCTACCTTGGCCCCCCAGAGCAGTTGGATTACAGGCTTGGACTGCTGCCCTTGGCCTGAAACCAAGTTTTGACTGTGACCCGTCAGTGAGGTCGGGTGTGGAATTATCTCCTGGTGGTGTCATGTTGGTGCTCTAAAAAGCTGGATTTTGGAACATTTCAGATTTTGGATTTTTTGATTAGGGATGCCCAACCTGTATACCAGTTTTTTATAGTTTTTGATATTTCAAATTGACATAAAATTTGTATGCATGTTTTATAGGTAACCTATAGAGTAGTGATTTGTAATTTTTTTGATCCAACACCCCTTTGAGAATCTGTTGAAAGCTTAAAATTCATCTCAACCTTTGTTAAATATTAATTTACTATGTAAGAAAAATTATTATTATTGTATTACTTTTAGAAAGTGAGTCTGAGGATAGTTCAGATGATGAACCTTTAATTAAAAAGTTGAAGAAACCCCCTACAGATGAAGAATTAAAGGAAACAATAAAGAAATTACTGGCCAGTGCTAACTTGGAAGAAGTCACAATGAAACAGATTTGCAAAAAGGTAATTAGACAAGTGTTTAGATTATTTTGCTTTTACTAGAAAAATTCTTTCACTTATCTCTTAATTTGAAGCTAAATACTTACGTGCATTCCCTTATTGAAGAAATACTTGTTGAACTACTATATGCCAGATCTCCTTACAGGTGCTGGGATACCACTTTAAATAAAATAGTCAAAGTTTTTGTCCTAATGGGTTTATTTTTATAAATAACATTAAAAGGAATAAAATTGGAGTGAATAAAATTAAAGTGATACATTCCAAACCACATAGTAAACTTTCTTTTTCTGATCTGGAGGTTGTTTCTATTGATGCATGCTTAGTTTATGTTAGTTTAAAGAAGCAGAATCTCATGAACTGCCTTATTCTGTTGTTAGTGTGATAAATGAGCTGTTATAGATTAAGTTCTTAACTCAGACTTCTGTAGCATTTTTCTAATATTTCTAATACTTCTTAGGAAATAAAGTGGCCTAGTCTTGAATATGATTCCATAGGGATTCTATGGAAATTTTAGCAACTTGTCTGTTGTGGTAAAATAAAATTACAATTTGGAATGTACCGAAAGTGAAATAGTCTATGCTTTTCTAAAGGACATTGATTATTGTTTTGTTTATTCATTCACCATTCATTGATTTGCTACTGCATTTCAGGCACTGGGCTAAATGTTACAGCTAGAAGCTGGATGTGGTGGCTCATGCCTGTAATCCCAGCACTTTGACAGGCTGAGGCAGGAGGACTGCTTGAGGCCAGGAGTTCAAGACCAGCCTGGGCAGCATAGTGAGATCCCATCTCTACAAAAAAAAATTTTTTTAATGTTACAGGTGGAACCAGAGAAGCCATTACTTGGCTTTTAAGAGGAGCTTACAGTCTAGTGAGATAGAGATAAGTATTTTAGTAATTAAAATATTGTAAGTGAGGGCCATGTTAGGAGAATATGGAAGGTGCTGCAGCACCACGGAACAAGCACCCTACTTGAAGCTAGGGGAATCTGGAAAAGCATCTTGGAAGAGCTCTTAACTGAATTTCCTAGTGGACCATCACCCATTCCATACAGTTGAGAAACAGTAACACATTAACCAAAATGATAATTGCAAGGAATAGTATTAGTTCAACATGTCTCAAGACTAGGATTAGAAAGAAGTCCTCACAGAAGTTAGGAGAAAATACTAGAGTTTTGCAGATCTTAAAATATGCCATGTTACAGTTTCAGTTTCTTCCTGAAATAAATGAGGAATTGAGAGGCTGTGTAGATTATTGAGAGAGATTTAGCAGGGGCATAACACATATTTTTGTTTTTTAAAAATTATCCTGGACACATTAAGAACAATGGAATGGCAAAGGATGAGATGAGAGAAGCAGGACACCCAGTTATGTTGTCATTAAAATGACAGTGTGAAGTGAGGAGGAAGTCAAAGAGAAACTAGTTCTGTCCATTAGAAGGATTTTTGTGAATACCTTCATGTAATTTTTTAAAAGGTATTATTAACATGGAGAGGTCAGGTGAGAAGGACCTGACCTTTTTTGGAGTCTACAATTAGGGGACGATGACCTGGGGGGGTAAAAGCAAGAGTTAATGAATAGTGAGGAAAATGAACAAAGTGAATCTTCTGTTTCCAGCAGCTGTCTTTGGAAGGAAAATAGGTAAATGGGGGTAGGTGACAAAGTATTTTTAATGGGCAGTAGGGGTGGAGGGGAGAAAGCATTTTGGTGGGAAAGGAGAAGTTACAGGAGAGTTGAAGGGTGGTCCTGTGGAGGCAAAGAAAATTCAGTACCATTGATGAATCCAGATAAAACTGGAGGGGAAAGAGCTGTCAGAAAATTGAAGGAATTCATAATAACGGCTTTTTTGGCTGTGACAGGAGTGTGAGACACTTAAGTAAGGAGGTGAAACTGCCATTGGTGTGAATGAAAGGAGAGTCTGACTGGGAGGTTTTGGGGGAGGAGCCTTTGGAGATGAATACCATGAACTGAAAATGGGACCCGCCTCTTCAAAGCTGCTTTCCCACAGCCGTCTGTAGTCTAGGCTTAACCATAGAAGAATGAGTAGTTAGACCAATTCAAGATTGGGGTTTTGCAGGGAAACAACAAGGGACAAACAATTTTTTAAAATTTTTCTTATTATACTTTAAGTTCTAGGGTACATGTCCACAACGTGCATGTTTGTTACATATGTATACATGTGCCGTGTTGGTGTGCTGCACCTATGAACTCGTCATTTACATTAGGTATATCTCCTAATGCTATTCCTCCCCTGTCCTCCGACCCCATGACAGACCATGGTGTGTGATGTTCCCCTTCCTGTGTCCAGGTGTTCTCATTGATCAGTTACCACCTATGAGTGAGAACATGTGGTGGTTGGTTTTCTGTCCTTGTGATAGTTTGCTCAGAATGATGGTTTCCAGCTTCATCCATGTCCCTACAAAGGACATGAACTCATCCTTTTTTATGGCTGCATAGTATTCATGGTGAATATGTGCCACATTTTCTTAATCCAGTCTATCATTGATGGACATTTGGGTTGGTTCCAAGTCTTTGCTACTGTGAATAGTGCCACAGTAAACATATGTGTACATATGTCTTTATAGTAGCATGATTTATAATCCTTTGGGTATATACCCAGTAATGGGACGGCTGGGTCAAATAGTATTTCTAGTTCTAGATCCTTGAGGAATCGCCACACTGTCTTCCACAATGGTTGAATAGTTTCCAGTCCCACCAACAGTGTAAAAGCATTCCTATTTCTCCACATCCTCTTCAGCACCTGTTGTTTCCTGACTTTTTAATGATCGCCATTCTAACTGGTGTGAAATGGTATCTCACTGTGGTTTTGATTTGCATTTCTCTGATGGCCAGTGATGATGAGCATTTTTTCATGTGTCTGTTGGCTGCATAAATGTCGTCTTTTGAGAAGTGTCTGTTCATATCCTTTGCCCACTTTTTGATCAAGGGATTGTTTGATTTTTTCTTGTAAATTTAAGTTCTTCATAGATTCTGGATATTAGCCCTTAGATAGGTAGATTGCAAAAATTTTCTCCCATTCTGTAGGTTGCCTGTTTACTCTGATGGTAGTTTCTTTAGCTGTTTAATTAGATCCCATTTGTCAATTTTGGCTTTTTGCAAAAATTTTCTCCCATTCTGTAGGTTGCCTGTTCACTTTGATGGTAGTTTCTTTTGCTGTGCAGAAGCTCTTTAGTTTAATTAGATCCCATTTGTCAATTTTGGCTTTTATTTTCATTGCTTTTGGTGTTTCAGACAAGAAGTCCTTGCCCATGCCTATGTCCTGAATGGTGTTGTCTAGGTTTTCTTCTAGGGTTTTTATGATTTTAGGTCTAACATTTAAGTCTTTAATCCATCTCGAATTAATTTGTGTATAAGGTGTAAGGAAGGGATCCAGTTTCAGCTTTCTACATATGGCTAGCTAGTTTTCCCAGCACCATTTATTAAATAGGGAATCCTTCCCCCATTTCTTGTTTTTGTCAGATTTGTCAAAGATCAGATGGTTGTAGATGTGTGGTATTATTTCTGAGGGCTCTGTTCTGTTCCATTGGTCTGTATCTCTGTTTTGGTACCAGTACCATGCTGTTTTGGTTACTGTAACCTTGTAGTATAGTTTGAAGTCAGGTAGCGTGATGCCTCCAGCTTTGTTCTTTTTGCTTAGGATTGTCTTGGCAGTGCAGGCTCTTTTTTGGTTCTCTATGAACTTTAAAGTAGTTTTTTACAATTCTATGAAGAAAGTCATTGATAACTTGATGGGAATGGCATTGAATCTATGAATTACCTTGGGCCGTATGGCCATTTTCATGGTATTGATTCTTCCTATCCGTGAGCATGAAATGTTCTTCCACTTGTTTGTGTCCTCTTTTATTTTGTTAAGCAGTGGTTTGTAGTTCTCCTTGAAGAGGTCCTTCACATCGCTTGTAAGTTGGATTCCTAGGTATTTTATTCTCTTTGAAGCAATTGTGAATGAGAGTTAACTCATGATTTGGCTCTCTCTTATTGGTGTATAGGAATGCTTGTGATTTTTGCACATTGATTTTGTATCCTGTGACTTTGCTGAAGTTGCTTATCAGCTTAAGGAAATTTTGGGCTGAGACGATGGGGTTTTCTAAATATACAATCATGTCATCTGCAAACAGGGACAATTTGACTTCTTCTTTTCCTAACTGAATACCCTTGATTTCTTTCTCTTGCCTGATTGCCCTGGCCAGAACTTCCAACACTATGTTGAATAGGAGTGCTGAGAGAGGGCATCCCTGTCTTGTGCCAGTTTTCAAAGGGAATGCTTCTAGTTTTTGCCCATTCGGTATGATACTGGCTGTGGGTTTGTCATAAATAGCTCTTATTATTTTGAGATACATTCTATTGAGAGTTTTTAGCATGAAGGGCTATTGGATTTTGTCAGAGGCCTTTTATGCATCTTTTGGGATAATCATGTGATTTTTGTCTTTGGTTCTGTTTATATGATGGATTATGTCATTGATTTGAGTATGTGCAACCAGCCTTGCATCGCAGGGATGAAGCCCACTTGATCATGGTGGATAAGCTTTTTGATGTGCTGCTGGATTCGGTTTGCCAGTATTTTATAGAGGGTTTTTGCATCGATGTTCATCAGGGATATTGGTCTAAAATTCTCTTCTTTGTTATGTCTCTGCCAGGCTTTGGTATCAGGATGATGCTGGCCTCATAAAATGAGTTAGGGAGGATTCCCTCTTTTTCTATTGATTGGAATAGTTTCAGAAGGAATGGTACCAGGTCCTCTTTCTACCTCTGGTAGAATTCGTCTGTGAATTCGTCCAGTCCTGGACTTTTTTTGGTTGGTAGGCTATTAATTATTGCCTTAATTTCAGAACCTATTATTGGTCTATTCAGGGATTCAACTTCTTCCTGGTTTAGTCTTGGGAGGGTGAATGTGTCCAGGAATTTATCCATTTCTTCTAGATTTTCTAGTTTATTTGCATAGAAGTGTTGATAGTATTCTCTGATGGTAGTTTGTATTTCTGTGGGATTCGTGGTGATATCCCCTTTATGATTTTTTATTGCGTCTCTTTGATTCTTCTCTTTTTCTTCTTTATTAGTCTTGCTAGCAGTCTATCAATTTTGTTGATCTTTTCAAAAAACCAGCTTCTGGATTCATTGATTTTTTTTTTTTTTTTTTTTTTTTTTTTTGGAAAGGTTTTTTGTGTGTCTGTTTCCTTCAGTTCTGCTCTGATCTTATTTCTTGCCTTCTGCTAGCTTTTGAATGTGTTTGCTCTTGCTTCTGTAGCTCTTTTAATTGTGATGTTAGGGTGTCAATTTTAGATCTTTCCTAGCCAAGGGAAACCGTGACACACAACACCTAGAAAATCGGGTCACTCCCAACCTAATACTGCGCTTTTCCAACAGTCTTAGCAAATGGCACACCAGGAGATTATATCCTGTGCCTGGCTTGGAGGGTCCCACGCCCACACAGCCTTGCTCATTGCTGGCACAGTAGTCTTAAGATCTAACTGCAAGGTGGCAGTGAGGCTGGGGGAGGGGCGCCCACCATTGCTGAGGCTTGAGTAGGTAAACAAAGCCGCCAGGAAGCTCGAAATGGGTGGAGCCCACCACAGCTCAAGGAGGCCTGCCTGCCTCTGTAGATTCCACCTCTGGGGGCAGGGCATAGCTGAAGGAAAGGCAGCAGAAACTTCTGCAGACTCAAATGTCCCTGTGTGACAGCTTAAAAGAGAGGTTCTCCCAGTACAGAGTTTGAAATCTGAGAATGGACAGACTGCCTCCTCAAGTGTATTTCCTGAATTTTTGAATGTTGGCCTGCCTTGCTAGGTTGGGGAAGTTCATAATATCCTGAAAGAGTGTTTTCTAACTTGGTTCCATTCTCCCCGTCACTTTCAGGTACACCAATCAGATGTAAATTTGGTCTTTTCACATAGTTTATATTTCTTGGAGGCTTTGTTAGTTTCTATCTTTGTCATCTGGTTTTGTAAGCAAAATTTTATTGTAATACAGCCACATCTACTCCTTTAACTGTTGTCTATGGCAGCATTGCCACTACAACACATAGTTGAGTAGAAACTGACTGGCAAAGTTGAAACTATTTGTACCATCTAACCCTTTACAGAAAAAGTTGCTGACCATGGACTATACAGCGGAAGTAAAGCCTGCAGGGTACTTACAGACTGTGAGCTTATAGTGAGGACTTGAATCAAGCAGCAAGAATAATAGGACTTAGAAAATTGACAAAAGGGAGAAATTTAGAGTCAAATTTTAGTAGTAGAGGACTCTTGAGACCACCTGGGTCTTAGGATTTAACTTTAGGGAGGGACTGAGCAGTGGAGTAGAGGAAGCAGTTCATTGTGTTTCAGGTTGTGGAATTGTAGGGTAGGGTGTTGGATGATAACAAGGGTTGGAGAAGAAAGCTTTCTCTAAAAGACACTTAGCCAATGACTTGCCAATGTAAAGAACTGAGTTCACTTATCTGAGATCTATCTAGATGGGTTTTCTTTACCCATGATTCTTAGGGGTTTTTGTTTTTGAGACAGGGTCTTCTTGCTCTGTGGTCCAGGCTGGAATGCAGTGACACTAACACAGCTCACTACAACCTCAACCTTCTGGGCCCAAGCCATCCTTCTGCCTCAGCCTCCTCGGTAGCTGGGAATACAGGCATGCATCACCATGCCTGACTAATTTTTTAATTTTTTGTAGACACAAGATCTCGCCAGGTCGCCTGAGGCTGCTTTCGAATTCCTGGGCTCAAGCGATCTTCCCACCTAGGTTTCCCAGAATGTTGGAATTACAGGCGTGAGATATCACATGTGGCTTATTTATTGTTAATTCATCCCAAACTCTCAGCCTGAACGCACTGAGAATGTTTGCACGCTAGTTTTCCACATCATATACAATATTATTAAAATACTCATTTGGAATACAGTTCCATATGGGTGAACTAGAATACTGTTGGGATGGTTGTGGCTATTTGCATGTAGCAGATTTCCTGCTTTTATTCAAAGACAATATTACTGGATATTAAAATCTGCTTTTAACATTATTTTTCCTTTTCACTATACATAGGTCTATGAAAATTATCCTACTTATGATTTAACTGAAAGAAAAGATTTCATAAAAACAACTGTAAAAGAGGTAAATATTTCAATCTTTCAAGTTTGACTTTAGAAATATGACAAAAGTAATTACATAAAATACCCCATATTTTTCAAAATATTCATGTCACTAAATACATTTGATTCTCACATTTCTTCATAATAGGGAAGTATATTTCTTCTCATTCCCACTTTAAAGCTTAAAATTTAAGTTTGAACAGTTAGTGATAAGACCTGAACTCAGATTATGATGTGGCCTCCTGTGGTGTGCCTGGGTAGCTGGGCATCTCAAAGTTGCTCTCACAAATACTTAAGTTCCTGTCTACCAGGCAAAGGTGAGGGGAAGATCAGCAGGTAGCTATAATTCTGTATTGAGCTCAACTGGTTTTTGAAGGACAAAATAGTAAAATAGATGTGGAAAAAATGGGATAAAGGTTTATGATTTATGGCAAAATGTTTCTCTTTCATTACAGCTAATTTCTTGAGATAGAGGACAGAGAAGATGACTCATTCACATAGATTCAAAGATCTGATTTATACCATTATACCAGCAAAGAGAATGTATTTCCTTTTCTAAATCCTTGTTAAGCAACATTAGAACTTACTGCTGACCTTTTTATCTTGAGTGTTACGTGAATTTGAGTTTGCTATTTTAAATTGCATTTCTATGCCATTTTTAGTTTAAAATCTTGCATGGCATTAATTGTTCCTTGCTTTTATAGTTGTATTTTGTACATTTTGGGTTTCTTTATATAAGGTCATAGATTCTTGAACTGTCGTGGTTTTTAGTGCGCTTAATACTAGCTTGCTTAAGGCATACTTTTAATCAAGTAGAACAAAAACTATTATGACTGGGATTTATACACAGAGATTGCAGTATTTAGTATATGAAATATTTTGAATACACATCTCTGTCAGTGTGAAAATTCAGCGGCAGTGTGTCCATCATATTAAAATATACAAGCTATAGTTGTCCAGATGACTGAATTGGAACTTTTCTCCTGCATGTGTATATATGTCAGATTGTTAGCATGACAAAAGTGACAGATGTTATTTTTGTATTTTTAAAAAACAATTTGTTGTATATAAAGTTTTTTTATTTCTTTTGTGCAGACCACTTTTTAAACTCACATAGGTAGGTATCGTTACAGTTGTAGACTATGGAATGTCAGTGTTCAGCCAGACAGTATGATGAAGCAGGGAAGGTCAGCTCAGTGATGGAACACTGAAGGAACAGACAGTTATCCTGCTTTGCTCGAAAGTGTCATCAATTTGTAATTTTAGTATTAACTCTGTAAAAGTGTCTGTAGGTACGTTTTATATTAAGGACAGACCAAAAATCAACATATCAAAGCTTCAAAAACTTTGGGAAAGGGTGGGATTAAGTACAAGCACATTTGGCTTACAGTAAATGAACCGATTTTTATTAACTGCTTTTGCCCATATAAAATGCTGATATTTACCGGAAACCTAGCCACCTTCATGATTACGATTAAAGTACCAGATTATAATGCCAGAATATAATATGCAAGTAATCGTGGATATCTCTGACAAAGTATGCCTCAAAAATAATACACTTTTACATTAAAGAAATTTAATGAGTTGGGGCTCTGGCTTTTAAAGTTTGTCTAATCAGTGTTGATTCTAGATGATCAACATAATGGACCACTCCTGAATGAGACTAATTTTGTCTTTCAGTTTACTGTCTTAAATCAGTTTATTAAATCTGAATTTTAAAACATACTGCTTATGACAGAATGACACATTTGATGTACCCAATTAAGTGTTGAAAAATATCTTTGCATCATAGAACAGAAATATATATGTTGAATGTTAACAGGTATTTTCACAGGTTTGACTTGTTTGATAGTTACTCAGACACTAGGGATACCTTTGTTCAATAGAAATGAACAAAATAAGCAACTAAATGAGACCCAATAATTGGCCTTCGATTTTAAATATTTAATTTGTTCTTATAAACCTTGTCAATAAAATTAATCTAAATCAGTGGTGTTTTAAGTCTCTTGCATTTGATGTCTTATAGGTTATATAGCATTTCCTTCCCTATGGTGAGTAATTCTGAAAGGGGATTTTTAAATTGATTCAGCCCTATAACGTATACAATTTGGAGCACTCTTGTGATAATGGAGCATTTTCTTGGAGTGAGTTCACAAAACAATAATTAAGGTTAATTTTCTGACCATTTACTATAAAGAAGATAAGTAATGACACAGAGTATTTGGAAGTGAGGAAATGGAGCTGTTCTGTATGAAAGTTCTTGAGCGTGCAAACTTATTAAATGGATGTATCACCACTACAGTACAGAGTACATTTGAAAGTCTAGTTTTTTATTAAGTAGTTTTACACAACCAGCTATTCTTGAACTGTAGTTAGAACATTGTAAATTTGTATATTTACTGCTACTCAATTACAAAATCTTCAGATGGCATTGAAAAAACATATCCAAAGTAACACAAGAAAAAAGTTCCACGGCTCCTTAAACAAAAAATCAAATGAAGTATGTCACTTGATAGGAACTTTAAAACACACATTTACCATACTTTAAAGTAGGCTTTCCCCTACTTGTAGCACAGTTCAAGTGCCTAGAAACTAACATAATAATTTACTGTTAACCATTTCAAACTTAACATTTTACATTTATCACTTTAAAACACATGCTGTCTACACATTTTAATACATGATACTTTAAAGCAGAATACTTGCCAGTCAGTACCAATGAGTCTCAACAAATAACCTAAGTATCAGAGGTGTCTTGAGATATACAGCTGTTAGCTTGTTTTTGGACCATACTTTGGAGGGGCGGGCGGTGGGGGATGTGTCTTAAATGCCTGAGGTTCACTGCACATTCTTTGTATGTTAGGTATTTACTCGTTATTAACGGACCTACTTTTAATTTTTAAAATACTCAATATTTTGAAGTCTCTTTAAAGTCACATGTACTCCTTTTTAAAGCAAACCAATATAATTATTGTTCAAAAACAAAAGCATATTTCTAACCTGTATACTGAAGTTTCTTGGCAAAATAGGCATCCTGAAGACCCTGAAACCAGTGTTTATTTTAGAAGGAGATTATTAAACTGTTTTCTGCCATGAGCGTTTTTAAAAAAAGAAAAGTGAATACTTGCCATGTTCTTAGGCCTTTAAAATATGGCTTATAAAAATGTATACTATTTACCAGGAGAGCTCACATTTTTCTGCAGTTTTCCAGTGGACCTGCCTATGGAATACTGTAAAGAAAAGTCTGCAAAAATATTTCTAGCAATTGAATCAGTTCTTTTAAATAAAAGAAGTGGAGAGGGGCTTGGATTAAATTATTCTGACAAGTTTTTTTGCTAGTGGTTGCCAAAATTAAGGATAAAGTGTCCTATCACCCAAATTTGGCTTTAAGGAAAAGCTATATTCTGTGTCTATAGTGTGAAGCCCACACTATCGGTGCTCCATTCTCAATGATCAATACCTATCTGGAAACTTCACTGTTTTGCCAATGGGTGCACAAATCTAAAACATTTTATCACAAAAGATACTTGAATTTAAATTTCTTTTGAACACCTAATGGGAGGAAATACGTACAATATAAAATACCTAGAAGCTTCCTTTTACTGTCAACTGGAGTTTGTGCTGTATCCAAAAAAAGTTCTATCTAAATTTTAAGTAAAAGCTCAATATTGGAGCTATATAAAAAATATTAAGGCTCATTGGTAAAGATATTGATAAACTGTCACAGAAGAAAAACATGGCTTTATCTGGTTTTTAAATGATTCCTGCTTGATTGACTTGGTTTCTCAGTGTATGAAAATTGATCAGCCATACAAAATGTGAAATCTAAAGGGAACTTCCAGCCATGGAACAATCATATCCACGGCCTCAACTGAAACTTACATTCTGCTTTATTCTGAAATCCAGACTTTCAGCAGTAGTTGAACCTATGGAAAATGCAATTAAATCTAAGTGCTTATAAGGATTTTTGGGGTCAGTGCTTTCAGAGTGATGAAATCGGTTTACATTATCATATCATCTTAGAAACATTTCAGTTTTGCTATGTAGAGAGGGTTTTTTCCCATCTTATAAAACTGAGGTTTAATATGTGATTCAAATTGTCCCATCTGGGGTACAGAAGAAAGCTGGGTCCACCGAATTCTTAAAATGCTGCAATCTTGCTTGCTTCTCGAACGCCACTCAAATATGCCCCTGTAACGGTTTGTGGAAAATGCCTGTTTGTTGCCTGTAAAACATAATTACATAATTGGAGATCATGCATGAAGAACTGAGTCGATATCAAAAGGTAAAACAAGCTTAGACTTTATCCGGTCTAACAAAGATTTGTGCCACTCCTATGCGCTCATATTCACACTCACCCATCGTAACACTGGAACTTTTCTGGTTATCTGGCCATGCACTGTCAAATTCACTCATTGTGTATGCTATCTTGAAGTACTATGCAGTACTCTTTAAAATACTAAGTATCCATATGTGACAGGTACTAGAGTTAAGAATAATTAAGACACAGTCCCTCCCATCAGACAAGTAATGTAGCTGGTACAATCACAGGCGAAACAAGTACAAAAGATGAAAGGCAATTCAGCCAAGCCGCAGATAGAGTTTTGCTAGATAGGTAGAAAAAATGGGTAGAGAATTAAGTTACTCAAAGGCTAGACCAGGGACCGTAAGTTCAGTAAGAAAAAGACAAAATGTGAGTGAGGGCTGTTGGATTGGGAGGAAGTAAAACGACTCAATGATAGGAGAACCTCACTCAAGGAATGGCTGGGGTGGGAATAGAATAAGCGAACCAGGAGGATAGGGGAGGACAGGATAGGAGGAACCCTGAATTGGTGATTTAAGTAATTATGACAAGGTCTGAGATGTGGCTGTGGAAAGGGGTAGCTGAAGAGGAACTGAACAGACCACAGAAAATGGAGGATAAGAAATGTAGAGGTAGGCCGGGCGCAGTGGCTCAAGCCTGTAATCCCAGCACTTTGGGAGGCCAAGACGGGCGGATCACAAGGTCAGGAGTTCGAGACCATCCTGGCTAACACGGTGAAACCCCGTCTCTACTAAAAAAATACAAAAAACTAGCCGGGCGAGGTGGCGGGCGCCTGTAGTCCCAGCTACTTGGGAGGCTGAGGCAGGAGAATGGCGTAAACCCGGGAGGCGGAGCTTGCAGTGAGCTGAGATCCGGCCACTGCACTCCAGCCTGGGCGACAGAGCCAGACTCCCTCTCAAAAAAAAAAAAAAAAAAATGTAGAGGTGAAGTTAAGTGTAGTCACCTAAACTGATACCTGGGTAGAAGGGAAAACATCCAGGGCCCAAAGGCTTCAGTGAATGGGGGAGTGATTACATCAGCAGTAATACAGTGACTAGTTACGGGGAGAAAGTGACAGTGAGGGAAAGAAGCCTCAGAAATAGGTTTTTAGAGGAAGGCGAGGTAGGCTGGGCACGGTGGCTCATGCATGTAATCCCAACACTGGGAGGCTGAGGCAGGCAGATCACCTGAGGTCAGGAGTTTGAGACCAGCCTGACCAACATGATGAAACCCTATCTCTACTTAAAGAAATACAAAAATTAGCTGGGCATAGTGGCACACATCAGCTGAGGCAGAATCGCTTGAACCCAGTAGGCGGAGGTTGCAGTGAGCCAAGATTGCGTCACTGCACTCCAGCCTGTGCGACAGAGCGAGACTCCATCTCAAAGAAAAAGGCGAGATAATAATTGCATCAAAGCAGCAAAGGAAAGCAAGATGCCATCTAGGCCATGTTCATAACCCTAAGGCACAGCAGCCTGAAACAGCTGTCTCTCAGAAGCTGCTGGCATTTGTTGTCTGGCATGCAGCCTTTATCCCCTTTCCACAGACTAAGGTCTTCATAGGCCAAGGAGTCATCAAAATCATCTGGTTTTCAGATGTCATTATTGTGTTTTGTTTTGAAAGAGTCTCTCTGTCTCCCAGGCTGGAGTGCAATGGCGTGATCTTGGCTCACTGCAACCTCCGCCTCCCAGGTTCAAGCGATTCTTCTGCCTCAGCCTCCTGAGTAGCTGGGACTACAGGCGCCCGCCACCATGCCTGGCTGATTTTTGTATTGTTAGTAGCAACGGGGTTTCACCATGTTGGCCAGGCTGTTCTCAAACTCCTGGCCTCAGGTGATCCACCTGTCTCAGCCTCCCAATGTGGTGGGATTACAGGCGTGAGCCATCACACCTGGCCGATGTTACACTTTTGTAAACAAAAACATTAACTATATTTTAGATGAAACAATGAGATGTGTACTTCCAAACCATATTAGACAAAGTAGGAACACAGGTGAAAGAGTGGTAACAATTCATTTTAAGTTT
Organism: Piliocolobus tephrosceles; assembly: GCF_002776525.5. NCBI lineage: Eukaryota > Metazoa > Chordata > Mammalia > Primates > Cercopithecidae > Piliocolobus > Piliocolobus tephrosceles. The sequence continues at coordinate 150,273,479 of NC_045438.1, forward strand.
GGGGTTGGGGGCAGGGGTTTTAACAACAAAAAGCAAACCAATTCATCCCAAAGAATTCTTAGAAAATCTCAGTCATTGGAAGTATGAGGAACCATGGAGGCAGAGGTTAGCAAGGGGTAAAAACAGGATTGGCTTCAAGACTATAGAGAACAATTATTAATACGTCCCTTACCAGATTCCCCACTTGACCGGCTGCAGCTCCTCAGAGATGTGACTTAGAGATCAGGGGGAAGCACCAAATAAAATGGGGTTGAAGTGAAATGAAGCCTTCATAACTAACAATGAAGCTTCCAGTGCCCACAATGCCAGGGGCTGAGCTTCCACCACACAGGAAACTAACTTCCCAGATAGACAGTGATGTTTGGGAATCCAGCCATTGGTTGATAAGCTTGCTGGAGCTTTCACAAAGATTTTTTAAAAAATGCCTCGCTCAAATCCAAGCCAACAGTGACGGATCAGGGATTTGGACATGTAGCAGGCAAAGACTACAGCACACAAAATAGGAACTCTGAGACTGAGGAAACCAGGGAGGGAGGGAGCAGAAAAGCAAAAACATCCAAAGCTTTAAAAACCTTAGAAACAAGTTATAACAAGAGGATGCTACCAAAAAGGAACATTCTGCAAACAAGAAAGTGCTCATAAAGTAAAAGCCAAAATTTTAAAAGTCAATTAGAGAGTTGGACGATTTTAAAATCTCCCCCAACAAAAGTAGAGAAAGAGATGAATAATAGTAAAGAGGAAAAATCAGATGGTCAATTCAAAAGTTCCAAGATACAGAACAGAATCTCTAGAAAGAAAGAGAAAAACTCATCTTTATTTGAGCAGATAAGAAAATGAAGTAAAAGGATCAGAAATCAGAATAGCAAAACATTTTTCAACAGAAGTAAATCAAGAAAGAGGGATCTTGGAAATAAAGGCCCAGTGCTGGAGAGTGATTTTAAAAAAGAGAGACCCAGGGTGGGCGCGGTGGCTCACGCCTGTAATCCCAGCACTTTGGGAGGCAGAGGCGGGCAGATCATGAGGTCAGGAGATCGAGACCATCCTGGCTAACACAGTGAAACCCCGTTTCTACTAAAGATACAAAAAACTAGCCGGGCGTGGTGGCGGGCGCCTGTATTCCCAGCTACTCAGGAGGCTGAGGCAGGAGAATGGCGTGAACCCGGGAGGCAGAGCTTGCAGTGAGCCGAGATTGCACCAGCCTAGGTAACAGAGCAAGACTCTGTCTCAATAAAATAAAATAAAATAGAGACCCAGGAGGACGCTCTGCAGTAATCTCAGAGGTCAATCAGTGTGGACCAGAGCAGAGGCAAGAGGACTCAGGAAGGGGACATTTCAGGGACTGGAGCCAGCAGGCCAGCTCAGACAGTGTCAACTGTAAATGAGAGACAAACGCAGGGTATGGGAGACATGGGGAGAGGTACAAAGGAATTAAGCTAATGACCAAAGGAGCCATTATAACTACCAAGAAAACAGAAAACTGTGTAAGAAGGTATCAATGGACACCTCCTTGGCTCAGCAGTAAACATTTACACAGCCACGTAAATAAATACACCAATTTAATTAAAAGTGTGAAATAACCATGTTGAGCAAATAGTGCAGACACTAAACGGTCTCAGTCTTTAACCCAATAGGGAGGCAGTCAATAATGTCTGTGTAATGATAAATCAGAAGATGACATCATAGGCCGGGCACGGTGGCTCACACCTGTAATCCTGACAATGGGAGGCTGAGGTGGGAGGGCTGCTTAAGGCCACGGGTTTGAGGCCAGCCTGGGCAACACCACAGACCCCGTCTCTAGAAAAAAATTTTTAAAAAACCTAGCCAGGCTTGGTGGCACATGCCTGCAGTCCCAGCTACTTGGGAGGCTGAGGTGGGAGCGTCGCCTGGGAGTTTGGGGCTGCAGTGAGCTGGGGTGGCACCACTGCACTCCAGCCTGAGCCACAGAGCGAGACCCTGTCTCAAAAACGAAAAAGAAAGAGAGATGCAATATAAACACTTTCAAAATATGAAGTGAAGTCCAGAAGGAATAGCTGGAAGGTTAAAAACGGCTGCCTCTGGGAGCAAGAAGAGGACGGTGAGAAGGCTTCTGCTGTCTGTGGTCATAAGACTTTTGACAGTATTTGAATTGGTTTTTGAACCCTGGGCAGATATCATTTGAGATGAAAAAGAAATCAAAATACAAGTAATTGGGTTTGGAATCAAGATCCGTACCTCACCAGCGAAAAAGATGGTTCCCTGAATGTCTTCAGCAATGATATCGTAGGCCTCCCCACTTCCACCTGTCTTCACAAAACTGTATGCCATCTGGATCCATGGGTCTGTGCTCCACCGGGTGACAAAATACTTTGTGGGATCTGGGACCTCCTGTGTCCAATAGAAAGGAATGATGAAGTAGAATCAAGAAGGGACGTAGACATGGTGCAACCCAACTCATACATTTTGCCCCCTGCCCATTCCTGTATCATTCTGAAACAGTAGTTCTCAAGATGTTCCTCCTGCTGCCTTTAAATCTACCCAGGCCAGTATCTGCATATTATCCTCTCTCTCCTGCCCCCCCACCCACAATTCCCTCACTTCTATACCTCCTCCTCCTGCCCGGGACACACACGCCCTCCACTGGGGGCTATCACCCATGGCTCAGAGTTTGGGCCTTCCCTTTTCCATCGTGTGGCAGCAGAAAGGAGTCTCTGGCCCAAGAAGAAAAGGGAAAGGTGGAGTCTCAGGATCACAGGATGGAATTCTCAACAGGGTTCTCCACAAAACAGTGATACCAGGGTATGTTTCACATTCACTCAATTTAAAATATAGCAGTCCCCTCTTCTCTGTCAGGAATATGTTCCATGACCCGCAGTGGATGCCTGAAACCATGGACAGGACCAGTACTATACACACACTGTTTTTTCCTCTTCATACTTATGATAAAGTTTCATTTATACGTTAGGTACAGAGATTAATGACAATAATAATAGAACAATTATAACGCTATACTGAAATAAAAGGTTATGTGGACATGGCTCTGATAACAGATGACCCTTGAGTGACTAAAGGGCAGGCAACATCTACAGTGTGGAGGTACTCGACACGCTCTTCAGAATGGTGCATGACTGAAAACTTAGGAATCTATTTCTGGAATTTTTCATCAAATATTTTCAGACCTTGGTTGACCACAGTAACTGAAACCAAGAAAGCAAAGCCTCGAGTAAGAGAGAATGACTGTAATTTGTCAACTGGCCTCCGACAAGCATCACCATGAATAATATTTCTATAGAAATGGTATGCTAAGTTCCAAACTACTAATGTAAAAAACAAACTTTTGAACAAAAACTCCAACCAAGGGATTGCATCACTAGATAGATCCTCTCATATAAATTAGCAACAAGGCCGGCCACACAGTGGCTCACGCCTGTAATCCCAGCACTTTGGGAGGCCGAGGTAGGCCGATCACTTGAGGTCAGGAGTTCGAGACCAGTCAGGCAAACATGGTGAAACCCTGTCTCTACTAAAATACTAAAACTACAAAATAAAACATACAAAAATTAGCCAGGTGTGGTGGAGCACGCCCGTAATCCCAGCCTACTCGGGAGGCTGAGGCAGGAGAATCGCTTGAACCCAGGCGGCGGAGGTTTGCCGTGAACCAAGATTGCGCCACTGCAATCCAGCCGGGGTGAAAGAGTGAGACTCCGTCTCAAAAATAAATAAATTAAAATGAAATAAAATAAGCAACATATCTGAATGCCCTTTTCTCTTTAATTTATGTAACTTTTGAGTCATTTCACTTCTATTTCTGCTCCTTTATTTGAAAAAGACATAGGCCATGGCCATTTACAAATCTCCAGAGATGGTGAGATTTAGTACACTGGCAAACAAAGTATCCTGAGCTCCTTGGAGAAAAGAGACTATCTGCATGTGTGGGATATTAAAAAAAGCTGGACAAGACTCCTCTTAAAAGGAAAGCTGTAGTCAAAGCTTCTAGGGCTTCAGTAAATACAGAATTCATGTAGAAAATACTGAGCCTTTTATATCCTTACAAAAAAAAAAAAGGGGGGGGGGGGGAAGTGTGTATGATGTGAGAAGAAAAAAAGGAAGACAACTGTGTAAAAAAGGGTACAGGGCACTGTTACAGGCAGAATCGTGTCCCCCTCAAATTCCTACGTGGACACCCTAACCCTCAGAATGTGACTGTATTTCGTGACAGGGTCTCCAACCGGTAATTACTTTACAGCGAGGTCGCCAGGGTGAGCCTTAATTTAATCTGATTGGTGTCCTCATAAGAAGAGGAGATGAGGACACAGACACCCACAGAGGGGAGCCCATGAGAGGACACAGGGAGAAGATGGCATCTACCAGCCAAGCAGAGAGGACCTAGGAGAAACCAACCCTGCCGACACCTTGATCTCAGGCTTCCAGCCTCCAGAACTGTGCGGAATGTTTCTGTTGTCTAAGGCAGCCAGCCTGTGGTGCTCTGTGATGACAGCCCTCACAGACTAACCTCAGTGCTGGGGTTGGCAGTGGGACTGTGAAAGAAAGTTAAGACTGTGGCCTCTGCCTTCCTTCCCGTGATTCTCAGTGACGCTGGCTGCCTGGGCTTCCACATCCACTCGGGATAGCAAGCATGGCTTGCCCCTTTCAGGGAGGGCTTTCTCTCTCTCACCTGCTCCTTGAACAGCTCCCGCAGCGTGGCCATGCACTGCTGCAGCACCTGTTTGTCGTCCAGGGTCCTCACGGACGCGACAGCCTCCCCAGCAATCACAGACATCAGCACGCTGTGCTTCTTCTGGAGACATGAAAGGGAAAAGCAGAAAGTCTCTGAGTGCTCAGCTCCCACAGATAAGGGCCTCAATCTTCTTTTTTTTTTTTTTTTTTTTTTAATTGAGACAGAGTTTTGCTCTGTCACCAGGCTGGAGTGCAATGGCGCAATCTTGTCTCACTGCAACCTCTGCCTCCTGGGTTCAAGTGATTCTCCTGCCTCAGCCTCCCGAGTAGCTGGGATTACAGGCATCCACCACTATTTTCAATAGAGACAGGGTTTCACCATGTTGGCCAGGCTGGTCTCAAACCCCTGACCTCAGGTGATCTGCCCGCCTCGGCCTCCCAAAGTGCTGGGATTACAGGCATGAGCCACTGTGCCCGGCCAAGAGCCCCACTCTC
>NC_045438.1:150278726-150389750 GCF_002776525.5 Piliocolobus tephrosceles
TTTGAGACGGAGTCTCGCTCTGTCGCCCAGGCTGGAGTGCAGTGGCCCGATCTCAGCTCACTGCAAGCTCCGCCTCCCAGGTTCACGCCATTCTCCTGCCTCAGCCTCCGGAGTAGCTGGGACTACAGGCGCCCGCCACCTCGCCCGGCTAGTTTTTTGTATTTTTTAGTAGAGACGGGGTTTCACAGTGTTAGCCAGGATGGTCTCGATCTCCTGACCTCGTGATCCGCCCGTCTCGGCCTCCCAAAGTGCTGGGATTACAGGCTTGAGCCACCGCGCCCGGCCAAGAGCCCCACTCTCACAAGTTAAATTTCACTACTTCTGGCTGCCCCTTATCCTCATGTCACTCGCCAGCCCATTTTCCTTGCAAACACGCATTATTCATCCACCTATTCATTATTCATTCATGTATTGCTTCCTGCTGGAAAAAAAAAAAACACTAAGAAATGTAAATAGCAAATTTAGGGTTCCCTTGGCTGTTCACTGATTAAAGCTTGCTTCAGAAGAAGTAGAAAGAGATAGAGAAGGAAAATCTGCAGATAAACCAATGAAAAAAAAAAACCCTCAAATGGTAAAGAAAATCTGCCCTCAGCTCCTATGTGAAACCTTTTAAGACAAAGTTTCTTGAAACTGAAAGTCAGAAACAGCTGTGATTCTTTTGCGTGGCAGTGACATGACGGCAGGGAAAGTGACCACCACTGTCTAGCTCTGGGTATGCCATTCTCCTCTCTCCTTCCTTCCCTCAGCTCTCATTTCTGTTGACACTCACACCCTCCCTCACCAATCATACACCCCTTCCCAGTTCCCCAGAGGGCCCTAACAGAGGAAGTTCCAAGCACCACTCATTTTCTCTGCTGTCTCCAACTTCACCTAAGAGGAATTCCCCTACAGCCTGAAATGACAGTTTCCGCAAGCATCCAATTCATGTCCCAGGGAGCAACACGAGGACTTCAAGAAGACAAGGCATGGCCGGGTACGGTGGCTCACGCCTGTAATCCCAGCACTTTGGGAGGCCGAGGCTGGCAGATCACGAGGTCAGAAGACCATCCTGGCCAACATGGTGAAACCTGATCTCTACTCAAAATATAAAAATTAGCTGGGTGTGGTGGTGAGCACCTGTAATCCCAGCTACTCGGGAGGCTGAGCCAGCAAGAAAGGCTTGAACCCAGGAGGCGGAGGTTACAGTGAGCCGAGATTGTGCATTCCACTGCACTCCAGCCTGGTGACGGAGGAAGACTGTCTCCAAAAAAAAAAAAAAAAAAAGACATGGCAAATACTGGGGCTCCTTTCCTATAGGAAAATGACCAGTCCAAGTGTCCTTCCAGAATATAAACATAGACCAAGGGTCTCCACGATGTTCGTTAGTTCCTGAGTTTGATAGGTGAGTAATTATCACGTCAAGTTCTAAACTTTAAGACAGAAATTCAAACCACAGTTCACAAATGCTTTTACCTGGGGATCCATGTCATAGAACACAGCAAAAAGCCCTCGCTTGCTGGCACTGGGAGGAACGTGACCAAAAAAGTCAGCCCCTTGAACTTTACTGTCCCAAAATCTATATGGAAATTGTAAGGCAATCTGCAAAGAGAGCAAAAGAAAGATGGTTAGGTGTTTGTCGTCACAAAGCCACAGGCAATCTCTAAGCAGCGAGCTGTAGCTCTGCTCTAAAATACACACTGCCCGAAAGAACAAACCCAAGTACCGCTCTTTCCATTTCCCTCACCTCCTTTTCTCCTTGTGAACTCCTAGCTTTTTGCTTTTTTGGGGGGGAGGGGGAGGTGGTTTGAGACGGCGTTTTGCTCTTGTTGCCCAGGTGGGAGTGCAATGGAGCAATCTTGGCTCACTGCAGCCTCCACCTTCCGGGTTCAAGTGATTCTCCTGCCTTAGCATCCCAAGTAGCTGGGATTACAGGCGCACACCTCCACGCCCAGCTAATTTTGTATTTTTAGTAGAGACAAGGTTTCACCATGTTGGTCAGGATGGTCTCTAACTCCTGACTTCAGGTGATCCACCCTCCTTGGCCTCCCAAAGTGCTGGGATTACAGGCGTAAGCCACCACGCCCAGCCCAGCTCCTTGCTTTTGATGCCACTCAGTTCCATTCCCATGGATAATGGAACTCACTGGCAACCTACAAGCTAGTGTGAAGATGCCCAGCATTCCTAAGACTCACTCCTGGGTATATGTCCCTAAGTTAAACTCTCACCACTCATAGGTCTGTCAGAATCTGCTGCAGCACTTGCAGATTCTGCTACAGGAGATATTAAAGGCAGGAGAAATAAACCACTGTCCTCACTGGGGCCAACGAGTGGAAAGCAGACAAGAAAGCAAGCAGAAGGGGGGAAAAAGAGATAAAAGAATTGCTTATCCCAAATTCAAATTCTGAATAACAAGATTCTTTCTCCTAAAGTCAAAACCCACAGACCTCAGCCAGCTCTGCTCATTTTGATATTCTTTTGTGTTCTTCATCAACAATTACTCAAATGACAAGGAAATCTTTGAATTTTATTTGTATTCAGAAAGTACCCCCTACTTCTGCATATCAGAAGTGAATATCTATCATCTGACATTAATCTCTTTCTGAGGATGAAGTCATTTAAGTCACCTTTTCAATGATGCCTGCACCTAAGCTGTTGATAGCCTTCATCTTCTTCTCTGACAATGGTGGATTAAACTGAATGGCACCTTTCTGTAGTAAAGCCAGTGGTACAGTGACTAATACCTGTGGAAAATAATTAACAGTTAACACACAAACAGCAGCAGAACCTCACAGTACAACTACACCGGTATCAACAACCCATGCTGTTATATTGGCAAGAACAGGGCTGCCATGTGCAACTGTGCAGGTTGTTCACTGCACAAGGGTGCTAGTGCCTGGCTAAGCAGAAGTGGCAACCACAGGGAAGAATCTGCAAAAAATGTCCTGATGGCTAATAATAATCTTGGATAAGAAGAGTCAGCAGAAGCCAGGTGCAGTGGTTCATGCCTGTAATCCCAGCACTTTGAGAGGCCGAGGCGGGCAGATCACCTGAGGTCAGAAGATCAAGACCAGCCTGGCCAACATGGTGAAACTCCATCTCTACAAACATACAAAAAATTAGCCGGGTGTGGTGGCAGGCGCCTGTAATCCCAGCTACTCGGGAGGCTGAGGTGGGAGAATTGCTTGAACCCAGGAGGCAGAGGTTGCAGTGAGCCAAGATCGCGCCACTACACTCCAGCCTGAGTGACAGAGCGGCCTAGATGACACAGCGACACTGTCTCAAAAAAAAAAAAAAAAAAAAAGTCAGCAGAACCCAACCCTGAAAAGCAGTACTTGGGGAGGAAAGAGCCCTAACTATGGAGTCAGGAGTGCTTTGTGCATCATTCCTGATACATTCCACTGTGTGGCCAAGCCTGCTACTCATCTCTGCCATACATCTATAAAATGAAGGTAGTATCTGCCCCACTAACCTCTGAGAATTAGGGTGATGCTTTAAAATTTACAAGATACATCAATATGTTTCGTAAGTGGTAAAGCACAGCACAAACATTAGGAATTGGATATTTCTGACTCCAGACCCCATTACTGCTGCTACAATCAGGACGCCATTACTACTACTGCCAGCTCCGGAATCATGCCACCTACAGAACAATGTGCACCAGCAAAATGCATGCCTTACGGCCTCCTTCTTGACTTGTGGTTACTGACTAAACCCTGTGACTTTCATGAACCCTGCTGCAGAAGAACCAACACCTCCACCATTGTGTGCTCTCCAACAGAGGCAGCAGAAAGTCAACCTACACCTTCTAAATCTCATGCGAGTGCATCAGATTGCCTGGGCTGGATGATGTTTAGAAGCCTGCTGCAGGGAGCTGAGGAAGAGTGTGCATATTCACTTTCAAATATCTGCAGTACAGGGTGACACCCTAGGATCAGAGTGGAATGGAGTTGAGGACCAGCCACCTGATCTACCCGAGCCTTCAAACATGTTGTATGTTGTATATTTGGCTTAACTCTCAATTCTAGGATCACAGGAAGCTCAGAGTTCTGTGATTTTGTCACTATCTTCTGCCACACGAAAATTTTATAAAGTATAAAATATGTTCTCTATCATCAAGAAGTTTATAATCTATTTATAGATAATTACCATGCAACCAAAAAAGAATCAGGCAAACCACAACAAAAAACCAATTACTATCCAATTAAATTATATATAAGAACTATAAGAAAATAAATAAAATCTAGATTTTTTTCCCTTTTTTTTTAAAGAGACAGGGTTTTGCTCTGTTGCCCCAGCTGGCATACAATGGCATGATCACAGCTCAGAGCAGCCTCAAACTCCTGGGCTCAAGTGATCCTCTTGCCTCAGCTTTACCCGTGTGTGCACCACCACACCCATGGTGGTGATCTTTTTGTTTTGTACAGACCGGGTCTCACCATGTTGCCCAGGCTGGTCTCAAACTCCTGGCCTCAAGCCATCTTCTCACCTCAGCATCCCAAAGTGCTGTGATTACAGGTGTGAGCCACCATGCCCAAAATCTAGATGTTTTCTTAATGACAAAAGAGCACTGAAAAGCGTAAGAACTTGAGTAGCCCAGGTGCAGTGGCTCACACCTATAATCCCAGCACTTTGGGAGGCCAAGGCGAGAGGACTGCTTAAGACCACGAGTTCAAGACCAGCCTGGACAACATAGGGAGACACTGTCTCTACAAAAAAAATTTTTTTAATTAGCTGGGTGTGGTGGCATGTGCCTATGGTCCCAGTTACACAGGAGGCTGAGGTGGGAGAACTAATCAAGCCCAGGAGTTTAAGGCTGCTGTGAGCTACAAACTGCACCACGGCACTTCAGCTTGGGCAACAGAATAAGACCCTGTAGAAAAAAAAGAAAGATAAATCTTGGGTAAACAAATAGGCAAATGATATAAACACATCCTAGTAAGGAACTAAAGCGAGATGTCAATGGAAGCAGCCTAGACTGAGTTAGTTTGCCAGAGGTTCACTGGTCTATCACGTTAGGTTGAAAATTTTTCTCTTACAAGTTTGGGGAAACTTCCAATGCAAACTGTGATGTGTGCTAGCTACAATAAAAATATTTGTTTTAAACATCTCAAAGTGCAGCCTGAAGCTGTGCCCTAATTTCTCCAGAAGGCTGGAATACAAACACAGAAAGGCACAAGTACTGGCCAGGGTCAGGCAGCGAGTAACGAAGGAGGGGGGTTATAACCAGCTTGCTGTCCCGGACACCAAGCAGCGGAGCCACAGAACAGCAGAGGCTGAGAACTGTCGGATGACTTGCAATTTTAAAAGGTAGTATTTTTAAACACTGTTTACCACCAGGCAGAACCTATTAAGAGCTTACAGAGAAGGTCACTGCAGACAAGGTTCTTAACCACAGCTGCACACGGGAATCACTTGGAAGCTTTAAAAATATGACTAGCTGGGCATGGTGGTGCATGCCTGTAGTCCCAGCTACTCGAGGGAGGCTCAGGTGAGAGGATCCCTTGAGCCCAGGTGCTCGAGGCTACAGTGAGCTATGACTGTGCCACTGCACTCCAGCCTGGGCAACAGACCGAGACCCTGTCTCTGAAAAAAACAAACCAAAAAGCGAGGCCAATTCAACAAGAATGTGTCAGGGTGGGGCTTTGCAACCTTTCTTTGTAAGCACCTCCCAGGTGATTCTGAAGTGCAGCCCAGGGATTGCTGCCCAAAATCTCCTAGTTGTTTAATGGCAGGAGTCATGTTAGGACCCCCTGCCCCAACCCTAACTCATTCCTTAGACCTGTCTTTCCCATGTGATGTGCACTCCTTTATTTCTGTATGAAAATCAAGGACTATGAAACAAGTTTTGGATCGCTCAAGTGTAGGAAGCATAGCTAGTCTAGGAACTAGTGATAGTTCATCAATTATATTTTTTCATAGTCACTTAAGATATAACTAAACTTAAATTTTCAAGGTTTACTAAATCCCCTCTAACCCAAGGAGGCCCCTTTATTCTCCAGTACTATCAATCTCAGTGTGATTTCAGGTATTCAATTCAGCAGTACCTTGTACTGTTCACCTACTAAAGCTGTTTACAAAAAACTTAAGCCATAAAAAAGTACTTCTGACAGTTTCAAGATTTCAAGATGAAAATACAACTTTCTTGATCTGAAAAAGGATTCCGTGGTTAAAAAAAAAAATGTGGAGAGCAAAAAATAATAGTAAAACATTTCTTTAATGAAGTAAGATAGATTTCTTCAATGCAGGACTTCTCAGAGCCTTTAATATATTTCTATTTAACCCTATACAACTCCTATTTAACCCTAAAAGTAGAGTCTCATATACAATACTTCCCAAACTTACTTGGCCTTGCCAAACTAATTTGACCAAGGAATTTTTTTTCTTGTTGAACTCTCACAACTAACGTGCTCTAGAACTCACCTCAAGGAATGCAATTCAGAATTCCATCTGCCATGAGTCTATAGTGTTAGAGCAATGAAATCAGCTTTGCGTATCTACACACTATTAAGTGGAGATATATAACTTACCAGAAATCCAACAAGGCTCCAGGCAGATTCCCAAAGGCAAATTCCTTGATAGGAAAGATTTCTCCTTCCCTCCAAGCCCCTGGCAGCAAGGGTTTCTACCTCCCCTTGTACTGCCCTAGCTCTTACCTTTTGTGCAGAATACCCTGTGCCATCTGTAGTGGTAACCTGCACTTCATCCCCAGAATAATCAACACTCTGCACCTGCTCAAAAAGCAATTATGAAAAAAAGTGAGGGATGGAACCACGGGATCCAGGATCCTTGCCGATTCTCATATTACATGAATTTACATCTCCAAGGCTAAGGGGAATCTTTTCCTGGCATTCAGAGATCTAAACAATTGTTACAGCTGAACTCAGGGAGTTAGGTCAGGATATACAACAGAAATACTGTGTCAGAATATATAAAATAGTTATAATATGGTGTGAAGTGAAATACAGATAAGTTATCACCCCCATGATTACAATAACACACAATACAAATGCACTGAGACAAAGATTTGGAGGGAAAATTTTAAAGTGAAAATAACTGCACTGGGTTAGGAAGGTTGTGAGCAGTTTGAATAACTTAATAGAAATGCACTGGGGCCACTACGGTTTCCAAGCAGCAGCAGCTGCCTCACTGACATGGATAATGCTAAACAGGCTACAAATGAGCCACAAAAGTACTTCCAGACCCTGGCTAAACACCAAAGCCAGCCCCGTTCTCCTGCGTGAGCCGCATGCTCAGAACTTCACATCCTCCCCAAACAAGGCAGAGCCAGAGCCTCCCAGCAGTTGATACTCACTGGAGATTTGAGTCGAATGTCTAGCCCTTCTGCCAGTTTTTCAATTATCACCGAGTACCCGGGAGTTAGCAGAGTGTGGTCACCAGCAAACTGAGCAAAGAACTCATTGTGGTCCCAGGAGCGAGCAGATACCTGGGAAACAAGAGAGGTCGGGGACACACCTGTGTAAATCCTTGCGCCTGTGCCTGAGGGCCAATACGAGGAGCTCCAGGTGGGAACAGTCACCAAGGCAGGAGGGCAGGAGATGGGCAGACCAGCCCAGGCAGAGACCACCATTGCGGGGAGGAAATCTTGATAATTTTATTGGAGGAAAGTTTGAGAACAAAAGGTCTATATGACTTGGGCATGGGTACCACTCCTTGATAACAATAGAAGCTGATTTTATGTATTGACAACTCTGGCAAAGTAGAATTCTATGAGGGTAAAATTGTATTTGATCAACATTTATAAATATGCTATCTGTCCTCAACATGGAAGCTCTACAGAGTAGACACCCAGCACGATTTTGGAAAACAGCACGATTCCAATCACAATGCAAAACCAAGCAGAAATGGAGAGGTCCCAAAGGGGCCTCTGAAATCATCCGTGGAGTTCTATTAAAAATACAGAATACTGGAGTATTAAGTTCACAGTTGGTTCAATGAGTCAGGCAAGCTTAAATTGACTTTAACAAGGTAAACAGACCAGACTTGCAAGGATACTCTATGTTGGCTTCTTGAGAGCAGTGTTTTGTTTTAGACTCCAAGGTTCCACAGAAATGACACAAGGCCCTCTGCAGAGGTCAGGGAAAGGAGGGTAGTTAAAGAGACCAAGTCCTGGTGCAGCGGCTCATGCCTGTAATGCCAGCATTTTGGGAGGCCGAGGCAGGAGGATCGCTTGAAGCCAGGAGTTCAAGATCAGACTAGGTAACATAGCAAGACCCCACCTCTACAAAAAATAAGAACAATACAAGAGACCCAGCTCTGATTCAGCCCCATAGCCCTCCTTCTTTTGGAGTGATTGATTTCTTCTTTTTTTCCCAAGACAGGGTCTCACTCTAGCACCCAGGCAGGAGTGTGGCAGCACCATCACAGCTAACTGCACCTCTGACCTCCTGGAATCAAGCAATCCTCCCACCTCAGCCTCCCACGTAGCTGGGACTACAGGCACATGCCACCAAGCCCAGCTTTTTTTTTTTTTTTTTTTTTTTAGAGACAGAGTTTTGCCATGTTGTCCAAGATGGTCTTAAACTCCCGGCTCAGCCAATCCACACGCCTTGGCGCCTCTCAAAGTGCTAGGATTACAGACGTGAGCCACTGCATCCAGCCTCTTCCTTTGTTTTTAATGTATTGAGCTTCTTTCACAAGCATTATCTGAAGAGGAGTTTCTCTTGCTTCAAAAAAAAAAGTTTAAAAAACAACCAAAACCACTATGGGGTTAATAGGCTCAGAAGTCATGGTTTTCAAACTTTTGAGCAGAACCATTCTTTCCTGTTTATCCAAACCAGCGCAAATTCAATATTTAGACACAGAAAACACACACACATACACACAAACAAGTACTTTCTCTTTTTTTTTTTAATTTTTGAGACTCCAGGCTGGAGTGCAGTGGCGTGATCTTGGCTCACTGCGACCTCCACCTCCTGGGTTCAAGCAAGTCCCCTGCCTCAGCCTCCCAAGTAGCTGGGACTACAGGCATGCACCACCACGCCCACTGTTTGTATTTTAGTAGAGATGAGGTTTCACCATGTTGGCCAGGATGGTCTCGATCTCCTGACCTCATGATCCGCCCACCTCAGCCTCCCAAAATGCTGGGATTACAGGCGTGAGCCACCACGCCCGGCCTAAACCAAGTATTTTCAAAGCACACCTTTCACAAAACTCAACCGCACCTGGTGGAGGTTGCTGCCACAGGCATACTCCAGGTTACTGAGATGGAACTGCAGCACCTGTCCCTCCAGCTCGCTGAACTGGATACCAGATTCCTTAATAAACGCCTTGTAGATCTCTTCTATCTTTTCTGTAATGGGAATGGATCAAAGCAGAAAAAAAAAAAAAAACAGCTTTAACGAGATTCTCCAATTCCTTCTCCTTTGCTTTCAACCTCTGTCACCCAGCAGCACCCAAAACTTCCAAAGTCTTTTCCCAAGTAAAGTCAGAGGGGAAAAGATCTCTTGATAAGGTCCATTTCTCTCCGGAAGAGAAAGTTTATCTTACCCGGCAACAAAGCTATGTAAGTTCTATATCCTCAGAAACGTCTCAATTTTGCTTAGTTGAGAAACGGTTTCCTCTTTTGCTCAAGATACAGAAAAAGTGTCCCCACACATAGATGTACATGCACACACACAGAAGTTATCATTCTCTTTCTGGTCCTGCTGCCATCACCTTAAAGTCAATGCTTACAACATCTCACCTCAACTAAGAGACCTGTAACCTATTGGCTACAGTCTGTCCCAGATAAGAATATTCCATTATGGGCTTGTATGCTGTCAGCCCTCTGCCTCCATATCTACAACTACTGGCTGCCTATGTAATAAATTCCCCAACCACAGCCAGGCAAAGCTAGCACATTTTAACCTTTCCAACGGGAGCAGCTACTATCTGCCCACTCACAGGCTCTGCTGTGCTGCTTTCAATCTTTTTCCTGGTAAATTCCTACCCTGCAGGGTCTGCGACCTCCTACTCTCCCTCACAGGAATGCCTTCTCCCACCCAATCCCGTCCATTCTTTATGATCCGGCATCACTGGGCCATGGCAAGCCTCCAGAATTTCTCCCTGTCATCAACTCCAGCCCTTACTTGTCTGTCCCACTCAACCGGACCTCGTAACTGCATGGACACAGCCATGTGATATCATTATTGTCTTACATTCCTTTGCAGCAGGGCTGGAAGAGGATTCTGGCTTCATGTCTGACTAATTCTCAGCATCTCAGTCCAGGTTACTTCCTTACAGCTGTTCCAGTGATGACAACCATCCAAAACATGCATCACAGACTCCAAGTTTCTTTTTCTGGTGTTTCTTTTTTTCTTTTTTTTTTTTTCCCCTGAGACAGAGTCTCACTCTGCCATGCAGGCTGGAGTGCAGGGGCGCCATTCTGACTCACTGCAGCCTCAACTTCCTGTGCTCCACCAATCCTCCCACCTCAGCCTCCCAAGTAGCTGTGACTACAGGCAACCGCCACCAATCCCAGCTAGAGACGGGTTTCACCATGTTGCCCAGGCTGGACTCAAACTCCTGAGCTCAAGAAATCCACCCACCTCAGCCTCCCAAAGTGCTGGGATGACAGGAGTGAGCCACCAGGCCCGGCCCCCAAGTTTATAGAGTGTCACACACTTGTCTGACTAGAAGCAGAACTGAGGTGTCAGTTACTTCAAAACAGTTTTTTAGAACAGCTCAAGGCTTTCATCAAAATGTTCAGTTCTTGCACTAGATTGTAACACGGGGATACCCAAGAGACCTCTAGATTTGTGCCTGGCATTGTCACTCCCAGACCCCTGGGCTCTGTGCCACTTTCTGTGACTTCTGTAGAAGTCCCATCCCTACTTCCTGATGTGCAGTTTCTACATTCCTGTTGGTTTTGTAGAGGAGGGGGGAACCAAGATTGCTAGGATAGTACATAAAATTAAATATAAACAGACTGAGAGAGGCCGCAATGTGATTTTATTTATTTATTTATTTTTTATTTTTTTGGAGACGGAGTTTTGCTCGTCATCCAGACTGACGTGCAATGGCCCAATCTTGTCTCACTGCAACCTCTGCCTCCCAGGTACAAGCAATTCTCCTGCCTCAGCCTCCCAAGTACCTGGGATTACGGTCATGCGCCACCCATGCCCAACTGATTTTTGTATTATTAGTAGAGACGGGGTTTCGCCATGTTAGCCAGGCTGGTCTCAAACTCCTGACCTCAGGTGGTCCACCTGCCTTGGCCTCCCAATGTGCTGGGATTACAGGCATGAGCCACTATGCCCAGCCCAGTGTGAATGTTATGTAAATAATATTTAAAATAGCTTTAGTGCACATGCTTTCTGAAATGAAATCTAGTCCCTTAGTATATAGATTCGAGTTTCCCCAGCTTTGTGATGGTAGGATGAGATCTCAGACACCTAAGATACTAACAGGCAGGATATAACTATAGCCTTACACAGAGATGTGTGCACTATTACCAAAGCTTTTAAACAAGCTATTGGTAAGATGAAATACCTACTTACCAGTAAGAATTGCTGAGCCTACCTTAACAACTTGGGTTTTTTATTTGTTTTGTTTGTGAGACAGTGTCTCACTCTGTCACCCAGGCTGCGGTGCAGTGGCAAGATCATAGCTCACCGCAGTCTTTAACTCCCGGACTCAAGCGACCCTCTCACCTCCTGAGTAACTGGGATTACAGGCACGCACCACCATGCCTGGCCTACAGCTTGTTCTAGGTAAGGGTAAGGCAAAGCATTATCATTAAACATTTTTATTGGGTGACTCTGAAAGAAATGTAACGAAAACTCCAGCCAGTAACTGCAACACAGGTATAAAACACTAACCAAGTCCTGAGAATATCCTGCCAGTTAGCCTAACAACTGTTCTCAACTCCAGAACATTTAACAACCTGCAAATTAGTCTGGACACTACAACGTTTGATTAAATGATCCCTGTTAATGGCAGTATATTTCTGAAAATGTTCTCTTATAGTATATCAGTCAAAACTTACTAAGGACGATTACAGTGTAGATCTCTTAGAGGTGGTGGGTTGCCACAGTAGAGGGGGAGGGAAAAGAGAAAAAGAAGAGACAGATAGTCCTTGCTACTAAGAAGTTTACCCCAAACAGAGATGAACTGTACATCAGCCTGAAGAATTGAGAGCTCTTGCAAAGAAACATATAGTTGAAGCAAATGAACATCTTGCAAACTGAGTTCAAATGTTCACACTACAAGAAATTCCAACATGCCTCCAAGAACTACAAGTGAATACATTCAGGTCACAAAATTGTAGGCCAAATAAATACCAATTTAAGAAGCAATACAGTGAAATTTCAGCTGGCACCCTCGTGAAAATGAGCCACTGTGGGTGGTCAACCTTTCTAAAGTGTTGTGCCTAATATTGCCCATTTAAGTACAAAAGCCAAAAGATCTTGAATTAAAAAAAAATTTTTTTTTTTGAACTAGGGTCTTGCTTTGTTACCCAGGCTGGAGTGCAGTGGTGGGATCATAGCTCACCAGAACCTCAACCTCTTCAGCTCAAGCTATCCTTCCACCTCAGCCTCCCAAGTAGCTGGGACTACAGACACACACCACCATGCTTTCTTTTTTTTTTTTTGGTAGACATAAGGCTCACTATGTTACTATGTTGCCCAGGCTGGTCTTCAACTCCTGGGCTCAAGTGATCTTCCCCCCTTGGCCTCCCAAATGCTCGGATTACAGGTGTGAGCCACTGTGCCTAATGGATTAAAATTCTTAAACTGTAATACTCTTGCATTCTTAAAATATACTGGAAAAAACCTTAACTCACTGCTCAACAAAAAGAAATCCTGGCACACAGAAACCCTTACCTAGAAAAGACATTACAAGGTGATGATTTATCACACAGAGCTTACCACGTTTCCATAAAAGTAAGCTACTCTGGGAAATTTAAAATTAAACACGTAGGTAATTTTGTAAAACACCAGCTATTGTGTAAAGTAAGGTCTGTGTGTGTGTGTACACAACGCAAGCATCTAAGGCTCCCTAAAAAAAGTTCTTCTCCCCTGAGAACTTGGAGAATCCACCAGTCCAAAAGAAATGCTCAGGAGGGCTTCCCTGTTGCTGACATCCGACCTAGCAAATGAACGATGCCACTGCTGATGAAGCTTAGATAACAACGAAACTGAGATGGAACAATCAGAACACCGTTCTCCCCATACCTCCTAAAGGGACATCTTGGAGCTGAGTCTTATCCTTTCTCCACTCAGAGACAACATCCAAGAGAGCATTAAAATGAAAATCCATGCGCTTGTCAATAGTGGGGTCAGTTATTCTTCCACCTTCCTGAATTAAGTCACATCTTTCTCCAAATTTATGCATGCTGATGCCAAGCTTCAAAATAATAAGAATAAGAAGGTGAAAATTTTTCCTGGAAAAAAATATTTACAGGTTCTAAGCTGAAAATCAGACAGAGCTCTCATGGAGAAAATGGTCTAATACCTCTCAAAAATAAAGCTAAATATGCTTCCCGGGGAATGGCAGCAAAGGCAGGCAGTGAAAAAAAAAACAGCATGAAATCTACAAGATTTTATCTGATGAGAATGTGAAAGGGGCAGCAACAGCTCCCACGCCACACCCACTGTAACTTTTTGGCTAATGTTTCAGATGCTAGACACTGCCTGTCCTTGCTCGAACATTCTACCTCTTCTGTGGACCCTCATGTAAATGAACACACAAACACACAAACACTCACAGCAGAAGCTGAAATTGAACTGACCATCAATAAACATTTCAGAAAAGGCCTTGGGCCCACCAACTCTTCAAATAAACTCTGTAAGACTGCCAGATTAAAGACAGGCTGCCTCATTAAATATGACACTCAGATTAGTAATACATCATTTTTTAAGTATGTCCCAAATATTGCATGTAAATATTGCACGTAATACTGGGAAATACTTGGGTAAAAAAATTACTTGTTTATCTGAAAGTGAAATTTAATTGAGAATTCTGTATTTTTATATGCTAAATCTGGCAACCCTAAAATTATGAGCTAACCAAGTGACCTGCAAATAACAAGGAAATGAAATTAAAGAGCTTAGAAAAAGGAAAAAAGTCTTTTACATCCTCTAGTTCTACCTTCTCAGAAAGGCAGAAGTGTAATTCTTACTACTTTGCAGAGGAGATGAGGGGGCTGTTATATGTAATTTACTTTAGAAGCATATTAATACTGCACGCAAGCAAATTGAAACTGTTTTTCTTTCCTTTATCTACAAGGCAAAGCTAAAAGAAACTCACTTGCTCACACATTAATGCTACTGGGTTGTTAATACACCCATTGACAATCTGAGCTCCTCTTCCCACTGTGACGCCTTTAAAAGATTTATCATCCCAGACTCGGCCTCCAATTCTGTCTTTGGCTTCCAGGACAGTCACCTAAAAAGACAGACAGTCAGGGAAGCTAAATAGGACACAAGAGTTATATCAGGCACAGTATTACAAAAATGTAGGAGGACACTGTTAAATAGCCTCTATATTTAGTTAATTCAAAATATTTCTACAAAAACAACTTTAAATAGCAGGCAGTGTGAACAGAAGCCAAAATAGATGTTCGAAACAATCCATCTAGACTCTAGCAAGGAAAAACTGAGTGGTCTGTTGAAAGAATCACTCAAACCAGATAATAAGATTTGATGAACTAGGCCAGACGCGATGGTTCACACCTGTAATACCAGTACTTTGGAAGGCAGAGGCAGGAGGATCACATGAGGCCAAGAGTGTGGCCAGTCTGGTCAACATCGCGAAACTCCATCTCTACCAGAAATAAATTAGTCTGGCATGGTGACACACACCTGTAATCCCAGCTATTCAGGTGGCTGAGGCACGAGAATCGCTTGAACCCGGGAGGTGGAGGCTGCAGTGAGCAGAGATTGCACCACTGCACTCCTGCCTGAACAACAGAGCAAGACTTTGTCTCAAAAAACAAAAAGATTTAATGAACTAGTACATGAAATGTACTTTGAAAGCTTTTTATAAAACAGTATTCCATAAGTTAAGAAGCAGTTAAAAACTTCTTTAGGTGATTTTTCCTAAGAAATATCTACATAGCAAAATTCCTTTAGCACTGCGAATAAGCCTTAACTTCCCTAAGATATATTATTTTTTTTAAAAAAGTACGCCACTCCATATAAATATGAATTCATGGGCTTGGCCTAATGAGGTTTGTCTCATACCCAGGCTATTTTATTGCCACCAAATTTCTAATGCTGGTGGCATGAGAAGCTGCTCTTGGGTGCACAGGCAGTGCCTCACCTGCAGCCCTGGGATTCCAAGTGCCACATTCCCTGAGTTGCATCACCTGAAAATGTGAGTCCTATTCATCGCAAGGCCAGTCTTTCACTTCTGGATCTCTAGAAACTACTTGAAATTCTCAAGGAGAGGTTCCCCAAGTTAACCATCTTTCAGGCTACTCAGAGGAATCTCTTTCCCACCCATGCGGGGAATGGAGGGTCCCCTGGGTCTCTCCCCCATCACTTGGGGATGGGGCAGAAAGTAATATTGATTCTCCAAACTGCTTTCTCAAACTTAAATTCTTCACTTTCTCTAACTAGGAAAGCTGCACATTGTAGTTCTAGCCTCTTTCTCTGACTTCAATTTTACACAGAACCATCCGTTTCTAGTTTTACTGTTTTTTTTTTTTTTTTTGAGTTGGGATCCCACTCTGTCACCCAGACTGGAGTGCAGTGGCTAGATCTCGGCTCACTGCAACCTCCGCCTCCTTGACTCAAGAGATCCTCCCACCTCAGCCTCTTGAGTACCTGGGGCCACAGGTGCATACTACCATGCCCGGTCAGTTTTCTTTTTGCAGTTTTTTTTTTTTTTTCGGTAAAGACAGGGTTTTGCCATGTTGCCCAGGCTGATCTCAAACTCCTGAGCTCAAGCGATCTGTTCACCTTGGCCACCCAAAGTGCTGGGATTACAGGCACTGAGCCACTGTGCCCAGCCCATTTCTAGTTTCTTTTTAGTATAAGAGGACAGCCGAACATTAAAGACCAGCCTCCCTAGATTGTGGATTTTAATAACCTTCCTTGTAATATAATCTGTAGGTTTCCCAAGTAAAACTCAAATAACCTTGGCCCAAATATCTAACACTGAAATAAACAATCAACTGAAACATGTGCTAGGCCCGGAGCAGTGGGTCATGTCTGAAACGAGATTCAAAGGGCGTTTTTTTTTTTCTTTTTTGAGATGGAGTCTCACTCTGTCGCCCAGGCTGGAGTGCAGTAGTGCAATCTCAGCTCACTGCAAGCTCCGCAAAGGGCGTTTTTGACAGGCATAAAAAAATTTAACTGGAGGCCGGGCACGGTGGCTCACGCCTGTAATCCCAGCACTTTGGGAGGCCAAGGCAGGCAGATCGCTTGAACTGAGGAGTTTGAGACCATCCTTGCCAACATGGTGAAACCCTGTCTCTACCAAAAATACAAAAATTAGCCAGTCTCATAACACTGTCTCAAAATAAATAGATTTAAAAAAACAAAAACAAAAACAAAAAACGACTTAGAACTGAGTATTTCAGAAAATTTTACATGAGAAATAGTGAATATCCATGCTACTATTTGCTGTCTCAAACTACTGCAGAAAAACAGACTTTTTCTCATCACTTCTATTATGTGAACAATAACCTGTCAAGAATTTCTACTTTGGCCAGGCACAGTGGCTCACGTCTGTAATTCCAGCACTTTGGGAGGCCAAGGCAAGCAGATCACTTGAGGTCAAGAGTTCAAGACCGGCCTGGCCAACATAGTGAAACCCTGCTTTACTAAAAATACAAAAATTAGCTGGGCATGATGGCACACAGCTGTAATCCCATCTTGAAACCCAGGAGGAGAACGCTGCAGTGAGCTGAGATCGCACTGCTGCACTCTAGCCTGGGTGACAGAGCAAGACTCTGTCTCAAAAAAAAGAATTTCTACTTCAATGCCGAGTTAGAATTTCTTCTGACTTGCTCATTAGAGTCTAAAATTATCTCCAAAGCTGTGAGAATTTCTATTTACCTTTCTCTTATGAAATCAATTTCAAGTTTTATAACTTTTCTAGGACCTAATATAAACATATATTTAGTATTCTTCACTAAAAACAGGAACTGGTTTCTAAATCTTAGAAATTTGGACCAAAAGGAGCAGCCAACCATCTGTTCTAACTCCACGTCCCCAAAATCCTACCTTAATTCCAAAGTTATGCAGTTGCCTAGCAGCTGCTAATCCTGCTGGACCAGCCCCGATAATGATGACTGATTTCTTAAAAAGAAAAGAAACAAAATTCCAATTAGAGCAGGTGATAACAACATCCTGTTTTAGTTGTTCTGGAACTGCAGAGCAAATTCGTTCATTTACATTTCTTTGATGTCCTTAGAAAGTTATTTTCAAAAAGAATGTGGTGGCATTTGTCTTATTACTCCCTTTCCTTTTCCCCTACAATCTCAGGAAAGAGTGCTTGATAGTCTTCTTTCAGGAGAAACACATTCTGCGAAAGCCTTGCTTCTGTAAGTTTCATGGTGATAATGTGGCTTTCACTGTCTTTATTAACAGCCATAGACTAGCGTTTGTCCTGATCAATGGCAAGGCTATCACTAAAGCTACAGTCACCTACATTGTGGTAGTCCTTAGGGAGAAGATACTGGTCGGCTCCCACGCTGAGAACTCCAGTGTTGATGAGACCTTTTCTGGTCATAAAATACAGTATCCTCTCCACTTCCTGAACGCATCGAATACGCACGAGACCCCGCACGATGATGTGAGGAATACATTTCTGAGGGGTAAGAGCTTCCTGTGTTTGGAAATAAAAAACCACTTTTTAAAAAAAGTCCCAAGGAATTCAAACAATAGCAGGAAAACAATCCATTTAAAAGACAAGTAAAAGATTTGAATCAACATTTCTCAAAAGTAGATGCTCAAATGGCCAACAGGAACAGTCCTCCCTGGTTTCCAGAAGGAGATTGGTTCTAGAACCCTCTTAAGAAGACCAAAATCCATAGATTCTCAAGTCCCTTATATAAAATGACAGTATTTACATATAATCTATGCACAGACTCTAGCATACTTTACGCTATCTCTAGATATAATACCTAAGACAATGTAAATGCTATGTAAATAGTTGTTACATAATATTGTGTAGAAAATAACGACAAGGAAAGATGCAACCATCCATTTTTTTTCCCAAATATTTTCAAGATGTGGAACCCAAAGGTATAAAAAGCCAAGTATATATGAAAAACTGCTCACCACCACTAATCATCAAGGAAATGCAAATTGAAGCCACAATGAAAATCACCTCATACCTGTTAAAATGGCTATTATCAAAAAAGACAAAAGGTAACAAATGATGAAGAGAAAAAAGAACCCTTATTCACTGTTGGTGGAATGTACATTAGTACAGTCATTATGGAAAACAGTATGGAGGTGCCTCAAAAAGACTAAAAATAAAACTACCGCATGATCCAGCAACCCCACTGTGGGGCAGTCAAATAAAATGGATCAGCACGTCAAAGAGAGATGTGCACTCCCATGTTCATTGCAGCATTATCACAACTGCCATGATATGGAATCAACCTAGAGGCCACTGATGGATGAATAAAGAAAATGTGCTATATCCACACAATGGAATACTAGTCAGCCTTAAAAGAAAAAAAGGAAGTCCTGTCATTTGCAACAACTTGGCTGAACCAGAAGGACATTAAGTGAAATAAACCAGACACAGACAAATACCGCATGATCTCACGTACACATGTGGAATCTAAAAACATCCAACTCACAGAAGCAGAAAAGTAGAACAGGCATTAGCAGGAGCTGAGGGGAGGGGGAATAGTGGGGAGATGTTGGTCAAAGGACACACAATTTCAGTGTAGACAAGAGGAACAATTTCAGGAGATCCATTTTACAACATGGTAACTACAATACATAGTTAATAACAACATATTATATACACTTGAGTATCATCGAGAGATTTTTAAGTTCTCAAACAAAAAAAAAAGGTAAGTATATGACGTAAGGCATATGTTAATTACGTCAATTTAGCTATTCCACAATGTGTATATATATATATATATTTTTTTTTTTTTTTCTTTTTTTTTTTGAGATGGAGTTTTGCTCCGTCACCAGGCTGGAGTACAGTGGCACGATCTCAGCTCACTGCAACCTTCACCTCCTGGGTTCAAGCAATTCTCCTGCCTCAGCTTCCCAAGTAGCTGGGACTACAGGCGCCTGCCACCAAGCCCGGATAGTTTTTTGTATTTTTAGTAGAGACAGGATTTCACCATGTTGGCCAGGCTGGTCTCAAACTTCTGACCTCAGGTAAACCACCCACCTTGGCCTCCCAAAGTGCTGCGATTAGAGGTGTGAGCCACCGCACCTGGCCACAACATATATATATATGTGTATTTCAAAACATCAGATTGTACACGATAAACATATACAATGTTTATTTCTCAATTTAAAAAGCAAACCAATTAAGTTTTTAAACTTTTTTTGGTTCCTCAAAAGGTTAAACCTAAAATACTATATGACCCAGTAATTCCAATCCTTAGTATACACCAAAAAGAACTGAAAACAGATGTTCAAACAAAATGTTCACAGCGGCAGTATTCAAATAGGGAAAAGGAGGAAACGATTCAAATGCCCATCAATGGATGAATGGGTAAACAAAATGCAACGTGTACAATGAAATATTACTCAGTTATAAAAGTGAGTGAAGTTCTGACATGTGCTAAAACATGGATAAACCTTGAAAACATTATGCCAAGCGAAAGAAGTCAGTCACCAAAGGCCACATATTATATGCTTCCATTTACTGGAAATATCTACCACAATCTATACAGATAGAGAGTAGATCTGTGGTTGCCAGGGGCTGAGAACAGGAGAAAATGAGAACAGACGGTTTAATTGGTATCGGGTTCCCTCTTGGGATAATGAGAAAGTTCTGGAACCAGATAATGGTGATGGTTATACATTATACATGTATTTAATGCCACTGAGCTGTAAATTTTACGATGGTTAAGATGGAATGGGGCTGGGCACAATGGCTCATGCCTGTAATCCCACCACTTTGGGAGGCTGAGGCAGGAGCATCACTTGAGCCCAAAACTTGGAGACCAGCCTGTGCAACAGAGAGAGACCTTTTCTCCATTTAAAAAAAGTAAATGTTATGTGTACTTAACCATAATAATAAAAAAAAAAACTCTGGGTAATTCAAATCCATCACTTATCACTAAGACAGTAAGAATAAAGGGAGGTTTCCCCAGTGGGGAAAAAGGAGGAGGAGGAGACAACAGGAAGATACAGCGATTTACACTTTATCATGTCGGTCTTCCCTGAGCAAGAACGACTGCAGCAGGTGCATGGCAGCAGAGCACATCACACTCCTGACTCAACAAAGGCCACTACAGAAATCCAGGCTGCTGATCCTACTGACCTCAGAAAAAGCTGGATTCTCGTGACTGATAAGATTCGGGGGTCGGGGGGGACAGGGACGGGGACAGGGGGACGGGCACGGTGGCTCATGCCTTTACAGCATGTAATCCCAGGCCTTTGGGAGGCCAAGGCAGGTGGATCACCTGAGGTCAGGAGTTCGAGACCAGCCTGGCCAACATGGTGAAACCCCATCTCTACTAAAAATACAAAAAATTTAGCCGGGCGTGGTAGCATACGCCTGTAATCCCAGCACTTTGGGAGGCCGAGGCAGGTGGATCGCTTGAGGTCAGGAGTTAGAGACCATCCTGGCTAACACGGTGAAACCCTGTCTCTACTAAAAACACAAAAAAATTAGCCAGGTGTGGTGGTGCACACCTGTAATCCCAGATACTCAGGAAGCTGAGGCAGGAGAATCGCTTGAACCCAGGAGGAGAAGGTTGCGGTGAGCCAAGATTGCACCATTGCCCTCCAGCCTGGGCAACGAGAGCAAAACTCCATCTAAAAAAAAAAAAGACACCGTCTTTCTCTGCTCACCTAGCCTTGGCATGGCCTTGATCTGTTTCAAAGACTCAAGAGTAATGATGCCACCACCTCCGCCCAGCGTCAGGAAGCAAGAACAGGCACCAAGCAGCTTTCACCCCAGGCCTCTCCTCTGCCCCTTGTCACCAATCCCCAGCTCCACCAGAACCAAATATTCGAGAAATAACACATACAACACTGGCTTGGATTGCTGCAGAAGATAATACATTTGTTTGTATTCATGAATTTTAACAAGAATCATTTCAAGGCCAGGTATGGTGGCTCAGGAATTCCAGCACTCTGGGAGGCCAAGCCAGGAGGATTGTTTAAGCCCAGAAGTTTGAGAACAGCCTGGGCAACATAGCAAGACCCCATCCTACAAAAAAATTAGCTGCGCATGGTAGCACATGCCTGTGGTCCCAACTACTCAGAAGACTAAGATGGGAGAATCACCTGAGACTGGGAAGCTGAGGCTGCTGTACTGGGCTGTGATGATGCCA
Organism: Piliocolobus tephrosceles; assembly: GCF_002776525.5. Taxonomy (NCBI): domain Eukaryota; kingdom Metazoa; phylum Chordata; class Mammalia; order Primates; family Cercopithecidae; genus Piliocolobus; species Piliocolobus tephrosceles. Next base: position 150,300,142 of record NC_045438.1, read on the forward strand.
CTGTACTCCAGCCTGGGCAACAGAACAAGTCCGTGTCTCAAAAAAAAAAAAAAAAAGAAAGCACACATTGACACATTGCAAAGTCTTTGATTCTTTTAAAGCAAATATGTTTTCTCATTCTAATATTAAGTATATATGGTAAATTTTTTTTTTTTTTTTTGACGGAGTTTCGTTCTTGTTACCCAGGCTGGAGTGCAATGGCACAATTTCAGCTCACTGCAGCCTCCACCTCCCAGGTTCAGGTGATTCTCCTGCCTCAGCCTCCCAAGTAGCTGGGATTAAAGGCCACCCAGCACCACCCCCAGCTAATTCTTTGTATTTTTAGTAGAGATGGGGTTTTATCATGTTGGCCAGGCTGGTCTCGAACTCCTGACCTCAAGTAATCCACCCAACTCAGCCTCCCAAAGTGCTGGAATTACAGGTGTGAGCCACTGCACCCGGCCAGTATACACAATAAATTCTATCTTATGAAAAACTAAAATAGATCCAGGTAAGTTTAGGACTTCTATAAGATTCTTCCCCTGTATAAGTCAAATTTCAAAGTCAAACAAAAAGAAATGTGGCCAAAAAAAATGAATCCAAGGATGTTTCTTTGTCGTGTTTTTGTTTTTATATTTTTTTTGAGATGGGATCTCACTATGTTGCCCAGGCTGGTCTTGAACTCCTAGGCACAAGTGATCCTCCTGCCTCAGTGTCCCAAGTAGCTGGGACTACAGGGCCACACCACCACTCTTTATAATTTATTTATAGGAAATTCTGACCATAATTTTGTTCAGTTGGTTTACTGAGCACCTATTTCAAGGCTACTGGGCAGAAAATCAGTGGCACAGCCTACTCACTTGGCTATAATTCATACAGTCGCATTAACAGCCATAAACTTAATCAGGCTATGTCATTTCATTCTGGATTCTAACCCAGTGAAATGCCAAGGTGAAACTGGCATATCTTTCTTTAGTTAAGATTACTTTGGCAGTCTTGCACAATGTTCTGAATTCAGCAGTGACTCAAACTGCTGATTAAATTAATAAATCAGAAAAATGTTAGGATCAAGAGAATCTTTGTAGGGTTTTTCTGGAAACAGGGTCTCATTCTGTCACCCAAGCTAGAGTACAGTGGCGCAATCATGGCTTACTGCAGCCTTGACCGCCCAGGCTCAGACTATCCTACTACCTCAGCCTCTTAAGCAGCTAGGATTACAAGCATGTGCCACCATACATGGCTAATTTTTAAATTTTTTGTAGAGATGGGGGTCTCATTATGTTGCCCAGGCTGGTCTTGAACTCCTAGGCTCAAGCAATCCTCCTGCCTCAGCCTCCCAAAGTGCTGGAATTGCAGACATGAGCCACTTCACCCAGCCCCCTTGTTTTTTGTTTTTAGCTAGTATTCCCATTCTCCCCACAATTTATCTTCACCTTTTTCAAGGTGGGTACAGTGTGACAGCCCTAACATTTATTTAGTCCCAACAGAAGAAAAGTACTGGTCTTGGTTGATTTAGGACACTGGGGTGAATAAAAATTCCTGTCCTCAAGGATCTGTAATTCAATCTTGGATGTTTTTCCCTCTTGCCATTGGAACTCCTTGGATCTAACCTTGCACCTTATACTCACCACTGGAGAGTCAGCATTCTGACTGTCTGTGGTCTAGAGTAGTGGTTTTCAACAAGGGGTGATTCTGTCCCCGTTTGGAAATGTCTACAGACATACTTTGTTTTCACAGGTGGGAAGCGTTCCTGGAATCTAGTGGGTAGAAGCCAGGGATCTTGCTAAATGTCCTACAGTGCAAAGACAGCCCCCACCACAAACAATTATCTGCCCAAATTGTCAACAGAGCCAAGGTTGAGAAACCCTGGCGTAAAAGTGTCCATCCCCAGATAAAGTATCCCCTCCTTTTCAACGTGGTCCTTCTCTGTCCAGTGCTACTGGCTAACATGCCCTTACTTACTTTGCAGTTAGTATACCACAGTGCGAGGATGAGGTTTCTCAAAGCCAGGTACATGGTGGGGTCTCGGGAATATTCTGGAAACTCATAGAGCTCATCCAGTTCCATCACATCCGGCCTCACACAGAGGGCTTTGCCACACTCATTGGGCTGGTAGAAAGGCTGGAAGTATCGGTTCATGCCTGGAACTGATAGTTAACACAAATGGGCAACTCCTGCAAGCTGTAACTTCCAAATCCAGAAGAATTAAAGGGCAAAAGCAAACCAAGAAGTAAGCCTAGACGAGCTCCATGTCTACCCTACATAAATACCTTTGCTTCCTCCACCCAGTTAGACAAAACGTACATAAATTTTTTTCTCATTCTTTCTTCACATTATTCTCAACTTTTATTTCTATAGCATGGAAAAATTTTTTTATTTTTAATTGTGGTAAAAAAATGCATACCATAAAATTTATCAACTTTTTTTTTTTTTTTTTTGAGACAGAATCTTGCTCTGCTGCCCAGGCTGGAGTGCAGTGGTCTGATCTCAGCTCACCGTAACCTCCATCTCCCATCTCCCAGGTCCAAGCAATTCTCATGCCTCAGCTTCTTGAGTAGCTGGATTACAGGTGCTCGCCGCCACACCCGGCTAATTTTTCTATTTTTTGTAGCTATGGGTTTCACCATGTTGGCCAAGCTGGTTTCAAGGTACTGGCCTCAAATGATCCACCCATCTCAGCCTCCCAAAGTGCTGGGAATACAGGCATGAGCTACCATGCCCAGGTATCTTTTTTTTTTTTTTTTTTGAGATGGAGTCTCACTCTGTTGCCCAGGTTGGAGTTCAGTGGTGCGATCTTGGTTCACTGCAAGCTCCGCCTCCTGGGTTCACGCCATTCTCCTGCCTCAGCCTCCTGAGTAGCTGGGACTACAGGCGCCCGCCACCATGCCCAGCTAATTTTTTCTTTTTGTATTTTTAGTAGCTAATTTTTTTTTTTTTTTGTATTTTTAATAGAGATGGGGTTTCACTGTGTTAGCCAGGATGGTCTTGATCTCCTGACTTCGTGATCCACCCACCTCCGCCTCCCAAAGTGCTGAGATTATAGGCGTGAGTCACTGCACTCAGCCTTCTTATCTGTTTTTTGTTTTTTTTTTTTGAGACGGAGCCTCGCTCTGTCACCCAGGCTGGAGTGCGGTGGCGCAATCTCGGCTCACTGCAGTCTCCGCCTCCCAGGTTTAGGCCGTTCTCCTGCCTCAGCCTCCCGAGTAGCTGGGACTACAGGCGCCCGCCACCTCGCCCGGCTAGTTTTTTGTATTTTTTTTAGTAGAGAAGGGGTTTCACCGTGTTAGCCAGGATGGTCTCGATCTCCTGACCTCGTGATCCGCCCGTCTCGGCCTCCCAAAGTGCTGGGATTACAGGCTTGAGCCACCGCGACCGGCCTTATCTGTTCTTAAGTGTACAGTTCAGTACTGTTAAGTACATTTATGTTGCTGTGCCACAGATCTCTAGAACTTCTTCATCTTGTAAGATAAACTCTGTATCCATTGAATGCCCACTCCTCACGGAGATACGTTTTTAAAATAACTTTTTTTTTTTTTTTTCTCTCGAGACAGAGTCTTGCTCTGTCACCCAGGCTGGAGTGTAATGGCACAATCTCAGCTCACAGGAACCTCCACCTCCCAAGTTCAAGCGATTCTCCTTCCTCATCCTCCCCAGTAGATGGGATTACAGGTGTGCACCACCACACCTGGCTAATTTTTTGTATATTTTCTTTTTTAGTAAAGACAGGGGTTCACCATTTTGGCCAGGCTGATCTCGAACTCCTGACCTCATGATCTGCCCACCTTGGCCTCCCAAAGTGCTGGGATTACAGGCGTGAGCCACTGTGCCCAGCCTAAAATAACTTTTATGGCATTTTTTTCTGACTATAAAATGAATAGGTTCATAGACGTAAATAACAATCACTAACCCCTGATTATGTCAGTAGTGGAGTTACATTTAGGGGTATATATTATCCTTATTTCTGTGTCTATTAACGGAGAATATTCATATAATAGATATCTGCCTTTGCAAAACTGGAAAAAATGTCATGAAAGTGTCATTTTCTAACCTGCTTTTTAATGTGTACAATATCATGAATACTTTCCTGTGTCACTAAATATGCATTCAATGGCTGTATAATATTTTCTTATTATTTAACCATTTCCCTATTGCTAGGCATTAAATTTCATCCAATTACTTCACTATTACAAGCAACGTGAAAAGAAATTTCTTTGTACCTAATCTCTGGATTTACGTTTGATTAGCTGTTTAGGATAAATTTCTAGAAATAGCACTGCTGGGTCAAAGAGTCTCTGTTTTCCAGTTTTTGATGCACACTGCCAAATCTTCCTTTGTAAACATACACTCTCCCTAACAGTAGTCAAGTGCCTCTTCGTCAACCCTGGGAATTACCACTTTAGCTTTGATTTCCACCACATCTAGATTTCAGTGTTACTGGTAAAAAACAACAACAACAACAAAAAAACAAAACCTTAAGACAGGATCACAGTGCAAAAATCTATTTGCATAATCAAGAATGCCATTTGTTCCTGTCCAGGCGTAGGAAATCCAGAATTCTTGCTTCTACACCAAGAATTCGAATGTAGAATTTTAAAGCTGCCTTTAAAGTAAATAACCAGGCCGGGTGCAGTGGCTCACATCTGTAATCCCAGCACTTTGGGAGGCCAAAGGGGGTGGATCACTTGAGGTCAGGAGTTTGAAACCAACCTGGTCAACATGATGAAACCTCGTTTCTACTAAAAATATAAAAATTAGCTAGGTGTGGTGGCATGTGCTTGTAGTCCCAGCTACTCGAGAAACCGAGGCAGGAGAATCGCTTGAACCTGGGAGGAGGAGGTTGCAGGGAGCCAAGATCGTGCCACTACAATCCAGCCTGGGTGACAGAGTGAGACTCTGTCTCAAAAAGAAAAAAAAAAAAAAAACAATTACCCAGGTGTAGTGGCACATGCTTAGAGTCCCAGCTATTCGGGAGCCTGAGGCAGGAGAATCGCTTGAACCCAGGAACTGGAGGTTGTAGTGAGCCGAGATCGTGCCACTGCACTACAGCCTCGGCTACAGAGCGAGACTCCATCTCAAAAAAATAAAATAAATAATCAAAAGCATGCCTGCACTGCAGTTTTCTTTGAGAGTAGGTCATTTTTCTGGAATCACCAATGGCAATAATTAGAGGCAGAAAGACTCAGAGGAAAAAGGACTGTTCATGTAGTAGAAAACTTTTTCCTGGTAAGTCAGAGTTCATGTTATCATTAAACGAGACAGCAATCCAACTTCCAAATGAACACCCATGAAGTCCTGTAGATAATTAGAGTCTTGCAGGTTTTCCAAATTCCTGAGGAAAAATTAACCACACACTATACATAAATGATATGACTGATCCACAGCACAACCATTTCCATGAAATAATGAGGGGCTTTATATCATAGGTCACATACATTTTAAAAAATAAATGTTATTTACTTATTTATTTTTAGAGATAAGGTCTCGCTATGTTGCCCAAACCGGTCTCGAACTCCTGGCCTCAAGGAATCCTCCTGCCTCGGCCACCCAAAATGCTGGGATTACAGGCATGAGTCACTGTGCCCAGCCTGCACATTAAAAAAAATCCTTTGCATTTTGCTAACTCATACATCCCCAGGGAGGGGAGTGGGGGATGGAAAGCAGGGAGTCCCAGGAATGGCTCTCACCGTGCACGGAGTGGGCGGCCTTGGAGTGCTCCAGCTTCCCAGGGCTGGCATTGCCAGTGGCAGCGGCGCGGTTTGTGCTGGTGCAGGAGGGGCTCATGCCAACACAGTCAGGGTAGTAGGCAGACAGCAGGGGCGCTGCCACGCTGTCTTTCAGCAAAGGAGGTAGGATGAGCATAGAGTACCACCAGTGATTGGAAACTTCCAATACTCTCTGCAATGGGCCAGGCAGGAAGAAGAGAGACAAGGACAGACAAGAAATCTACAAGCAGATTCTGCCAAGGAAAGAGGGTTCTGTTCGTTGTATTCATCCTTAACCCACTATGCTTTTTCTCGCTCAGACTTAACTATTCTATTCCAGAGCTCTACACACAAAGATGTAGAAACAAAAATGGGCTGATAACATCTGGCGAGAATGTCTCCCAAGCAGAATTATTTCCGACATACAGCAACAGCCTCCCTTATCCCTCCCCCAAAATAAGCCCCCCAGCGCCAGGTAAGTCTGAAAGCTGTGCCCATGTACTAGCTCGCAAGCCTAGGTTTAAGTCTGATGTGAGAAATGTACCCCTGCTCAGTCATCATCTATCTATCATTCAAGCCCCACGCCTTTAACTTAGGACCTCAAGATAGTTAAAATTGGGAAACTGGGCATAAAAAACAATGCTCCCAAGTAGTAAGTATTACTGCTTTTTGCCAAAGGCTACTAAAAAACTTTGAGAAGGGAAAAGTACACTGCAACCATCAGAATAAGATGCCAAATGTAGAAGTGAACAAAAGCAGTTACTTTCAGTCTTCAAATATGTGATCCTATTCCAGAGTTGACTTAACATATGGAGTCAACAAATCAGAGCCTTCTCATGATGACTACTGAAATAAAAAAGAAAGTCTATGTGGCTTCTAAAGCAACACTGCCACAATCTATGGTAGACAGGCTTTTCTAAATGCAATCTGACACTTATGCTCCGGGAATTTGGAAAAAAAAAAAAAAATGTCTATTCTGGAGCCTAGAAAAAAAAAATCTGTGTCTGTGTGTGTGTGTGTGTATGTGTGTGTGTGTGTGTACACACACATATATACATAATTATATGGTTTTGCTGGGCCCCCACTCAAATCTCCTCTTGAATTGTAGTTCCCATAACGCCCTTGTGTCATGGCAGGGAGCGGGTAGGAGGTAATTAAACCATGAGGGCGTTACCCTCATGCTGTTCTTCTGATAATGAGTTCTCACGAGATCTGATGGCTTTACAAGGGCTTTTCCCCTTTTGCCATCATGACGGACACATTTGCTTCCTCTTCTGCCATGATTCTGAGTTTCCTGAGGCCTCCCCAGCCATGCAGAACTGTGAGTCAATTAAACCTCTTTCCTTCATAAATTACCTAGTCTCAGGCAGTTCTTTATAGCAGCATGAGAATGGACTAATATGCGCACACACACCCTTTTATATAACAGAATGCATTTAAAGTAGATTTGCTAAAAGACAATGCTGTCTTTGCCTGAAAAGCTATCGTAGTTCCTGAGTTTCAGACATCTAGAACAATCCAATCCTGAATCACTGAAAATCACAATGACTCAGGATTCTAGAAACTCAAGAAACCCAAAATTTAAAAAACTCTTTTCTGAAATAGTCACTGAATCTGGTTACATGGTACACTGGAGTTTGTCAACTCAGGTAGCAAAGTCTTATGAAGACACAGGAAATGTGACCAGCTTTGCCAGCTGGAAGTACTGCTCCTCCTCCCATATCTGGGCGAGGACAGGACAAAGCCAACATGCTGAGGTCAGAATGCGCAAGAACACTCCTGCAGCTGAATCCAGGCCAAGACAATCAAATTGTGGCCCTCTTGTGCTTTTCTTAGGAGGACTCAAGTGGAGAAAAGGTCACAAAGTCATCCCTGAAAAACAAGTACAGCAAGCCTGCGCCCTACAGCAAGGCAGGAGAGCTGTGTCTTCCTCTTCATTTCCTTTTAATGAAAACCAATATAACTTTATCTTTATTTTTCAAGTTGGGGGAAGGACTACCCATAATATCACTATTGCTACCATTTTCATAATATAGTTATCATGTTAGATTAAAAAGCCACTGGTCAGCAACCAAAGAGAAAGAAATTCATGAAGCTGTTACTATCATTTCCTTATAACATTTATCATCAAAGGCACAATTAACCCCAATCCACAGCATGCGGAAGTACTCACTAGATCCTCTGGGAGGGAACAATGATCTGAGGTCTCGGGCTACAAAAGAAAACCAAGTGTTAAATTAGGGTTGCTTATAAAATAGTCTCAGGTATCAATTTCTCTTCAATAAGATATCTCTTTTCACCTATCAGGCTGGCAAAGAAAAACATTTTGATGAAACAATGTATAAATGAGAGTGTTTGAAGGCCTGGCTCTGTGGCTCACGCCTAATATCAGCACTTTGGGAGGTCGAGCAGCACTTTGGGAAGTCAAGGTGGGCGGATCACCTAAGGTCAGGAGTTTGAGACCAGCTTGGCCAAAATAGTGAAACACTGGCTCTACTAAAAATATAAAAATTAGCCAGTCATGGTGGCGGGTGCCTGTAATCTCAGCTACTGGAGAGGCTGAGGCAGGAGAATCGCTGGGATCCAGGAAGTGGTGGTTGCAGTGAGCCGAGACTGCACCACTGCGCTCCAGCCTGGGTGACAGAGCAAGACTCCATCTCAGGAAAAAAAAAAAAAAAGTTAGGGTGTGGGGAGAAAGGCACTCTCACAAGGGCGTTCCTGGTGGAAAATAAAGGCATATAACAACCATGAAGGGTGGTGACAAAATACAAACATTTAAAATGCACAATCATCTGACATCATCTTTTATAACTGAAATTACATATGATACATCCAGCAATTCTAACTGGGTTATATTTTCCAGAGAGAGACTCTTGTATATCTGCATCAACAAAAGTATTACAAAGTGTTCAAAGGAGCATTATTTGTATTCAAAAAAAGCTAGAAACTGGCCAGACTCAGTGGCTCATACCTGTAATCCCAGCATTTTGGGAGGTCAAGGCAGGTGGATCGCTTAAGCCTAGGAGTTCAACACCAACCTGGGTAACACAGAGAGACCCCCCCACCATCTCTACAAAAATTGCAAAACTCAGCCAGGCTTGGTGGTGTATGCCTGTACTTCCTCGGGAGACTGAAGTGGGAGGACTGACTAAGGAGTTTGAGGTTGAGGCTGCAGTGAGCTGTAACAGCACCACTGCACTCCATCTGGGTAATGGAGACTTTGTCTCAAAAAAAAGGAAAAAAGCTAGCAAATACCCAAAGGTCATAAACAGTACAATGGACACCCAAATTGTATTACAGTCAAACAATGGCATGTTGCACAGCAATGAAAACAAACTACGACCACACATTACAACATGGACGCATCTGACAATGTTGGGCAAAAGAAGCTAGAACAGGCTGTGTACAGTGACTCATGCCTGTAATCCCAGCACTTTGAGAGGCTGAGGTGGGTGGATCATCTAAGGTCAGGAGTTCGAGACCAGCCTGGCCAACATGGTGAAACCTCGTCTCTACTAAAAACACAAAAATTAGCTGGGCACGGTAGTGCGCACCTGCAATCCCAGCTACTTGGGAGGCTGAGGCAGGAGAATCACTTGATCCTGGGAGAAGGAGGTTGCAGTGACCCAAGATCGCACCACTGCACTCCAGCCTGGGTGACAGATCAAGACTCCGTCTCAAAAACAAAACAAAAAAAGAAGCTAGAACAATCACAGTGTAGGATACCATTCATGTAAAACTTAAAAGCAAGCAACAAAACAAAACAAAACAAAACAATATGATTGTAAGTCAGGAAAGTAGGCAGTTACTCTAGGGCAGCAACGGTTACAGACTGTGATTAAAAGTGACACAGGGCTTCTAAGGGGCTGGTGTGTGTTCAGTTTCTTTCCTGGGAGCCAGCTAAATGGGTACTTGGTGAAAATTCATTGAGCTATGCATTTTGATTTGTGCATTTTCTGTATGTTCTATTTCACTAAGAAAACGTGCCTAAACAAACAAGATTGTCATACCATATGGCCCAGCAGTTCTAGTCCTTGGACTGTATTTCAAAGACACTCCTGTCCTTGTGCCAGGCAAGAATGCTCACAGCAGCATTTGCACTTAACAGCCAAAAACTAGAAACAGCCCTTATATTCATGAACACAAGAATAGATACACCAAGGTAGGTTCACACAATGTAATACTACTCTTTGGTATACACCAAAGTTTTAGGCATCGACATGGATGCATCCCCAAAACCTTAATGTTGAGTGATAAGAGCAAGTTAAAGAGGAATATAAACAATTGTGATATAATTTGTAACCAGTATAAAAATAGGCAAAACTTATGTTACTTAGGGTTTCAGAAATATGTATTAACTCTGTAACGAAAAGCAAAGGAATAAGAAACACAAAATTCAGGGCCGGGCACAGTGGCTCACATCTGTTATCTCTGCATTTTGGGAGACCAAGGTGGATGGATCACCTGAGGTCAGAAGTTCGAGACAAGCCTGGCCAACGTGACGAAACCCCGTCTCTACTAAAAATACAAAAAATTAGTCGGGTGTGGTGGCGGGCACCTGTAATCCCAGCTGCTCAGGAGGCTGAGGCGGGAGAATCACGTGAACCTGGGAGGCAGAGGTTGCAATGAGCCGAGACTGCGCCACTGCACTCCAGCCTGGGTAACAAGAGCGAAACTCTGTCTCAAAAAAAGACCCACAAAATTCAGGACACTGTTTACTCCTGTAACGGAAAGAGAGGAAGCATAACAATAACTACTGAGGAGCACACTGGAGGAAGGGACAAAGCCATTGGGAGCGCTCTGTTTCTTCAACTGAGTAGTAGGGAGGTACACCAGTGTTTGCTTTTATTCTTTCCTCCTTACATGCAAATTATAATTCTTTGTGTCTATAACTTATTTCATCTTAAAAGAACAGCATCTACCCTTTGATACAGAAATTTCATTTGTAGGAACTGATCTTACAAATAAATATACTCAAAAATAGCACAGATAGAAAGCTTTTCATTAAAGCACAGTGAGGAACAGTAAATGTTTAAAAGTAACCTAAATGCCCTTCAATAGCACTAAATTAAGCATGGGACGTCTGTTCAGTGGACTACTTATGAGACAGCCATTGAAGAGAAAGAAGGGCTGAGCACAGTGGCTCACACCTGTAATTCCAGCACTTTGGGAGACCAAGCTGGGAGGATCACTTGAGGCCAGGAGTTTGAGACCAGCCTGGGAAACATAGCAAGACCCTGTCACTACAAAAACATTAAAAATTAAAAAAAATTAGCTGTGCATTGTGGTGTGCCTGTGGTGAGAGGCTGAGTCAGGTGAGAATCACTTGAACTCAGGAGTTGAGGCTGCACTGGGCTAAGAGGATGCCACTGTACTCCAGCCTGAATGACAGAGCGAGACACCATCACTTAAAAAAGAATGAAATAAAAATAAAGAGAAAGAAGAGATCTTTACATACTTATACGAATACATCTTTTAAGACATTAAATGAGAAAGAGCAAGATCAAAAACGGTATACAGAGTTGTCAACTGTTCTTTTTCATGTTATTCTACAAATAAACCTTCACTGACTTTCTCCTTGACAGCACACCACACTGAAAACCAAAATTACTCAGGGTCAATAAATATCATTTAAATTAGTATTTCAAAAGTTTAGGTTATGGAGAGCAATCGATTTATACTAGAAGAGTAAGATGAAGGGGTCTCAAAGGAGGGTGACTGGGTTGGGGGACAAGATTTGATATTATCCATAGTAAGTTGGAATTTAAGGGCTGGGTGTGATGGTTCACATCTGTAATCTCAGCACTTTGGGAGGCCGAGGTGGGCGGATCATGAGGTCAGGAGATTGAGACCATCCTGGCTAACACGGTGAAAACACATCTCTACTAAAAATACAAAAAATTAGCTGGTCGTGGTAGCAGGCACCTGTAGTCCCTGCGCCACTGCACTCCAGCCTGGGTGACAGAGACTCCATCTCAAAAAAAAAAAAAGGTTGGAATTTTAAAAGACTATAAAGGCTTTTACTAAGGTGAGGTGAGAAGAAAAGTAATGTAAGGAATCTGACACCTCTGAGGCCCTCCTGGAAAAAAATGCTTAATGTTAAAATACAGCCAGCCAGGTTTCAAATGAAAATAAAGAACCTGGGATAGAGGGAACTACGGTAAGAGAAATTACAGAGAGTAGTAGATCTACATAAACATGTAAGTGAGAGTGAACAATGGAGGGAATACAGTTAAAGAAGATAATAAAATCGCCAAGAAAAGTAAACAAAAAACAAAACCATAACAAAAATTGGGAGAGAAGAAAAGAAAGTGTTATATAATTTATTTTTTCTGATTTCATAACAGGGTGTTGACCAATATCATCTAAAATTGAAACATGAAGTTTTATTTTTTTTTCAAGTTAGAGTGATTTCAACTTTTTTACTTCTTGGAAGAGGGTCTCACTGTGTCACCTAGGCTGGAGTGCAGTCGTGCGATCTTGGCTCACTGCAGCCTTGACCTCATGGGCTCAAGGGTTCCTCCCACTTCAGTCTTCCAAGTAGCCGGGGCTACAGGCGCACGTCACCAGGCCCAGGTAATTTCTGTATTCTTTGCAGAGACAGGGTCTCGTCATGTTGCCCAGGTCAAACTCCTGCCTCAGCCTCCCAAAGGGCTGAGATCACAGGCATGAGCCACTGTGCCCAGCTGATTCCCACTTCTTATTCTCATATTTTCTTAACCTTTTAGAGAGTTTTTAGAAACTTATTTCTTGGGATAAAGAAGTATTTTATGTTCAACAATTTCTTATTTCACTTTGGCTTCCTTTTCTTATTTTAAATTGATGTTATATTAAACACAACCAACTTAGAAAAAAGTGTGTGTATAGTACTATTCCTTAACAGGAAGCTATTTGTCAATCAGGCCTTCTCCCTGAATATACACAGAGGTACACTATATAGATACTCTTGAATGAATCTCACTCAATGATGGTTATTTCACAATGATGACTGCATGAATTTTTTCTATCTTTGTTCTTTTCTACATTGCTGGAATTTTTCAATAATGAACATATATCACTTGTCTAAAAGTAAAGTTATTCTACAGAAAACCTTTGAGTTTTCAAAAACTACTTAGAGAAATTGAAAGTGACGACCACCACCCAAGAAAAAATTTAAAAAACAAAAAGCAAGGCATAGTTTGAATTAGTAGAGATAAAGTCAAAGCTGTCCATTCAATTGTGAGCAAGTAAAAGGCCAGATTATGGATCACTCCAATTACAGTTTAGTCAAAGCACAGAACAAAATGTAAAAATCACAGCTAGAGTGGCTGGGAGCAGTGGCTCACGCCTGTAATCCCAGCACTTTGGGAGGCCAAGGCAGGTAGATCACCTGAGATCAGGAGTTTGAGACCAGCCTGGACAACATGGTGAAACCCCGTCTCCACTAAAAATACAAAAATTGGTTGGGCATGGTGGTGAGCACCTGCAGACCCAGCTACTCGGGAGGCTGACATGGAAGAATTGCTTGAACCTAGGAGGCGGAGGTTGGAGTAAGCCTAGATGGTGTCACTGCACTCCAGCCTGGGCAACAGAACGAGACTCCTTCTCAAACAAAACCAAACCACAACAACAGAATCACAGCTAGTATTGATTAATGTAATATTATACAAATCATCCAAAATCTTAAAAAATTATCTGAAACAATTTTTAGAATCATCGCATACATAGGCTGACTGAAAATTGCTAAAAAAAAGAATATATTAAAATAATCAGCTCTTTTTGACTGTTGCTTGCCTGAACTCTCCTTTAAATATTGTAACGAAATGCCACTGAGTCAACTTTTCATTGTCAAGTAATCTGGGACACAGGTAGTTAATTAAGTTTAGTGCAACCAAGACATTGTTCCTGCAAGCTGGACACGCTCCCCTATGCCTCACATGTTCATGGTATTTTCATTGCTCAGTTCCCAGCTCCCAACAGTGCAGCCACACAGCCTGGAAATGAACTGCCCATGCCTTCATGTCAGCTCCCTCCCATTTTTTTTTCTCTTCCTCTTCTCAGAGAGGCCTTCGACTTTCAAAGTTGAGTTCCAGAATCAATCAAGGGCCTCACCCTGGGCAAGACAGCAAAACCCTGTCTCTATTTAAAAAAAAAAAACAAAACAAAACAAAAATTAGTGAAGCGTGGTGGCATACACTTGTAGTCCCAGCTACTCAGGAGACTACGGTGGCAGAATCACCTGAGCCCAGGAAGTCAAGGCTGCAGTGAACCAGGATTATGCCACTGTACTCTGAACTGGGTGACAACTGCCTTACAAAAAAAAAAAAAGAAAGAAAGAAAAATATCTAGTGCTAAATTGAAAGATTTTGGAAAGGCTCTTACCAATTCCAGGAATCTAATCCCATGCTTAGATCAGTGCTTTCCTTCCCTCACTCTCAAATCACCAACATCAAGAATAAAAGAAGGGATACCAAGATAGAGCCCACCAACATTAAAAGAAGAACAAGGAAACAGTACGAACAACTTTAAATTAAAAATGTGACAACACAGATGAAAAAGACAAACTGCTTGAAAAACACAACCTTCCAAAATGGAAAGAAGTCGTAAACCACCTAAATGGCCATATATCTGTTAAAGAAACTGAATTTGTAATTTCTGAACTTTTTACAAAGAAAGCTACTGGCCCAAATTGTTTCATTAGCAAATTCAACCAAACACACACAAAAAAGAAGTAATATCAAACTTATAAGACAAACAAAATAGAAAAGAGGATATACTGCTCGTTTCACAGGGCCAGCATAACTCTGAGGGCAGAACCCGACAAGGTTATTACAAGAAAGGAAAATAACAAAGTATCCAAGACAAACACAGATGCAAAAATCTTTAACAAAATTCAATCAAATCTGGGAATATATAAAAAGGACAATATATTAAAAACAAGTGGATTTTTTTTCCCCAGGAATGCAACATTGATTCAACATTCCCAAATTGGTGTAATTCATTACATTTGCTGACTAAAGAAGAAAAAGCAATGGTCATCATAAAAGATGCAGGAAAACTATTAGCCCACATCTGCTCATCATAAAAAGTTATCAGCAAATTAGGAAGAGAAAAAGAGACTGCTCAATCTCATAAAGAATGCCTACAAAAAGCTATAGCTGACACTGTATATGATACTGAACACATTCCTCCTAAAGTCAGGAACAAGGCAAGGTTGCCAGCTCTCATCACTTCTATAGAACACTATCACTGGCGGTACTGACCAATGTAATAAGGCAAGAAAAAGGGAAAAAAGACTGAGAAGAGGTTTGTAGACAATCATGATTATTTGTATGACTGATTTGCAGACAACCCAAAGGAATCTACAAAAAGATCTATGAAACTTGCTAAGTGAAGTTAACAAAGTCTCTGGGTACGAGGCCAATATACAAAAGTCTATTGTATTTCTATATAGTCACAACAGTGCACAACTTGAAAATGGAGTTAAAAACAAATTTTATCAGTCAGGTACAGTGGCTCACGCCTATAATCCCAGCACTTTGGGAGGCCGAGGCAGGTAGATCACAAGGTCAGGAGTTCAAGGCCAGCCTGGCCAACACGGGGAAGTCGTCTCTACTAAAATACAAAAAATTAGCCAGGCGTGGTGGTGCGTGCCTGTAGTCCCTGCTACTCAGGAGGCTGAGGCAGGAGAATTACTTGAACCTGGGAGGCAGAGGTTGCAGTGAGCCAAGATCGTGCCATTGCACTCAGGCCTGGTGACAAAGCAAGACTCCGTTTCAAAAAATAAATAAGTAATAAAAAATAAGCCAGGCGCAGTGGCTCATGCCTGTAACCCCAGCACTTTGAAAGCCCAAGGCAGGCAGATCACCTGAGGTCAGGAGTTCGAGACCAGCCTGGCCAACATGGTGAAACCCTGTCTCTACTAAAAATATAAAAAAAATTAGCTGGGCATGGTGGTGGGTACCTGTAATCCCAGCTACTCAGGAGGCTGAGGCAGAAGAATTGCTTGAACCCAGGAGACAGTGGTTGCAGTGAGCCAATACGGTGCCACTGCAATTCAGCCTAGATGACAGAGTGAGACTCCGTCCAAAACAAAAAAACAATCAATTTTATCTACAACTACGGGAAAAAAAATTAAGTATCTAGAAACAAACTGAACAAAGGCATAAAAGATATCCTCAGTGAATATTAGAAAACACTGTTGGAAGACATTAACCTTAAAAAGATGGAGACAAATACCATGCCCATGGGTCAGAAAAGGGGTCAGGAAACATTTTCTGTAAAGGACCAGATAATAAATATTCTGGGCTCTGTCGCAAATACTATCATTGTAGCATGAAAGCAGCCAATACGTAACAATGAGCATGGTCATGTCCCAATTAAAACTTTATTTACAAAACAGGTATGGTGCCAGGAGCAGGAATGAGCATGGCTATGTCCCAATTAAAACCGTATTTACAAAACAGGTGTGGTGCCAGGTGCGGTGGCTCATGCCTGTAATCCCAGCACTTTGGGAGGCTGGGAAGGGAGGATCACTTGAGGCCAAGAGTTCAAGACCAGCCTGGGCAATACAGCAAGACCCTGACACTACAGAAAATTTTAAAAATTAAAAATAAAATAAAATAAACCAAACCCAAGCCCAGCAGAAGAAAGGAAATAACCAAGATCAAAGCAGAACTAAATGAAATTAAAACAAAAAAAAAATACAAAAGATAAATGAAACAAAAATCTGGTTCTTTGAAAAGATAAAGTTGATAGACAATTAGCAAGATTAACCAAGAAAAGAAGAGATAAAATCCAAATAACTTCATTATGAAAAAGAGAGATATTACAATTGACACCACTGAAATACAAAAGATCATTCAAGGCTACTATGAACACCTTTACGCACGTAATCTAGAAAACCTAGAAGACATGGACAAATTCCTGGAAAAAATATAAACCTCCTAGCTTAAATCAGGAGGAATTGGATACCCTGAACAGACCTATAACAAGCAGCGAGATTGAAATGGTAATTAAAAGATTACCAACAAAAAAAGTCCAGGACCAGATGGATTCACGGCAGAATTCTACCAGACATTCGAAGAAGAATTGGTACCAATCCTTTTGACACTATTCCACAAGACAGAGAAAGAAGGAACCCTCCCTAATTCATTTTATGAAGCCAGCATCACCCTAATACCAAAACCAGGAAAGGACATAACCAAAAACAAAAACTACAGACAATATTCCTGATGCACACAGACACTAACAAAATACTAGCTAACGTAGATGCTTAACAACATACTAGCTAACCGGATCCAACAACATATCAAAAAGATAATCCACCATGATCAAGTGGGTTTCATACCAGAGATGCAGGGATGGTTTAACATATGCAAGTCAATAAATGTGATACACCACATAATTAAAAACAAAAATCACATGATCATCTCAATAGACGCAGAAAAAGCACTGGACAAAATCCAGCATCCTTTTATGATTAAAACTCTCAGCAAAATCGGCATACAAGGGACTTACTTCAATGTAATAAAAGCCATCTATGACAAACCCAGAGCCAACATAATACTGAATGGGGAAGAGTTGAAAGCATTCCCTCTGAGAACTGGAACAAAACAAGGATACCCACTCTCACCATTCCTCTTCAACACAGTACTGGAAGTCCTGGCCAGAGCAATCAGACAAGAGAAAGAGATAAAGGGCAACCAAATTGATAAAGAGGAAGTCAAACCGTCACTGTTTGCTGACAATATGATCGTTTACCCCAAAAACCCTAAGGACTCTTCCAGAAGGCTCCTAGAACTGATAAAAGAAGTCAGCAAAGTTTCCAGATACAAGATTAACGTACACAAATCAGTAGCTCTTCTATATACCAATAGCGACCAAGCAGACAGTCAAATCAAGAACTCAACCCCTTTACCAATAGCTGCAAAATAAAATAAAATACTTAGGAATAAACCTAACCAAGGAGTCGAAAGACCTCTACAAAGAAAACTACAAAATACTGCTGGAAGAAATCACAGATGATACAAACAAATGGAAATACATCCCATGCTCATGAATGGTTAGAATCAATGTTGTAAAAATGACCATATTGCCAAAAGCAATCTAAAAATTAAAAGTGATCCCCATCAAAATACTACTGTCCTTCATCACAGAATTAGAAAAAATTCTAAAACTCATATGGAACCAAAACAGAGCCCGCATAGCCAAAGCAAGACAAAGCAAGAGAACAAATTCAGAGGCATTGCACTACCTGATTTCAAACTATACTATAAGGCCATAGTCACCAAAACAGCATGGTACTGGTATAAAAATAGGCACACAGACCAGTTAAACAGAACAGAGAACCCAGAAATAAACCCAAATACTTAGAGGCAACTGATCTTCAACAAAGCAAACAAAAACAAAGTGGGGAAAAGACACTCTTTTCAACAAATGGTGCTGGGATAATTGGCTAGCCACATTTAGGAGAATGAAACTGGATCCTCATATCTCACCTTACACAAAAATCAACTCAAGATGGATTAAGGACTTAAACCTAGAACCTGAAACTACAAAAAATCTAGAAGACAATACTGGAAAATCCTTTCTAGACACTGGCTTAGGCAAGGATTTCATGACCAAGAACCCAAATGCAAATACAATAAAAACAAAGATAAATAACTGGGACTTTAAAGAGCTTTTGCTAGGCAAAAGGAGCAGTCAGCAGAGTAAACAGACAACCCACAGAGTGGGAGAAAATCTTCACAACCTATACATCTGACAAAGGACTAATACCCAGAATCTACAATGAACTCAAACAAATCATTAAGAAACAAACAAACAGTCCCATCAAAAGTGGGCTAAGGACATGAATAGACAATTCTCAAAGAAGATATACAAATGGCCAACAAACATATGAAAAAATCCTCAACATCACTAATGATTGGGGAAATGCAAATAAAAACACAATGTGATAGCCCCTTACTCCCGCAAGAATGGCTATAATCAAAAAATCAAAACACAGTAGATGTTGGCATGGATGCAGTGATCAGGGAACACTTCTATACTGCTCGTGGGAATGTAAACTAGTATAGCCACTATGGAAAACAGTGTGGAGATTCCTTAAAGAACTAAATGTAGAACTACCATTTGATCCAGCAATCTCACTACCGGATATCTATCCAGAGGAAAAGAAGTCATTATACAAAAAACATACTTCCACACGCATGTTTATAGTAGCACAGTTCACAATTGCAAAATTGTGGAACCCATCCAAATGCCCATCAATCAACGAGTGGGATGAAGAAACTGTGGGGTGTGTGTATATATGTGCATATACATGTAACACTACAAAATGTTGTAGTATGGTACAACCAGGAAAAACATTTGGTAGTTTTGCAAACATTAAACATAAATGTATGATATAATTCACTGATTACCCTCCTTTTTTTCTTTCTTTTTTTTTTTAAATGGAGTTTCACTCTTGTGGCCAAGGCTAGAGTGCAATGGCATGATCTCAGCTCACTGCAACCTCTGCCTCCAGGGTTCAAGTGATTCTCCTACCTTAGCCTCCCGAGTAGCTGAGATTACAAGCACATGCCACCACACCCAGCTAAGTTTTGTATTTTCACTAGAGACAGGGTTTCAACATGTTGGCCAGGCTGGTCTCGAACTCCTGACCTCAGGTGATCCGCCTGCCTCGGACTACCAAAGTGCTGGGATTTCAGGCATGAGCCACCACACCCAGCCACTCCTAATATATTTTTATTAATAAGAAACAAATATGTCAGGCACAGAAAATAAACTGTATAGTTTATTATTAAATATAATAAAATATAATATGTCTATATTTTGAATCCCAGGCTTTTATTGAATCCCAGGCATTATAAAAATACGATGTTTATATTTTGAATCCCAGGTTGAATTTCTCTTATTTGAAATGCTTGGGACCAGAAGCCTTTTGGATTTTGGAATGTTTGCAACATACTTACCAGTTGGACATCCCTAATCTGAAAATCTGAAATGCTCCAATGAACATTTCCTTTGAGCAGAACCTCTGAGCATCATCTCAGTGCTCAAGAAGTTTCAGATTTTGGAGCATTTCAGATTTTCAGACTAGGGTGCTCAACCTGCACCACAAACCACTCCATTGTATGCGTTAAAAGGGTGAATTGTATAATATGTTAATTTTATCTCAATTTCTAGAAACAAAGTATTTTACTTCTGAGATTAAAACGATTCTTTAACATACTGCAGGCACCAGTGGCATTTATGTAGATTAACACCTTTAACACACTAGGCACTAAGTTTTTAAACAGTAAGTAATCACCAAATTTCAAAAAAGGCACATTATAACAACGATGGCTGATTCCTAATTGCCAAGCATATCAATTAATCTTTTCTTCCTCACTAATAGGATCCAGTTTTGTTTACTGTTGCCAACATGCTCAGTTGTAAAATATTTTCTTTTTTTTTTTTTTTTTTTTGAGATGGAGTCTTGCTCTGTTGCCCAGGCTGGAGTGCAGTGGTGCGATCTCAGCTCACTGCAAGCTCCGCCTCCCGGGTTCAAGCCATTCTCCTGCCTCAGCCTCCTGAGTAGCTGGGACCACAGGCGCCCGACACCGCGCCCGGCTAATTTTTTTTGTATTTTTAGTAGTGACGGGGTTTCACCGTGGTCTTGATCTCCTGACCTTGTGATTCACTCGCCTCGGCCTCCCAAAGTGCTGGGATTACAGGCTTGAGCCACCGCGCCCGGCCTGTAAAATATTTTCTTCCTCTGTCCTCACTGTAGTTAGGGAAGCTGCATTTATGGTATCAACATCATTATATAAAAACGAAACAAACCAAACCTAACAAAAAAATTAAAACCAGAGTAGCTGCATGATCCTGTTCTGGCCAATGAGATATAAATAGAAATCTACTGATGGAACTTTCAGGAAAGTTCCTGTTTCCCCCAATAAAAGAGGCACAGGCTCAGCTGATACAACCCTCTTACCCTTTGACTGTTCACCCTTTTCTGCTTAGGATTTGGACACATGACTGGTGGTGTAGCAACTACCTTGTGGCCTTGAGGATGGAAGTTAGACTACAGGTGCCTGGAGTGGAAACTACAAAGAGATTTCCTTGGGCAAGAAAACCAACCCTGGACAGCCTGTCTTAACTGCTTACAATGATGGAAAAGTAAAATCCTTAATTGGTTAAGTCATTATACTTGGGATTCTACTACATGCATGCAAATACAACCTTGATAGAATGATCAACACAATACATGAAAAACATACACCATTACTATTTGCTGATTACATTAATGTATCAATTAATTCAAAAGCAAAAAGACAGAGAACATACCTTAATAGCAGTATTTGGTTTCATACCACATCGATAAGTCTTGGCTATCTGTGGAGTGAGCTGGATTTCCTTGGTAAGCTGCCTCCATTTTCTACACTCAGGTTTTGTACACTGAACCTAGATGGGAAGTATCAAGTCAAGATGAACAAGTGAGCTAATCTTCAGTTACCATTTCTGTTCTCCACCACCTGGTCATCTTCTCCAACCTGCTAGCAATCCTAAGTATTTTTTCTCCTCCTTGCATCACCACCATCCATATAGTCCACTTTCACCTCATTAGGATAATTTCTGCTTTAATACTTTCTCAGGGTGAGGAAAGTGCCAAGGGGATCTGAGTCTTGTCAGAAAGGTTTTCTAGGCCGGGCGCAGTGGCTCATGCCTCTAATCTCAGCACTTTGGGAGGCCGAGGCGGGCAGATCACAAAGTCAGGAGATCCAGACCATCCTGGCTAACACGGTGAAACCCCGTCTCTACTAAAAATACAAAAAGTTAGCTGGGCATGGTGGTGAGTGCCTGTAGTCCCAGCTACTCAGGAGGCTGAGGCAGGAGAATGGCGTGAACCCAGGAGGCGGACCCTGCAATGAGCCGAAATCGCACTATTACACTCCAGCCTGGGCAACAGAGCAAGACTCATCTCAAAAAAAAAAAAGAAAGAAACGTTTTCCAGCTCTAACCTAAAGAAACAATCAGGGCCAGGCATGGTGGCTCACACCTGTAATCTCAGCACTTTAGAAGGCTGAGGCGGGCAGACTGCTTAAGCCCAGAATTTCCAGACTAGCCTGAGCAACATAGTGACACCCCATCTCTACAAAAAACACAAAAGTAGATGGGTGTGGTGGTTCATGCCTGTAGTCCCAGCTACTCAGGAGACTGAGGTGAGAGGATGGCTTGAGCCTGGGGAGGTCAAGGCTGCAGTGAGCTGAGATTACACCACTGTGCTCCAGCCTGGGCAATAGACTGAGACTCTGTCTCGAAAAAAAAAAAAAAAGCATAAAATAAACTGAAATTCACTTTCATTTAGTCAAAAAGTATGCACACGAAATGCAATGTGGTATGCTGCACTGGATCCTAGAACATTAGTGAAGAAACTGATGAAATCCAAATACAATCTACAGTTATTAGTACTATGCCAAAGTTAATTTCTTACTTTGACAAATAACATGGCATGTAAGACAACAATGTTAAGGGAAGCTGTATGAAGGATATATGGAAACTCTCTGTACTATCTTAGCAACTCCGTAAATTTAAAATGATGCCAGGCTTGGTGCAGTGTCTCACGCCTGTACTTTGGGAGGCCAAAGCGGGTGGATCACCTGAGGTCAGGAGTTGAAGACCAGCCTGGCCAACATGGTGAAACCCCATCTCTACTAAAAATATAACAAAAATTAGCTGGGCGTGGGGGTGCACACCTGTAATCCCAGCTACTCGGGAGGCTGAGGCAGGAGAATCACTTGAACCTGGGAGGTAGAGGTTGCAGTAAGCTGAGATCGTACCACTGCACCCCAGCCTGGGCAACAGAGCAAGACTCCATCTCAAATAAATAAATAAATAAATAATTTTAAAAAGATGATTCCAAAATAAAGTTTATTTTTTAAAAGTGGGCAGATATCCATATGCCAAAGAATGACGTTAGACACCCTACTTTACACACACACAAATATTAATTTGCAATTGATAAAATAATACCTAAACATAAGCACTCAAACAACAGAACTCTTAGAAAACAAAGTCAACCTTTATGGCCTCGAATTTGGCAATGAATTCTAAGTGATGACACCAAAAGCAACAAAACAAAAACACAGATAAATTGAACTTCCTTAAAATTAAAAACCTTTGGGCACCAATGGGCTCTACCAAAGAAGACAACAACCTATAGGAAAAAATACTTGCAAATCATAGCTCTAACAAGGGTTTAGTATCCAAAATACATAAAAAGGCCAGGCACGGGGCTCACGCCTGCAATCCCAGAAATTTGGGAAGCTGAGGCAGGCAGATCACCTGAGGTCAGGAGTTTGAGACCTGCCTGGCCAACATGGTGAAAACCCCATCTCTACTAAAATTAGCCGGGCGTGGTGGTGGATGCCTGTAACCCCAGCTACTCGGGAGGCTGAGGCAGAAGAATCGCCTGAACCCAGAAGACGAAGGCTGCAGTGAGCCGAAGATGGCACCACTGCACTGCAGCCCGGGTGACAAGAGCAAAACTGTCTCAAAAAAAAAAAAAAAAATTATATATAATTCTTACAACTCAACTACAAAAAGACAAACAACTTAAAAAGGGCAAAGCAAGACCGAGCGAGGTGGCTCCCATCTGTAATCCCAGCACTTTGGGAGGCCGAGGCGGGCAGATCACCTGATGTCAGGAGTTCAAGACCAGCCTGGCCAACATGGTGAAACTCCGTCTCTACTAAAAATACAAAAATTAGCCCAGGGTGGTGGCGTGCATCTATAATCCTAGCTACTCAGGTGGCAGAGGCAGGAGAATGGCTTGAACCCAGAAGGCAGAGGTTACAGTGGGCCAAGATCGCACCACTGCACTCCAGTCTGGGCGACAGAGCAAGACTCCATCTCAAAGACAACAAAACAAAAATGGGTAAAGGATAACATATATTTCTCCAAAGATATACAAATGGACAACAAGCACATGAAAGGTTGCATTAGTCATTAGGGAAACACAAATTAAAACCACCATGAGATACCACTTCAAACTTGTGGAGAAATCAGAACCCTCATACACTACAGACAGGAATGAAAAACGGTAGAGCAACTATGGAAAAGAGTTTGAGGTCCCTGAAGAAGTTAAACATATAATTAACAAATACGATCTAGCAATTATATTTCTAGGCACATACCCAAGAATTGCAAGCAGGTATTCAAACAAATAATTGTAAAAGAATGTCCACTGCAGCACTATTCACAATTGCTAAATGCTTGAAATGATCTAGATGTCCATCAATAGATGAATGCTTAAAAAAACTGTGGCATATCCATTCAATGGAGTATTATTCACCCATAAAAAAGAATGAAGTACTGACACATCCTACAATGGATATGAACCTCAAAAACATTACGTTAGGTGAAAAAGTTCAGATACAAAAAGTCACATGTTGCACAATCCCATTCATATGAAACATCCAAAATAGATAAATCCATAAACACAGAAAGCAAATTAGTGGCTACCAGGAACTGAGGGTAGCAAGAATTAGGGCTTCCCTTGTGGGTGATGAAAATACTTTGGAATTAGATAGGGGCGGTAATTGCATAACATTTTGAATATACTAAGTGCCACTGCACTGCACACTTTAAAATGGTTAATTTTATGTTATATGAATTTTACTTCAATGAAAAAAATCTTTAAGCATGCACAAAGCTCAGCATTACTAACAATATTTTTTTAATTAGCAAATTGACCGGGTACAGGGGTTCACGCCTGTAATCCTAACACTTTGAGAGGTTGAAGTAGGAGGATTGCTTGAATCCAGTAATTTGAGACCAGCCTGGGCAAGATATCGAGCGCTGTCTCTATAAAGAATTAAAATATTAGCTGGGCATGGTGGTGCACTCTGTAGTCCCAGCTGCCCTGGAGGCTGAGGTGGGAGGATCACTGGAGCCTGGGAGACTGAGGCTGCAATGAGTCGTAATCCCACAACTGCACTCTAGCCTGAGTGACAGAGCAAGACTCCATCTTTAAAAAAAAACTGGGGGTGGTGGCTCATGCCTGTAATCCCAGCACTGTGGGAGGCTGAGGCAGGTGGATCACTTAAGTCTAGGAATTCAAGATCAGCCTGGGCAACATGGTGAAATGCTATCTCTACAAAACATACAAAAGTCAGCTAGGCGTGGTGGCGTGCACAGAGTCCCAGCTACCAGGGAGGCTGAGGTGGGAGGATCTCTTGAGCCCGGGAGGTGGAGGTTGTAGTGAGCTAAGATTGTGCCACCGCACTCCAGCCTGGGCAACAGAGTGAGACCCTGTCTCAGAAAAAAAAAATAGCGAATCATTTATTAAATGGTGGTATATTTCAACAACATTATGTAATAATGAAAATATATTTTCAAAGAATGACTAAATGAAAAAAGAATATGAAGTCAAATTAATTTTCTTCTTTTTTGAGACAGAGTCCCACTCTGTCACCAGGCTGGAGTGCAATGGCACGATCTCAGCTCACTGCAACCTCCGCCTCCCAGGTTCAAGCAATTCGCCTGCCTCAGCCTCCCGAGTACCTGGGATTACAGGTGTGTGCCACCACACCTGGCTAATTTTTGGATATTTTTAATAGAGATGGGGTTTCCCCATGTTGGCCAGGATGGTCTTGCTCTCTTGACCTTGTGATCTGCTCAGCCTCCCAAAGTGCTGGGATTACAGATGTGAGCCACAGCCCTGGCCCAAATTAATTTTTAAAAAGCTAAATGTTACAAAAATAGTATCTGAAGCCTGATTTTAAACCTAATCAGTACATGTATATAAAGCATGAAATTGTGTTTAAACAGACAAAAATACGAAAAGAAAAAAAGGATTAAAAAGCTATGTACCAAGCTCAGCCAGCTGGTGGTGAGCCTTTAGTTTTTTCTTTTTTAAAACAATTTTTTGGCCGGGCGCGGTGGCTCAAGCCTGTAATTCCAGCACTTAGGGAGGCCAAGATGGGTGGATCACAAGGTCAGGAGATCGAGACCATCCTGGCTAACACGGTGAAACCCCGTCTCTACTAAAAAAAAAATACAAAAAAAAACTAGCTGGGCGAGGTGGCGGGAGCCTGTAGTCCCAGCTACTCGGGAGGCTGAGGCAGGAGAATGGCATGAACCTGGGAGGCGGAGCTTGCAGTGAGCCGAGATCCGGCCACTGCACTCCAGCCTGGGCGACAGAGCGAGACTCCGTCTCAAAATAAATAAATAAATAAATAAATAATGTAAAAAATAAAAAATAAACAATTTTTTTCCTTTTTTTTTTTTTTTTTTGAGACAGCCTCTCACTCTGTCACCCAGGCTGGAGTGTAGTGGTGTCATCACAGCTCACCACAGCCTTGAACTCCTGAGCTCAAGCAATTCCCCCACCTCGACCTGCTGAGTAGATGGGACTACAGACACCTGCCACCACTCCTGGTGACTTGGAAAAAAATTTTTTTGTAAAGATGGGGTCTCACTATGAGATAGGGTCTCACTTTGCCCAGGCTGGGCACAAAACAACCTTCCCACCTCAGCCTACCAAAGGGCTAGGATTACAAGTATGAGCCTCCACATCTAGCCTAGTTTCCTCTTTCATACTATGTTGAAATATCTGAGCTTTCTATAAAAATAAAAAATATTTGCTTTAATAGTCATAAAAAGAACAACTGTAACAAGAGATTTCCTAAACATAGCATTTTCATCCATTCCTCTTGCATTTGGCTCCACAAATACTTCACAGATGGAGAGCACCATTCTCCTTACCCAGTAGGGGAGTTGCTGGTCTGCCATGAAAGCTTTGGGACTAGGTTCAGTTTTGCCATTGCTAGTCCATGTTTTTTTCCATGTAGTATATTTGTCATATCCATCCTTGTGGCTGGAAAACAAGAAAAATTAATATATTGAGCTATAAGCAACCAGGTTTTTCAAAACAAGAGGCAGGTTAGTGAATCTTACATAACAAACTTAACTAGCCTTGTCATAAAAGTAGAAGAAGTTATTTTTTTTTTTTTTTTTTTTTGAGACGGAGTCTTGCTGTGTCTCCTGGGCTGGAGTGCAGTGGCCGGATCTCAGCTCACTGCAAGCTCCGCCTCCCGGGTTCACGCCATTCTCCTGCCTCAGCCTCCGGAGTAGCTGGGACTACAGGCGCCCGCCACCTCGCCCGGCTAGTTTTTTGTATTTTTAGTAGAGACGGGGTTTCACCGTGTTAGCCAGGATGGTCTCGATCTCCTGACCTCATGATCCGCCCGTCTCGGCCTCCCAAAGTGCTGGGATTACAGGCTTGAGCCACCGCGCCCGGCCTTAGAAGAAGTTATTATGGCACCCATAAAACAGGCTGTCAGAAGGGATATATTCTTGTCAGTTTCAGTATCTAAAACTAAGAAAGGCATAGTATTATTTGAAAGAGAAATTAAATTTTTTTTATTTTTTTTCCCCTTGATACACGGTGTTGCTATGTTGCTCAGGCTGGAGTACAGTGACTGTTCACAGATGCAATCATGAATCACAGTGCACTGCAACCTCGAACTCCTAAGCTCGAGTGATCCTTCTGCCTCAGGCTCCCAAGCAGCTGGAACTGGCTCAGAATACTTTTATACTTTTATTTTATTTTATTTTTTGAGATGGAGTCTTGCTCTGTCACCCAGGCTGCAGTGCAATGGCACAATCTTGGCTCACTGCAGCCTCCACTTCCTGGGTTCAAGGGATTCTTGTGCCTCAACCTCCCAAGTAGCTGGGATTACAGGCGCCCACCACCATGCCTGGCTAACTTGTATTTTTAGTAGAGACGGGGTTTCGTCATGTTGGCCAGGCTGGTCCCGAACTCCTAAACTCAAGTTGTCTGCCGGCCTCAACCTTCCAAAGTGCTGGGATTATAGGTGTGAACCATTGTGCCTGGCCTAGAATATTTTTTAATGTGTGTAGTAAATCCTAGGGCAGTCATTAAAAATTACATCAGTAGATGAAATACAATACAATCATAAAAATGCTCAATTAAAATCACAGAAGGCAGCCAGGCACGGTGGCTCAAGCCTGTAATCCCAGCACTTTGGGAGGCCAAGGTGGGCAGATCACGAAGCCAGGAGATAGAGACCATCCTGGCTAACACGGTGAAACTCCAACTCCACTAAAAATACAAAAAATTAGCCAGGTGTGGTGGGCGCCTGTAGTCCCAGCTACTTGGGAGGCTGAGGCAGAATGGCATGAACTCGGGAGGCAGAGCTTGCAGTGAGTCGAGACTGCACCACTGCACTCCAGCCTGGGGGAGAGAGCGAGATTCTGTCTCAAAAAAAAAAAAAAAAAAAAATCAGAGAACGCAGAGCAAGGGGAAAAAGAATAAAATGCACCATATGGAAAACAGCTAGTAAGATATTTTAATCCAGTTATATCAACAATCACTTAAAACATGAATAGCATAAACATACAGATTAAAAGACAGATTGTCAGTGGGATTACAAAAAAACTACATGTGTAAACGAGAAATCTCCTCTAGGCTGGGCATGGCGACTCACACCTGTAATCCCAGCACTTTGGGAGGACAAGGTGGGAGGATCACATGAGGCCAGGATTTTGAGACCAGCCTGGCCAACATGGGGAAATCCAGTCTCCAATAAAAATACAAAAATTAGCCGGGCATGGTGGCGCACACCTGTAATCCCAGCTACTCGGGAGGCTGAGGCACGAGAATCACTTGAACCCAGGAGGCATAGGTTGCAGTGAGCCAAGATCACGCCACTGCACTCCAGCCTGGGCAACAGAGCAAGACCCTATCTCAAAAGAAAAGAAACTTTACTTTTAATACAACTTTAAATACAAAGACTCAGAAAGGTAAAAAGTAAAGAAACAAAGAAAGGTGTATCATGCTAACATTTAAAAAGCTGAGGCAGCCACATTAATGTGAATAATGAATATTATCAGGGATAAGAAGACAAGGGATATTACATAAAGGGGTTAATTTTGAGAGAATCCACAATTAGAAGTACAATGTCAACAACAGAGTTTAAAAATACATGACAGCCAGAAGTGGTGGCTCCAGCCTATAATCCCAGCACTTTGGGAGGCTGAGGCAGGCAGATCACCCAAGGTCAGGAATTCGAGACCAGCTATGTCAACATGATGAAATCCCGTCCCTACTAACAATACAAAAACTAGCCAGGTGCAGTGCCACATGCCTGTAATCCCAGCTACTTGAGAGGCTGAGGCATAAGAATGGCTTGAACTCAGGAGGTAGAAGTTATGGTGAGTCAAGATAGCACCACTGCACTCCAGCCTGGGCAACAGAGCGAGACTCCATCTCAAGAAAAAAATACATGAGGTAAAAATGTATAGAACTGAAAGGAAAAATAGACGTATCTGCATTATAGTTGGAAATGTTAAGAGACAATTATAATTGCAGACTTAAAGACACTTTTCTTAGTAATTGAAAGATCAGGTAGGAGTAAATCAGAAAGATGTATGTGTGTGTGTGTGTGTACGTGTGTGTGTGTGTGTGTGTGTATATATGACCTGAACTATACTACCAATCAACTTGGTTTAGCTGACACTGATAGACCCACGTGACTATGGTAAAATACACACTTGTCTCCACTGCATGTGGGACATTTACCAAGATACACTGCATTATGGGCCATAAAGCAAACTTTGACAAATTTAAAACGCAGAAATCATACAAAGTATATTCTCAGACCATTACTAAACTAAACTAGAAAGCAGTAACAGAAAAACTGTTGCAAGTGTCCCAAATATATGGAAATTAAACAATTTACTTCTAAATAACCTATGGATTAAAAAGGAAAACTCAAGAGAAATTAAAAAATATTTTGAACTAAATCAAAATAAAAGTTGTCAAAAGTTGTGAAATATCACAACCTACTTGCAGGGGAATTTATATCATTTAAAAATGTATTTATTGGAAAAGAAGAAAGATCTAAAAATAAATAATTTCAGCTACTAGCTTACGAAACTAAGTAAGAAAAAATCAAACCTAAGCAAACACGATAAAAAAAATTAGAGCACAAATGAATGACATTGAAAACAATAAAATAGAATCAACATCTCCTAGACGTTCCAGAACTTTCAGACTAAAGAAATAACTATTTCGCTGCGTGCAGTGGCTCACGCCTGTAACCCCAGCACTTTGGGAGGCCGAGGCAGTTCATTTGAGCCCAGGAGTTTGAGACCAGCCTGGCCAACAAGGCGAGACCCCGTCTCTACTAAAGAACCCAGGAGTCAGAGATTGCAGTGAGCTGAAATTATGTCTCTACACTGCAGTCTGGGCAAGACTTTTGCCTCAAAAAATAAAAAAATAAAAAAATAACTATTTCATGGCAGGTATTTTTTGATCCCTTAGTGTGCACACACATAAACATGCACACACACAAACTACAACATCAAAGTTCTTATCCAAGTTACAGTCATCGCAGGCACGGCTGAAAGAGCTGAATAATTCAGTAAGCCTGGGGACTAAGCTTTAATCAGCTGACAACACACACTGCCCCTGCCACGGTCCCCTTCTCCACGGAAATCTCACACAGTTAGCGAACATACCTTCTGTAGTAATGGTCAAAGCATTCATTACAGAAATGTTCCCCACAGGAGAGGTGATACCATCGGGAGGTGTAGCCATTTTTGGCACATCTGAAAATAGTGAAAAACATATAGCTTTGGTAATGAATAAACATTTCTCCTCCCATTTTTTAAAAACCCATCTTGCAAGCACCATCTATGAACCCATTTTGCGCTATCTCCACTTAGCTCCCTAATGACAGGGGAAACAGGAATGGATTACTAGCAGATAACAACACACAGGGAGGATGCAGGGACTTAGACCATGGGACCTAAGCTAGCTGGCTGCCTGGGGCTTAGCAGTCTTAAGAAGACTCCTTGGGGCAACGATAGGGTTTTATGACACATAAGGGCAGATGCTACTGTGCTTGCTGCTGGCTGCATACGTGGACAAGAGAGAATAACATGGGGCCCAGTACTGAACAGCGAGGGAATCTGGTCAGCTGTAATTTGAACATCAAGCAGGCAATCTGGCAAAGATAACTTGGCAAACAGTTGATAATATAGCAAAAGAATGAAAAATCATGCCACTATGAACATGATCACCGCCACGTCTTTGTGTTTATTTTTATTATTTTATTTATTTATTTATTTTGAGATGGAGTCTCACTCTGTCTCCCAGGCTGGAGTACAGTGGCACAATCTCAGGCTCACTGCAACCTCTGCCTCCTGGGTTCAAGCGATTCTCATGTCTCAGCCTCCCAAGTGGCTGGGATTACAGGCGTCTGCCACTGCACCCATCTAATTTCTGTATTTTCAGTAGAGACAGGGTTTCACCATGTTGGCCAGGCTGGTCTCGAACTCCTGACCTCAAGTGATCCGCCATTTTGGCCTCTCAAAGTGCTGGGATTACAGGCGCGCGCCACCATGCCTGGCCCTCTTCGTGTTTAAAAACAAATAGGATTTGTTTTCTAGATTTTATTGAACCTTAACCCTTAATTAAAGATTTTCCTCTGGAAGTAAAAAAGAAAAAAAAAAAAAAGGTTATACTTGTGTCACCCCACAATAAAAATGGCAAGGCTGCAGTTAGCTGTAGTTTCTATGAGACCCTTATGTGCATATGGGAAGAGGCGGCACATTACATGAGAGAGAAAAGCACGGTGAAAAGTAAACAAATGCTGGTGTCTACAGAGAGCTCATGAGTTCTCTCTACTGTCTCCCCATGACATACGCCATCCCACCCTCAACCCTCGGAGAGGTAGATACGGTTGGCTGGATTTGAGGACACCGTGTTGCAAAGTTGACATGGGTGTGGCCTCTCCCGGTAGGCTATGGCTAACATAGGGAGGGCCCTGAGAAGGGTGTGGTGTGCACAAAATGTCTGGGCAATGTCTCTATTATTAGATTAGATGACTTATAGTATCTGTATCTATCTTAGGGAAAACTATCTTCAAGGATGATGTTTCCACAAAGAACTTCTCACAAGCAGAAATGGGAGGTCAAGACACACATCTAAACAGACCTTTCAGAAGCACTTGCAAAGCACACAGGACATGTTGCCGTACAGCCAGCCTTTTCACATTTCCTGTACTTCTTCTCTGACCCACCATCTTCATCCTCATCTGTTGTCTCTGTTGCTTTCTTCTTCGCCTAAGGGAGTCACAGCTGACGTCAAAATTTCACTGATGATGGCAAAATGACTAAGGATGAAGGTTCACTACTGAAATCACATCTGAGTTCTAAACATGAAGGTGAAAAACATCCTGGCAGTAGGTTAGGGATGACAATACAGCAATTTCCTGGTGACTGCACTGTGCAAGTAATTTACTAACTTGCTAGAGATAGAGAATTAGCATTTTAACAACAGATGTCTAAGCAAATAACTAAATTCATATGAGTCTTTCTTAGAAAAAAGTGACATCAGCTGGGTGTGGTGGCTCATGCCCGTAATCCCCAGCACTTTGGCTGGCTGAGGTGGATCACTTAAACTCAGGAGTCCAAGACCAGCCTCGGCAACATACCGAGACCCTGTCTCTACTAAAAATACAAACAAAATCAACCAGGCATTGGGCACACACGATTGTGTCGCTGTACTCCAGCCTGGGGGACAGAGGAGATTGTCTCAAAAGAAAAAAAAAAGTGACATGAGTCAAAAAAAAAAAAACAAGTCATTCCCCAAATTGAGACTTCTTTTTTCTTTCTTTATTTAGAGCAGTTATACCCTCTCAGTTTTTGTTTTTTTGTTTTTGTTTTTTTTTTTGAGATGGAGTCTCGCTCTGTCGCCCAAGCTGGAGTGCAGTGGCGCAATCTCTGCTCAGTGCAAGCTCCGCCTCCCAGGTTCATGCCATTCTCCTGCCTCAGCCTCCCGAGTAGCTAGGACTACAGGCTCCTGCCACCACGCCCAGCTAATTTTTTGTATATTTAGTAGAGACGGGGTTTCACCATGTTAGCTAGGATGGTCTTGATCTCCTGACCTCGTGATCCACCCGCCTCGGCCTCCCAAAGTCCTGGGACAGGCATGAGCCACCGTGCCCAGCCCCCTCTCAGTAATTTAAATAAAAAGCTAGAAAAATCATAGAGAAAGAATTACATTGCTCAATTTTTTCTTTTAAAAGAATAAAAGCCCCACCCAAAAAGCCCTATACATAACCCTCCAATAGCACTCAACCAACTACAAGCTGAAGTCCAAATTCCTATGAATGACATCCAAGCCAGCCATGATCTGGCCCCAGCCTCACATTCTGGAAGCAACCACACAGCCGTGATTCTCTGAACATCCCATGCTGATTCACACTCTACACTTTTATACTTACAGTTCCCTCTGCCAGATAATGCTTCTATTTTCTATATTCTATCATGTTATCACACTGTGTTATGACCATGCTGAGAATTTCTCCACTAGAATATAAGCAATTTGAGGACTGGAGTAGTCTTTTCAACTCTAATTCTCCAGTCCCAATCAGTAATTCTACATGCTCAAAAAAGGCTTGTTAAATGAATAAACGAACACTACCTGCCTACCGGAGCTCCTCAAAGGAAGGCTATCCGGAGAATGATCAAAAGATGCTTTTTTCTTGGTCCTCCCCCGTGGGGTTGCCATTACATTAAATAATCTGCAAAAGAAAAATCAGAGCATTAAATATTAGCACCTGCAAATATTTTTAACAGTCTGGAGCAAGTTATTACACACTTTAGTAGGTAAGAATGTATATTAGATTGCCTGAATACAAAGTTACAATTTTCTTTTTTTCTTTTTTTTTTTTTTTTTTGAGACGTCTCGCCAAGTTGCCCAGGCTAGCCTGGAACTCCTGGGCTGAAGCGATTCGCCCACCTCAGCTGCAAGTAGTGTGACCAATAAACAAATCACACTATGTTTATAAAATTCAATGAGGAAAACCACCTAGTTTTGTCTATGTTCCTCCCCATTTTACCGTGTCTTCTTAGCAGTTCCTGCACTTTGATCTCTTACTATACTTCAAAAAGAAAACTCATGGCCGGGCACAGTGGTTCACGCCTGTAATCCCAGCACTTTGGGCGGCCCAGGCAGGCGGATCACGAGGTCAGGATTTCGAGACCAGTCTGACCAACATTGTGAAATCCCATCTGTACTAAAAATACAAAAATGAGCCAGGTGTGGAGGCATGTGCCTGTACTTCCAGCCACTCAGGAGGCTGGAGCAGGAGAATTGCCTGAACCAGGGAGGCGGAGGTTGCAGTGAGCCAAGATTGCACCACTGCGCTCCAGCCTGGGCAACAGAACAAGACTCCACCTCAAAAAAAAAAAAAGAAAAGAAAAGAAAACCCATTCATTCCTTCTTAGTACAACTCAACAAATAAATATCAAGAAAACCAACTAGTCACTACTGAATATACAGATTTAAATTAGATAGAAGCACTGGTATATTCTACTGGAAAAAACTTCCCAAACTAGTCCAATAACAGCATGGTTAAACAAATATTAAGAACCAAAGTCTACAAGAGAAATAATGCGTAGCAGCTATGAAAGATTAAGAGCTAACAGAATTTTTTTCAATTAAATTAGATAAGGAATGAAAAATGCTTAGCATAAGTACTCAGTAACATATAGAATCTATAATTATCATTCATCTCCTTCCTTGATCCACTGGATTTAACTACACATGCACACACAAAATGATAAACGAAAAATAAATAGGACATAACTGTGGATAAAGAATTTGAAAATGGAAAAGTAGAACCATGAAATACAAATTCCAGATATATAATCTTAGTCTTGGAGAAAAGCTTTAAGGAGCTTGTAATCCTATTGTTTCATATTTGTGAGCTGTATTAACACTTATAGGAGTATTTTTCATGGATTATTAACATCCTACGGAAAAATTCACTTTGCCATCTACATTGACTCTGGGACATCTTGACATCAATGTTACAGATAATTTTCCTTTGACTTTTTTTTTTTTTTTTTTTTTTTGGTGACGGAGTCTCGCTCTGTTGCCCAGGCTGGAGTGCAGTGGCGTGATCTCGGCTCACTGCAAGCTCCACCTCCCAGGTTCACGCCATTCTCCTGCCTCAGCCTCCCGAGTAGCTGGGACTACAGGCGCCCCTGACCATGGGCCTAATTTTTTTTGTATTTTTTAGTAGAGACGGGGTTTCACTGTGTTAGGATGGTCTCGATCTCCTGACCTCGTGATCCGCCCACCTCGGCCTCCTGAAGTGCTGGGATAACAGGTGTGAGCCACTGCAGCCAGACTCCTTTGACTTAATCTTCACTTTTTCAGAACCAATAAATATTATGTTAGCTGTGAACACATAATCCCTACATGTTCTGAAATGCATTACAGTCCTTTAAGCATTAAATAAACTGCCATTTAGTTCTACAGCATCTATCACACTGTTGGAGAAAATGCTAATAATGTTAAAAGTACTATCTACCGGCCAGCACGGTGGCTCATGCCTGTAATCCCAGCACTTTGGGAGGCCAAGGCAGGCGGATCACGAGGTCAGGAGATCAAGACCATCCTGGCCAACATGGTGAAGCCCCATCTCTACTAAAAATACAAAAAAAAAAAAAAAAAAAATTAGCCGGGCATGGTGGCGGGCACCAGTAGTCCCAGGTACTCAGGAGGCTGAGGCTGCAGAATGGTGTGAACCCGGGAGGCGGAGCTTGCAGTGAGCTGAGATCGCACCACTGCACTACAGCCTGGGCGACAGAGCGAGACTCCGCCTCAAAAAAAGAAAATACTATCTACCTATAATTGTTATACCCAAAGAAGGCTTTTTGGACTCTATTTTAAACAGGCCATCCACTCTAACAAATTTCTCCATAGACACATAGAAATATGAATTCTTATATATGTAAATATACAAATCTCTACATTTATATATAAAATATACCTGACATTATTCACATGAACCACAAATATAGTATATGTAAATATATAATATAGTATTTGTAAATGTATAGCATGTGTAAGTATTATAGCAAAAATATCTGAAGTCAAATGTGGGGTTTAGGAACATAAATGAATCAGCCTAGGTTCATGCAACATTTGACCCTGTCACCTGGGAAGGTGTGCATTCTCAAAAGAAAGTATAGTTTCCTGAAATTTCATCAAACATTTAAATCTAACTGAATACTAGAAAATATGTACTTAATGCAACAAAGAATTCAAGAAATAGTTAACAAGGAAATGAAAACATGAGTTATAAAAGCTATTATTAAATCTGAAGGTTTTTATGAGAGTATATTTTCAACTTTAATTATACAATTGAGGGTTATATGAATCCATTCTAAGAATTTTTGACACTTAACGTAATTTATATATTTCCACTTGCTGGGTCCTTAGGTCTTAAAATGAAGAAAAAGCTTTTCAGTATATTAAAATGTTTTCCTTTTTGATTTTTCAAATTAATAAGCACACCTAAATATAATCAATTGGTTTCATGCTCAACATTATACACATATTTCTAATTTTTAATTCAAGCATTTAAAATTTGGCTTTGGTTTTCTTTTAATGTGATAAAAGAAAAAAGTGGGTTTTTTTGGTAAATATATAAGTGGATATATCAATATGCAGATTTCATTATAATTCCTAGGTTCTTCTCAAGCTGCTTATTCAAAAAGTTTTGTTTTTTTCTTTTTTTCTTTCTTGAGACGGAGTCTTCCTCCGTGGCTCAGGCTGGACTGCAGTGGCGCCATCTCGGCTCACTACAGCCTCCACCCCACCAGGTTCACGCGATTCTTCTGCCTCAGCCTCCCGAGTAGCTGGGATTACAGGTGTGTGCCACCACGTCGGGCTAATTTTTGTATTTTTAGTACAGACCAGGTTTTGCCACCTTGGCCAGGCTGGTCTTGAAGTACTCCTGACCTCAACTGATCGCCCACCTCGGCCTCCCAAAATGCTGGGATTACAGGCGTGAGCCACGGCACCCGGCCTCAAAAAGATGTTTAAGAAACACACAGAATTCATACAAATATGAATCAAAAGGACCAATCTAAAATACAAATTCATAGTGGAGTCAGTACAACTTCTAAAAATAGGACAAACTACTAGAAACTTCTTCGGAGACAACAGAAACAGTAATTTTCCTTTGGGACACTTAAGGGGGACTAGCACCTTATTACTCCCACACCAATCAAATCTTCAGAAATAGGGATCCAGTACAATTCAATATTGAATTATTCAATATTCAACATGCAGTTCAATGATTCAATATTAAATCCTCAATTGCCTAGATATCTTTTGTTGACTCTCCCTGCAAGACAATTAATTATTGATGGTAATTTTCTCATGTACCTCCTGAAGAAGCCTTCCCTCCCACTCGCCTTTCTGCCACTAAAATAGATTTAAAAACACAAAACAAAACTGGCCAAAGCCTTGAGTTATGTGTGTATACGTGGTGTGGAGGATTCCCCAACTGGAGTGGACTGGGAAGTCCTCCAGGCTCACCCAAGGGAAGACTGGGCCTCTATGTGGCTGGTTTCCACATCACTGAACCCCAACTTTCTACAGCTGGGTCGGCCTCTTCCTTCCTCTTTCACCTGTCAGCTGCCCGGCCGTTGACTAACAGCTACCCTAATCGGGCCACCCCTCCTCCAGATCTCCAATCCCAGAGGAGTTACCCCAGCAACCTGGCAATGCTCATCAAGTCTCAATGCGTGGAGGCTGTGCCAGAGGATTACTACAACACCTGCAAGGCTGTGCGGGCTCCGGGCCGCACCCTACCGGCCGGGAAGAACCAGCGAGGGAGCTCCTACTCCAGGACCGTGGGGTTCTCCCGCGGCTCTGACAGTCCCCAGGAGGGAGCCCCCAACTCCCGGTGCCAGCTGCAGCCGCCTCGCTTTCCGAGAAGCTTTCGGAAGCTTTTCGAAGTCGGAGAAGCAAGTGCCCCGGAGCTCACCTTTTCGCTGAAGAGGTGCCGGGAGTCTCGGGGAAAAGGCACGGCTGTACAGAAAGGAAACATTGTAGGGGGGTTAGGAGACCGGCAACATCGCGACGAATCTGGCGACCCCACTGCCCCAACACCCGAGCCCGGGAATTCCCCCTTCTTCAGACAGATACCCACCCCGCACCCTCTTTTAATCCGGGGTAGGAGGTATCCGTCCCTGGGGCACCCGCCCACCTCCCACTACGGCGAGGGGCGCTGCACAGGGGGAGAGAGAGGGCTTGCACCCCAACGAAGCTGCTTTATGCAACGCTGTCACCCGAAATTCGCCACGGCCCCCACGCACGCCCCCGGAGTGGGGAGTCTCCCACCTCTGAAAGCCAGCGAGGCGGCGCGCGCCGCCCTGGACTGCGGGCGCCTCTCCGGAGCCGCGCGCCGCGCGCACAGGACGGCAGGAGCCGCGCCGCGAGCCCCAGCCTCCTCTCGGCCGCCGCCGCCGCCGCCGCTTCCGCCCCTGTCACGGCGTGACCCGGGGTGGGAGGAGCCGACGGGACCAGGGATGGGTAGGGTCCCCGCCTTCGCTTTAGCCGCGGCGCTCGCTCCGCCCTGCCCATTTCCGCCGCTGCGCAAACCCAGGCGCCTGGGGAAGGGGGTGGAATCTGTGCAACGAGGGCGGGAGTGGAGACGGGGCGCCAAGGGAGGGGGCGGGAACTGAGGCGGGGCGGAAAAGAGGCGGGGCGCGGGAAAGAGGCGGGGCGCGGGAAAGAGGCGGGGCGCGGGCGGAGGCGGGGCGCGGGCGGAGGCGGGGCGCGGAGAGGTGGCGGAGGCGGGGCGCGGAGAGGTGGCGGAGGCGGGCGAGGACCCGGACTGGCTCCTGGGGACGTCGGCGGTGGCGGAGGCAAAGGCTGGCAACGCTC
Source organism: Piliocolobus tephrosceles (assembly GCF_002776525.5). NCBI lineage: Eukaryota > Metazoa > Chordata > Mammalia > Primates > Cercopithecidae > Piliocolobus > Piliocolobus tephrosceles. Next base: position 150,338,575 of record NC_045438.1, read on the forward strand.
TGTAAGCGAGGTAGGCTCCCTAGGGGGCGGAGGGTGCGGGTGAGAAACAGAACGATTTGCTAGGAGTGTATGCGCCTGTGCTAGGGTTCCCAGGAATTCTTACAAGCGTAGACAGCCCAGCAATCAGGCCTGTGAAGTGGGGTTCAGGGCTGAAGTGGAAACTGGGAAGAACGAGATTGGACAATAAATGACCTAAATCCAAGGTCCAATATTTAAAGTGTGTCCAAAGCATTGGTGTGTTTTAATTATTTTTTTTTCTTTTTTCTTTTACAGACAGGGTCTCCCTCTGTCGCCCAGGCTAGTGTGCAGTGGCACAATCATAGCTCACTGTAACCTGAAACTCCTGGGCTCAACTGATCCTCCTGCCCCAGCCTCAATAACTGGGACTACAGGCTCGCTACACCACGCTTGGCTAATTTTTCAATTTTTTTTTTTTATGGAAACGGACTCTCGGTTTTTGCCCCAGCCTGGTGTATTAATGATTTTTAGAAAAAGAGAAATACTGCCAAATAGTGAGTGATTCCCTGGAGATGTGGGAAACTGGGGTGCCGTAAACATTCTGTCTTGTTCTGTGGTGGGTTACACAGGTGTATGCGTATGTAAAAATTTCACCGAGTCATACTCTTTTAAGATTTGTGCACCTTAGGGAAGTTTCTCTTCAATTTTATGAAATTTAAAAACAAAACTATAGCAGATGCTTTTGAAAAGCTAAGAATAGAGACTAGAACAACTTGAGGACTTGTATGACCAAAGGAGCACGTCTACACTTTCTGTTTGTGGGCAGGAATTATTGTGAAATTTCCCTTCCTTAATTCTTGTAATGTGCACTTTTTTTGTATTATAGCAATAAACTTTATTTCTCTAGAAATGGTGTGTACAAGTGGAGTCCGTGCTGAGAAATTGTTAGAACAGCTAAGATGTTGAGTCCAGGAGTTTGAGACCAGCCTGGGTAACATAGCAAGACCCTGTCCCTACAAAATATTTAAAAATTAACCAGGCATGGTGGTGCACCCTTGTAGTCCCAGGTACTCAGGAGGTTGAAGTGAGAGGACTCCTTGAGCCCCAGTGTTGGAGATGGAAGTGTCATTACACCACTGCACTCCAGCCTGGGGAATAGAGGAAAATCCTGTCTCAAAAACAAACAAACAGCTAAGACGTGATTAAATTATGTGCATGATTTTGTTAGACAGTTCAAGTTTGTGTGAAAGCAATAGAGTTGTTCTACTCCAAGCGGCTGTGGCACTATGATAAAGATTATGCTTCTCTTTTAAGTAGAGAACTGCTTTATGAAGCCTTGAATTTAGGTTCCAGAGTTTCTGAATGAAAATGAAGATGAGAAAACGGTAACATTATTTTGCTTTTCTGTACCCAATATAAATCAGATACTTTCCACTGACTTCTCAGAAATGTCTGAGAGTCACCTCCTGATACCACCAGGGTCTTGCAGAAGCCATTTGCCAACAAGTGTTTGATAATAAGTGAATTCATGTTCCCAAGTAATGAGAGAAATGCCTCCTCTCTATATCCTAAGCATACTGAGGCCAAATTTGGCAACAAAAGGGGAAATTTTCCTGAAATACATGCTTTTATGCAATGTTTGCTATTTCACAGATTAATCATTAAATTAGACCCACCAATAATAGCATGCTAGTATAATCCAAACTAGTTTCACTAATAATTTAAAGGGAATGTTAGAATGATGGTGTTATGTTGTCCTTAATATTGCAAAGTTGACATTGAAAGAACAGGCATTTTCCTCATACATTCAGATGGATCTGCAGTTATGGTCTGTCAGCTAAAGAATGAGAAGTTCTTAATTTAGAAAGGAGATCTCTTTCTCATGAATGGTTTCAGACTGTAGAGTAGCCATTCTGACAGGCTGAGAAGTGTAGCCTCAGGCCAGAAGCCAGAAACTGACACTTCCTGGGAGGGGCAAAGGGAACAGGAATTTATGCTGAGGAAGGTGGCCAAATATACATATTCAATAAGCTGTAGGATGACTCATGAATATTTATGAAAGAAGGAAAGATACCTATGTGTAACTGAGCTTCATGGGTACCATGCACAAAAAATGGCAGTGTTACCACGATCACAGGATGGAGTTTTGGGCCCTCTTACGTCAAAAGGTGAAGCAGAGGACAGAAAAACCCTTACTATGCATTCTCAGTAAACTGGCCAGAACCAGTTTGTGGTCTGTGACTTCTTATCAGGCACAAAAGGAGGGATAGCATCAGGGGGTTGGTTGATATCAGTAGTAGAATCTTCTGAAAGGGCTGGTTTCCCTTAAACCCTTAGGGAACAAAGCCTAACTGTGGTTAGCAGGAGAGGAGGTATAGAGTTGTATGTGACACTCTTATCTACTCTTGGCCCAGAACTCAGTTTTCAAAGTTACTCTGGGGTCCTGTTAGCCAAGAAAGTGTGTAGTGAGCCGAGATGGCACCGCTGCACTCCAGCCTGGGCAACAAGAGTGAAACTCCATCTCAAAAAAAAAAAAGAAGGAAAAGGAAAGAAACTGTGCCTTCAGTCAGTTGAGAGGCTTTGAATTTTATTGTTAGTTTACATTGTACATGTCTTTTATCAGTTTCCTTAGTGTGCATTTCCCATGCAAAAAAAGAAGCTGCAGAAAATTACTTGAAAATACAAATGTGTGGAGTAGAGATAGGATATTAAACTATAGTTCAAAATCTACTTTAGTCTGTTTTTGCTGCCTCCTGAAAGTAACAGGATTTTTTTTTTTTTAAGGCATAAAGTACTAGGATAGCAGGACAGGAGAGACAAAATTAATAAAAGTTTGGAAAGGCAAATGGACAAGTGGGAAAGGATTTTGCAACTTCAAGGAAGCTGAATTCTAAACCAGCAATGAGGAAAGCCATTGAACAGCCCAGTTTGCATTACAGAATCCCCAAATGCTCAGGATTAGCAGCACCAGGTACCTCCATGAAGTGTGAGAGTATGGTTGAAACAAGAAGGATTGCTTGAAATGCTGGTTCAGAACAGGCCAAATTCCCAGATCCCTTTCTCAACTTCTTGCAACCAAACGTGTACATCTCACCACACTAGCAGGCTTTGGGGGTTTATTCTCTGGAAAGGGTAAAAAAAAGAGTGTCTAGACTGAGAAGATACAATACACAGTTGAGCATGGGAACATACAGAAAACATGAGGATTAATTGAGTACAGCAAACTGGATGCTGGGACCCTCGCCTACTTCGCTTCTTCTTTTCTTATATGAGTATATAACAGTGGCTCCAACAACAGAATCCTTAAGACAGGAATTGGGAGATCCATCTATGGGAAGTCTGACTAGCCAAAGACATTAAAGACATTAGCCAGGCATGGGGTTGTGCACCTGCAGTCCCAGCTACTTTGGAGGCTGAGGCAGGAGGATCACTTGAGCCCAGAAGTTTGAGGCTGTATTGTGCCACTGCACTACAGCCTGGGTGACAGAGTGAGGCCCTACCTCTAATAAATAAATAAATAAATACATCTAGGTTTCCAAATGAAATACATTCACATCACCCTACAGTATAAGCCCCACCCACATTCTTTGCCTTTATTCATTTTAGTACCTATTCTATTTTTTTTTTTAAGACAAGGTCTTGATCTGTAGCCCAGGCTGGCGTGCAGTGGCACCATCATAGCTCACTGCAGCCTCGAACTCCTAGGTTCGAGCCATCGTCCTGCCTCAGCCTCCTGAGTAGCTAGGATTACAGGCATGCACCACCATGCCTGGCCAATTTTAAAACTGTTTTAGTAGAGATGGGAGTCTCACTATGTTGCCCAAGCTAGTCTGAAACTCCAGGCCTCAAGCCATCCTCCTACCTTGGTCGCCCAAAGCACCGGGTGATTGATAGCAAAAAAAAAAAAAAAAAGAAGAAGAAGAAGAAGAAGTTTTAAAAATGAGAATTAAGGGAAATCTTTGAGAAAATAGTGCAAAAAGATGAAGATACAGAAAAATAGAAAAAATGAGAAATTTACCATACCACGTAAGAAGATTCTAGAGACAAATAATAGGGGTCCCAGAAGGAGAAATAAAAAAAGCAGAGGGATGGCCAGGCTCATTGGCCCACGCCTGGAATCCCAGCACTTTGGGAAGCCAAGGCTGTTGAATTATATGAGGCTGGGAGTTCAAGACCAGCCTGGCCAACATGGTGAAATCTCTTCTCTACTAAAAACACAAAAATTAGCTGGACCTGGTAGTGCATGCCTGTAATCCCAGCTACTCAGGAGGCTGAGGTGGGCGTGATTTTTCACTGTTCAGTGAAAACCTTTAGGGTACCAACACCCTATGGCCCCCACACTTCTAACCAAGAATTTGATACCCAGCAGAGCTATACATCAAGGATGAGAAATAGTCTAACCGTGTTTTATACGTGCAAAATGGAAAAACCGTATTTTTCTTCCTTGCGCTTTTTCAGGAAGCTCTGGAGTTTGGGCTTCATCAATATAAGGGTGGCCACTAAAAAACAACAAAAAAGAGGAAGACATGAAATAAAGCTGGAGATTTAGACAAGAAGGAAATCTCCAGAATGATGATGAAGAGAGATCCCAGAAAGCTAGCTGTCTACCAGGAATAGAGAATAGTCAGGGCAGATTCCAGGAGAGAATTCTCCAAGATGATACTGATAGTATAGCTGATGACTGGAGAGACTGAGAGTGTATTGATAGGAAATTGGGATAATTGGCAGAATTTAGAGTTAAATTAGGAGTAAGTACGATCGTGCCTACGTGATGAAGCCTGCATAAAAACCCAAGAGGATGGGGTTTGGAGAGCCTCCTAATAGCTGAACAGGTGAAGGTACCTGCAGCTAACCCATCTCTTCATCCGAATCCTCCGCAGTATCCTTTATAATAAATGTGCAAAGATAACTAAGTATTTCTCTGAGTTTTGTGAGTTGCACTAGCAAATTAAGCAAACCCAAAGTGGAAGGTGTGGGAACCCCAGCTTGAAGCCGATCGAGACCTGGACTTGCGACTGGTGTCTAAGTGAGGAGGGAAGTCGTAGGGATAGAACTCCCAACATACAGATCTGACGCTATCTCCAGATAGGTAATGTCAGAATTAAATCAGAAGATACCCAACTGGTGTCCAATATGTGGTGTGCTGGGGGGAAGAACCCCCACATTTGGTCGCAGAAATCTGGATGATTGGGGCGTGAGAGAGAGGAAACACTTGTATTAAGATATAATTCAGTTTATTTAACTATCTCTTGTAATGTGTATTAAGGGGTTTGCCTCTACCACCAGACGCAATGAAAATAATTTTTTGTATCACTTTTTATCGGATGCTGAATTGGCTAGGTGCAGTGGCTCACACTTGTAATCCCAGTGCTTTGCAAGGCCAAGACAGAAGGATCCCTTGAGCCGAGGAGTTCTTTGTTGTCTGGACAACAAAATGAGAACCATCTCTATTAAAAAAATATATATACATATATATACACACACACACATACACACACACACACAAATTAGCCAGGTGTGGTGGAGTGTACCTGAAGTCCCAGCTACTTGAGAGGTTGAGGTTGGAGGATCGCTTGAACCCAGGAGGTTGAGGCTTACAGTAAGCCAAGGTCTCCAGCCCGGGTAACAGAGCAAGTCCCTAGCTCTAAAAAAAAGAAGGAAAGAAAGATTAGCCGGGTGTGATGGTACACACCTGCAGTCCCAGCTACTTGGGAGACTGAGGCAGCAGAATTGCTTGAACCTGGGATGCAGAGGTTGCAGTGAGCCAAGATCACACCAGTGTACCCCAGGCTGGGAGGCAGAGGTTGCAGTGAGCCAAGATCACACCACTGCACCCCAGGCTGGGAGACACAGCGAGACTCCGTCTCAAAATTAAAAACAAATATAAAAAAAGAAATAAATACTTTTTAAAAAGTCACACTGCTAAGAATAATAGGTTTTCATTTAGCTCATCAATAGAATTCCAATGACCTTAAATGACAACATTGCAAATATTTTCCACTTAGGCAGGGAAGACATATGCTTGTAAGACAAAGGTGTCTATGAAACTATGGATAGTTCAAGAACTTCACTTGACATTGAAGAGTACTCCGATACTGAGGTACAGAAAAACCAAGTACTAACTCTGGAAGAATGGCAAGACAAGTGGGTGAACGGCAAAACTGCTTTTCATCTGGAACAAGGACATCAGTAAGAAATATTGAGTATATAATAGAGAAATGTTCTACCAGAAACTGACTTTGAGATAGAAATACTAATATAAGTACACATTATTTGACTAATTTTTTTTTTTTTTTTTTTTTTTTTTTTTTTTGAGACGGAGTCCCGCTCTGTTGCCCAGGCTGGAGTGCAGTGGCCGGATCTCAGCTCACTGCAAGCTCCGCCTCCTGGGTTCACGCCATTCTCCTGCCTCAGCCTCCCAAGTAGCTGGGACTACAGGCGCCCGCCACCTCACCCAGCTAGATTTTTGTATTTTTTAGTAGAGATGGAGTTTCACCGTGTTAGCCAGGATGGTCTCGATCTCCCGACCTCGTGATCCGCCCATCTCAGCCTCCCAAAGTGCTGGGATTACAGGCTTGAGCCACCGTGCCCAGCCTATTTTACTAATTTTTAAGATGCACATTTAATTCTTCACATTTTTGTGTCTCCTGAATCACAGTGCATCTATGGCATGATGTAGTTTAATAGGCAGTGTCTTTTCTTCCCACAGTGTGTGACTTACAAATGATATCTTAGATTTTTAAAATATGTTCTTTGATCCCTGCAGCATCTGTGTATTAGTCATGAATATTTGTACCTGCAACGGGTACTCAAGCAATGTTTATGCTTACAGTTCTTTATACTGAAAACCAGCAGTGTCTGACTTTGCTTTCAAATAGGATGTGTTCAGATGCTGAAGAATTATCTCTATGGTGGGAGAAGAGAAGTTACAAGAAATTAAAAAGTGAGCTAGGATGTTGTGCAATGTAGTAGTAGTCTTCATAGCAGAAATAAATCATGGGACCAGTGCTGAGTAAAGTGGTCCTTATAGGCTTTGCTTGTTCTGGGCAGCCACGCCCATCTCCCCAGGAGATGACATCATCATCATCATCATCATCCCAGAAACATTGGCTTATTTCTGTCGTGTGGATGGCCTTAGAAGAGCCACATCTCCACAGAGGAAATTACAAGAAACTACAAGAGTTACACTTCTCAGGTTTACTTCTGAGACTTGAGTCCATGTTTAGAGAACTTACCATGAAATGAATGTTGAAAAATCCATGGCTCCTGAGGTTCCATCACCCCCAAAATAGTATATATTTGGAGAATTAATAAAGAATTTTCAAAACATACCCAAGAAAAAAAATTATTTTTAATTACTAATCAGGAAAGCCCTGGGTGTAAGTCAGATTTACCACTGACTGAGTGGGTGTCTGAGCAAGTTACCTGTTTCTTCATTTGTAAGCTGGAGAGTATAATAATTAATAGCATCTGCTTATTAAGGTTGTTGGGAATATTAAGTGAGATAATGAATGAAAAGTATTCACCTACGATACAATTGTCCTAAAAACTTTTTTTTTTTTCTCCTCAGGCTGTTAAAGAAGCATTTAGATACTTTTCTCAAAGGCAAGAGTGGACTGAGGGTATTTTTTCCTCTTTGCGGAAAAGCAGTTGAGATGAAATGGTATGAGCAGATAAACATTAACAGAATTATCTTGTCTTGATGAATTCTTTGGGTGATTTAACAGGATGTGAGTTTAGAAACTCCATTTTCAGGAAGTACACAGGAATTTCTTATGTTTCTGTTAGTGATGGGTATATAATTGGAAATAATCTCAAACAGTAAGAAACAACAGAAACAGGTATGAAGTCTTTCTGGATTGAGTTTCAAAATCAAAAAATTAGTTTGGAGCCAATGAGGGGAGAAAAAACAGCCTTCCCTCTTACATTTCCGGGATCCTTGTATGTGGTTCAGTTTTTGTAGGTGGTTTAGGAATTTAGCTAAGTTAATTTTTAGATATTTGAAATGGTGGTGGACAGAGAAGTTCAAAAGGAATTACAGCTTTTTGGCAGGACAATGTTCATAGTCCACAGTTCAGCTCAACCTTCCCCTCCCACCAGGGAACACAGGAGTTTCTGTTATCGTGAACCGTTGTTATAAAACAGTGATTAAGACGGTATTTCTTGTGAGTAATTCTGTACAAAGAGAATTCACTTTAACAAGCCACTTTTACTGTGAGTTACCCTAAAGTCACCTCGACATCGTTCTCTATACAGAACTCTGTTGTAATGATAATATACATACACAATCATACCTGCCAAGATATGCATTTATTTATAAACTTGAATGTTGAGAACTTTGATCATTGAGCAGGAAAGAAAAAAGAATGTATAAAAAGGTTAGTAAATGTGCCAGGTGTGGTGGTTCCCGCCTGTAATCCCAGCACTTTGGGAGGCCAAGGCAGAAGGATCTCTTGAGCCCGGGAATTTGAGACCAGTCTGGGCAACATAGTGAGACCCTGCCTCAAAAAATAAATTAAAACTCAAAGATTAATAAATGTAAAATATAATAACGTAAAAATGGTCTATTCTGAATATAAATATCGGTACTAACACAGAGTATGCATGCATTTTTTGGGAGTTGATTTTCAAGTAGAGATGATAGAATTTTTGCAGCCAGCACACACTCAATTGTAGCTGAGAGCCTTTGTTAGAGGGCTGCTATGACTTTAAGATTCAAGTGTGGTCTTCAATTCGTGTGAAATTGAGAATATTTAAACTATATTATTGCACCTGTATTTTAACCAATTCATTGAGCCAGAAGAGACAGTTACTTTCAAAACTACCCTCAAAAAAATATTAACTCTATAAACAGATTGTCATGCAATGTCATCATAAATGGTAACAATGTAACAGATTCTGAGGCAACATTAGGAAAATGGTGTGAAATAGCCAATTAAATGTGATTGTTGAATATTTGGGGTCTAAAGCCATTTTTAAAAAATTACAAAAAATATCAGAACTTGTCAGGTGCGGTGACTCACACCTTTAATCCCAGCACTTTGGGAGGCCAAGGTGGGTGGATCACTTGAGGTCAGGAGTTCGAGACCAGCCTGGCCAACATGGTGAAAACCCGTCTCTACTAAAAATACAAAAATTAGCCAAGCGTGGCGGCGCACACTTGTAATCCCAACTACCTGAGAAGCTGAAGCAGGTGAATTGCTTGAACCCAGGAGGCAGAGGTTGCAGTGAGCCCATGCACTCCAGCCTAGGTGACAGAGCGAGACTCCATCTCCAAAAATATGTGTGTGTATATATATGTATATATACGTAAATACAGTTTTATATATATATATATATTAGAACTGAGCTACTGTAATTACATGTAAGAAGTTACGGTAGTAGATGATTTTTCATTTATGTAACTGATCTATGTATTGAGGTCTATACAGACGTCAGATGTGAATAGAAAAACTGATCATGAGCTAAAGCCAAAAAGCATTAAAACAAAATGTTTAAGATATTTAGGTTTTGGTTTTGGGTTTTTTGAGACAGTCCCACTCTGTCACCCAGGGTGGAGTGCAGTGGCATGATCATAGCTCACTGCAACCTTGAACTGCTGGGTTCGAGAGATTTTCCCTCCCAACATGCTGGGATAATATGCATAAGCCACCGCACTTGGTCTTATTTTGTTTTTATTACAGGTTGTAGTAGGCTATGCTTCATTTTTCCATCTGTTGAATGAGAAATAAAAGCACATGCAGCCAATTTGAATAACATTTTTGTTTACATTTTATAACTTTAAAATGTATGGAGAATTTTAAAACTCCCTGTATGCTTACAAATATCCTAGGAAATATGAAAGATGAAAGACAATTTATTAATGTTTCATTTTACAACTCAACAGTTTATGCTCTGCCCACATGGAAAGTATGTACTCATTTGTAGATAAAAGGTACAGTCAGTCCTGCTATACTTGTTTCAAAACTGAATTCTAACTCAATTGATATATTAGGGAACAATTTGAGCATGAAATAAATTTCACATTTGCTTGTGTGTGATTTCATCTGTAAGAAGCCTTAGGTAAAAGCAGAAAACTGCACCCAGTTGAACTAAGCCATGGATGAATAGATGGAATGCACAAACATCCCTCAGCTACCTCAGTAAGCATGAGGTCTTTTTCACAGTAAAGTCCCATATTGTAGTATTTATCTATTTCTCAACCATTTAACATGTGTAAAACTGTTGTTATTAGGTTCCTGTTTTTGTTTTTCAGTGTGGCACTGACAAAGATTTTAAATGCTGTGCCCTCACTTTCCCCACCAGCCTGGTGATTTTTTTTTTTTTTTTTTTTTTTTTTTTTGAGACAGAGTTTCGCTCTTGTTGCCCAGGCTGGAGTGCAATGGCACGATCTCGGCTCACCGCAACCTCCACCTCCCAAGTTCAAGCGAATCTCCTGTCTCGGCCTCCTTAGTAGCTGGGATTACAGGCATGTGCCACCATGCCTGGCTAATTTTGTATTTTTAGTAGAGACAGGGTTTCTCCATGTTGGTCAGGCTGGTCTCAAACTCCCGACCTCAGGTGATCCACCCGCCTTGGCCTCCCAAAGTGCTGGGATTACAGGCATGAGTCACCATGCCCGGCCAGCCTGGTGATTTTTATTGCGTGATTTAGCATAGTGCAGTGATTGTAGGAAGGCACATGCTATATTATAGCAGAACTGTGTTTTTATTTCACTTGACATAAAATCATAATTGTCCTAGGTATTTGTGCCACCGGTACTGTTTTCTCTTGAGTCCAAGATCCTGAGACTAAGTTCTGTTAATTATAAAACTTACCAGGACTGTAATCCCAGCACTTTGGGAGGCAGATCACTTGAGGTCAGCAGTTCGAGACCAGCCTGGCCAACGTGGTGAAACCCCGTCTCTACTAAAAATACAAAAATTAGCCGGGTGTGGTGGGGCACACCTGTAATCCCAGCTACTCTGGAGGCTGAGGCAGGAGAATTGCTTGAACCCAGGAGGTGGAGGTTGCAGCGAGCTGATAAATTGTGCCACTGTACTCCAGCCTGGCTGACAGAGTGAGATTCTGTCTCAAAAAAAAAAAAAAAGTTAGCTGGGCATGGTGGCAGGCACCTGTAATCCCAGCTACTCGGGAAGCTGAGGCAGGAGAATCGCTTGAACCCGGAAGGTGGAGGTTGCGGTGAGCTGAGATTGCGTCATTGCACTCCATCCAGCCTGGGCGACAGCGTGAGACTCCGTCTCAAAAAATAAATATAAATAAATAAACAAACAGATAAAATTACCAGGAAAATGCTATTGTATATAATAAAATATACAAATTTTGGATAGTGTTTATTTTAAGCAAATGGAAACTACAAGATTAGTATACAAATGAGTGCCAATGTTCTAGACCTGTTCACTTCAATACAGTAGCTACTAGCCACATGTGGCTATTTAAATGTAAACTAAATAAAATGTAAAATTCAGTTCCTCAGTCACAAGGAGCCAACGTGGTTAATGGCTCTTTTATTGGACAGCACAGATGCAGACATTTTCATCATTGCAGAAAATTTTAATGGGCAGCACTGATTTAGAGAAATTGAAAAGCATTTCCTCTAGTCAAATCAATTTGTATTAAATCAGTATTTTAAGTTACAGATCTATAATTTCATTCCAACTGTTCCATACATAAAATATATATATATATAATATATATATATATATATAATTTTCCAAATGTTTACTGTTTCCTGAGGTCATATAAGTCAGTTTTTCAGAATTTTTATAAGGTTTGAAAATAATATAGATCTGCTTTCCTGCATGTTCTTTGAAACCCTGTGAACCTGAATTCATATAAATTCCTTTAAATTAAAGAAAATATATGCTTACTCCAATATAACCCTCCATTTAGTCATTTGAAAACATAATTTAAGTGTAAATGTATGATTTTATGCAGGTTTGCAAACCGGGGACACAGTGTAGTTGGTGTGGAAATCAGTGAACTTGGGATACGAGAATTTTTTACAGAGCAGAATCTTTCTTACACAGAAGAACCAATCACCGAAATTCCTGGAGCCAAAGTATTTAAGGTTTGTTTTGGTTTGGGTAAATAATTGTATCCATATCCCCACAAAAGTTTTTCTCAGAATGAGTATTATGAGGATACCATATATGTGTCCAGTGGTTCCTGTTTAGCACACAGATTCATCCTAGACATTACATAGTATCAGGAGCAAGGGCTTAAAAATGTAGGTGATAGCTACCTAAACAGATATAGACATATGTATATAAAAGCTGAGGTCAAAGCCTTTCTGTACTCAAGTTTTTACGTTTGTTTTATTTTTATTAACACGCATTTTCTGAGAACCCATCATGTGCCAGACCCCGCCTAAGACATTGAAGAGATAAAGATAACACAGTACGCCTCCCACCCACCCCAACCCTCCCCGCCAAAGAATCTCTTAGTTTAGGAGAGAAGAGAAACAGGGACAAAGCTATTTGTAATGCGTGGAGCTAAGTGTAAAGACATAGGGTATCAAGGAAAGAGATGGGAGTTACACCTGCCCAGCCTGGCGGTGCTTCCTGAAGCATGGTGACAGATAGAGCTGGAATCAGGCAGGGCCTGGGTCCATGGCCTTGGACACCTGGGGAAGATACTACTTCAGTCACCCAAGAGGCCTCATAGGAAGTGATCTGAAGGGAAGTAGCCTCCTGGCAGAGAGACCAGACAGCAGGCTGTGGCAGTGGTCCAGGAAAGACATCGTGAATCCCTGAGCAAGGAGAGTGATGGGGCATAGAGAGTAGATAGGATGGATTAAAGCAACATTTATGATAGACCCACAGGATTCTGTGACCGAATGAGGACCAAAGGAGCGATGAGTTCACATTTCCGGCTCCGATAACTGGCTGTATGATCAATAATAAATGAGAAGGGCAGAAAGAATGAAACTTTTTCTAGAGATGATGAGTTTAAGGGACCTGTGGAATGGCAAAGGTTTTATGTCTGAAGCATGGAGTGGGGTTTGGGCTGAAAATGATAGGTTTGGGAGTGGTCTTTATGCTATGAGCAGAATGATGCACTGTAAATAAACAAACACTACCCAAGTGAGAACAAGCAGAGGGAATCGGTTTGGCAGAGACTCAAAGGCAGGCAGAGGAGTGGGAAAGCTTTATAGTGGACAAAAGTAAAACTCCCAGCATGTGCCGATGGGAGGCTGTTGGCATAGGGAAGCTGGAGGTGGGCAACTATGGGAGGCTGTTGGCACAGGGAAGCTGGAGGTGGGCAACTAGGAATGGAGCATCCTATGTAATTGGTTTGGAGAGCATGTTTGCCTTTCTCTGGCTGGTCCTAAAATGGAAGAAGTGTGGGTAAAAATTAGGGAAGCTGGCAGTCATTGACCAAGTCACGGCAGAGGTTGTGAAGCGGCTACCTTGTCTAGGGTAAATACCCCAGGTTCGTCGTCTTGTGCTAGGAAAATTTAGGACACAGATACACATGAGGAGTTTAGGAGTGGAGGTTTAATAGCCAAAAAAAAAAAGGGAGGGGGAGAAAGAAAGAGAAAAGAAAACAACTTTATCTCTAGTGAGAGAGAGAGGGGACTTCTGAGCGGAAAAAACCTGCCAGGTGTGCAACCACCAGATATAGTGCAGCCTGAGGAGTCAGTGTCCGATTTACATAGGGCTCACAGATTGGTTCGATCAAGTGTGATGTTTACATAAAGTGCTGGGAAGGCTGGTCTCCCTGCCCTAATCTTATTATGCAAATGAACTCTTCCCTTGGCTGGCGCCATGTTGACTGCTTCTTACTATACAGGTGGCTGGCAGAGAAGGGAAGATGGAGCCACCATTTTGAACATGATTGGCACAAACTGCCAGCATCTATGTCTGCAGCTCGATTTTAAAGGCTGCTCTTTGTTAGAAAGAAAAATGATTTGAGGCTGCTTTTCATTAAGAGGAAAACCTTCCGTACCCTCACTATCTGCCTAAGTAATTTCTTCTTAACTCCTGAATCAGTTGTGGGGTCAGAGTTGTATTGTCATATAGGATCTATCGTCCATCTGTATACTCAGTGTCTCACAAAGTACTGTTTTCTAAATATTGAAATTAATTGCTCACCTGGGCGTGGTGGCTCATGCCTGTAATCCCAGCACTTTGGGTGGCCAAGGTGGGTGGATCTCTTGAGGTCAGGAGTTCAAGACCAGCATGGCCAACATGGCAAAACCCCATCTCTACTAAAAATACAAAAATTAGCTGGCTGTGGTGATGTGTGCCTATAATCCCAGCTACTCAGGAGACTGAGGCAGGAGAACCACTTGAACCTGGGAGGTGGAGGTTGCAGTGAGCCAAGATCATACCACTGTATTCCAGCCTGGGCAATAGAGTAAGACTCTGTCTCAAAAAAAAAAAAAAAAATTTTGTTGCTCAGATCAGTAGGAAACTCGATGGTATTTTTTATTTCACATCTTCCTCCCACCCCATTCTCAAAGCATTAGAGAATCCAAGGAGTTTACTCAGTCCAAAGAGGGCTAGTCCTGCTTCCAGGCCCCTCTTGGAGCAGCAGTTCCCCATCTAGGCTGCACATTTGAAATCATCTCTGGATCTTATAAGAATTCCCAATCCAAAGGTCTTACCCCAGGCCAGTTATGTCAGAATCTCTAGGGGTGGGGCCCTGGCATCCGTACTGTTTAAAGCTCCCCTTGATTCCAATCTGCAGGCAAAATTGAGATCCAGCTGTTCTCCTGCCTCCAGGCCCACCCGTCTCTGGGCTGACCCAGTGATCCCAGGCTGGTTGTCAAAAACCCTTCCTCCTCTACTTATAAACCTGTGTGGGGACCTCATTTCAGAATAAAATCTAGCAGTCTTGTGCGCTGATACACCTTTCTGACACTGCCCTTCATCCCAGCTCCCGGGATCCTAAAGTCTATGTTATATTGCCCCCCTCTTGGAGTGTGCCCCCAGACCACACCCTAGAATGTCACCCTTTCAAAAGTCACCTCTTTTTTGTTCTCTTGATTTTTGTTGTTGTTGTTTATTTCTTGGGATTATTTTGCTCCAAGTGTTTGTTTTTGAGACAGGGTCTTACTCTGTCACACAGGCTGGAGTACAGTGGCACAGTCACAGCTCACTGCAGCCTTGACCTCCCAGGCTCAAGTGACCCTCCCATCTCAGCCTCCCAGGGAGCTGGAACTACAGGCGTGTGCCACCACACCCATCTAATTTTTTCTGTAGAGTTGGAGTTTTGCCATGTTGCCCAGGCTGGTCTCATACTCCTGGGCTCAAGCGATCTGCCTGATTTAGCCTCCCAAAGTGCTGGAATTACAGGTGTGAGCTACCACACCTGGCCAAAAGTCACCTTTTGTTTGGTCGCCCTGACGCTCCCAGGCAGGCCCCTGCTCTGCCTCTTGTGTTCACATGGTTCGCAGGCACAGAACCATAACAGAGCAGGCTGTTCTGGATTGTCATGTTTCTCTGTGCCCACGCTTCTCTGCTCTAGTCTGTCCTCACTGTGGTCAGAGACTGTGTCTAATTCAAATCTACTGTCTAGAACCCAGGATAGGTGTCTTGTCTACTAGGCGCTCAGCAAATAAATGCTCATTGGCTGAATGAATGAGCAAAACTGGAAGAATCAGCACAATTGCACATTTCCGGAATAACTTAAAATACCTGACTTTTCAGTACCACCCTGCCTGGTAATTGGTTGACCTGCAGATTTATCTTTAGCAGAGTAAAAAAGATCACTCTGCTCGAGGAAACATTGCTAGAATTTTATAGCAGGCTCTGAAGTGAATAACAGCCAACTGATCTTCAAGGTTGTCCTCTGTGATATTCCTCTGAGTTGGCCCAAAAGAACCTCACACAGGTTTTAAAAGAAAAAAATAAGGTGCCAATAAAGTGCAGTAAAATTATTTACTTTAATTATGTTTTATTAACACATTATTTCCCTAGAACTTTTGCTTTGCTTGGCCCTCTTTTCTTGACTATTCAAGTAAGTACTAAGTAAAAAAAAAAATTCTTGTTTTCATTATTTCATTACAGAGTTCTTCGGGGAACATTTCATTGTACTGTTGCAGCATTTTTGACTTTCCCAGGTAGGTTGAATACTACATCTGCACTTTAAAAAACTGGAATGCTTGCCAAGCAATGCAGGCATGGGAGTGGAGGTCTCTTCATCACTCTCCTCCGCTTGTGTAACATCCACAAAGCGTTTTGTTTGTTTGTTTTTGTTTTTGTTTTCTTGAGACAGAGTCTCGCTCTGTCGCCCAGGCTGGAGTGCAGTGGCCGGATCTCAGCTCACTGCAAGCTCCGCCTCCCGGGTTTACGCCCTTCTCCTGC
The DNA here is from genome assembly GCF_002776525.5 of Piliocolobus tephrosceles. Lineage (NCBI taxonomy): Eukaryota > Metazoa > Chordata > Mammalia > Primates > Cercopithecidae > Piliocolobus > Piliocolobus tephrosceles. Next base: position 150,354,846 of record NC_045438.1, read on the forward strand.
CTCAGCCTCCCGAGTAGCTGGGACTACAGGCGCCCACCACCTCGCCCGGCTAGTTTTTTGTATTTTTTAGTAGAGACGGGGTTTCACCGTGTTAGCTAGGATGGTCTCGATCTCCTGACCTCGTGATCCGCCCATCTCGGCCTCCCAAAGTGCTGGGATTACAGGCTTGAGCCACCGTGCCCGGCCCACAAAGCATTTTTTTGAATGTCTGTTCTGCAGGTATTTTTGTTACATTCTTGTCTGCACACTTTAATGTGTTTTGTCTTTGGTTAGCTCCCAAACTATGGGAAACTGAGGCAGCTAGGGAAAAAGAAAGGTGAGTAAGCAGTGTCTTCTACCTTGCAGCTGGGCCTATAATAGAAATGAATTTCAAGTGGCCGAGGGAGATAAGAGCTCATCTCCTGAAGGTCCCTGATACCTGAGCCAGAGGCTGGGAGCAGAGTTGTTGCACACCATCCTTTGTTATTTCTTCATGTCCCCAAATCATAACAAGAGTGGGGAGGCGGCTGCCACCGGCTCCTAAAACCATGAGGGGATGGACAGCTCTCCACACTCAGGTCCACACATCCTTATGGACTCTATGAGGAAATGCGAACGTGAGATCCTAGTATCTTGACGATGTTTGAAGTACCAGCATGCACCATGGGGGGCGCTGTTCATCTTCTTAAAGATTTGATTTTTGTCCCATAAAATGTTTTTTCTCTTTCTGGTAGGACAAATATTGGCAAATTTGACATGATTTGGGATAGAGGAGCATTAGTTGCCGTTAATCCAGGTGATCGCAAACGGTAAGTAATTTTTCTTTTTTTGTTTAGCCTTCTTAATTTTTTAGTATTCTATACTTTTTCTGGGTTCTAGAAAATCAGCTACACTTTTATGAGTTTGAAATGGCTTATTATATTTGGAATTTATAAAAACCTAAATCAAATCTTTAAAGATCAATTCTGTTACTTTCATTCAGCTATTCAACAAATATTTACTAAGTTCCTGCGATGCTCTAAATATATACTATGCCAGAAGCAGGGGAAATAACTGAACAGATTATACATGGTATTTGCTCTGACAATCTTTACATTTCCAGCTCTGTTCTTTCTCCCAAACATCCACATCACATGTCCAGTGTCTGCTTTGCATTTCCCATGTGACATCAGTGTCCTTTAACAACTCAAAATATCACTGAGACCTCTGTCTCCATAAGACACATTTGTATATGAAACCTGATCTGCTAATGTCTAAATTTGTAGGTGTTTCCCACTCCCTAAAGATGTTCATCCACTCCTTAGAGGTTAGTCCTTCTACAGGCTCTGGTTGGCATGGTAAAATCAACCAAGCAGTGGGAAGCAAACTGAAAGTCACCAAGTGCAGACCAAGAGTAGACACACCACTTTGGGAGACTGAGGTGGGCAGATCACCTGAGGTCAGTTATTTCCCCAGTAACTGGCATAGTATATATTTAGCACCTAGTAAGAGCTTAATAAATGTTTTTTAAATAAATGAATGAAAGAAGTGAACTGCACTCTGAGCAAGGGCAATATTATTTTACTATGTACTGGTAGTATCTTTGTTTGTTTATTTGTTTGTTTTGAGATGGAGTCCCAGTCTTGCTGCCCAGGCTGGAGGGCAATGGCGTGATCTCGGCTCACCGCAACCTCCGCCTCCTGGGTTCAAGAGATTCTCCTGCCTCAGCCTCCCGAGTAGCTGGGACTACAGGCATGCGCCACCCTACCCAGCTAATTTTGTATTTTTATTAGAGACGGGGTTTCTCCCTGTTGGTCAGGCTGGTCTCGAACTCCCGACCTCAGGTGATCTGCTCACCTCGGCCTCCCAAAGTGCTGGGATTACAGGTGTAAGTCACCATGCCCGGCCTTATCTTAGAATTTTATATATGTGCTGGTACTTAGTATCTTCGTTCTTTATCTACATGCTGGCACTCAGTACTTACTATGTTAGCACATCCTATTGGTGCTCTCGTTAGGACTGGGTGTCTTCTCCTTAGACTGTACATTGTCAAGTACTGATGTATTTTCTGCTGTGACTCTCGAGTTCTTGCCTAACATAAACCAGTAGGGCAGGCCTCATTTTTCTGGATTTTTTGAGACTGGTTGAGAGAGAAAAAGTTCACATTCTAAGAGGAATGAAGTCTTCCAGTCCTAGGAAACCCTACCAAACCGGTCTGACATCGCCTTCATGGGGGCAGCGAGTTTCTTCTGAAAAACAAGAATCAGAAAGTAACAGTTTCTGTTCAGAAGTTTGCTTTGGTCTGGTTCTTTCACTTACAAGGAAGAGTGATCCACTGTTGAATTCTCACAGTTTGTGAAGTGGTTATTAGTCTTATCCTCATTTTACAGGTGAGGAAACTGAGGCACAGAAAAGTTAAGAATTTGTCAAGCTTACACAGCCAGTCAGTAGAGGAGCTGGGGTTTGAGCTTGGGCATCTCGTAGAGTCCACACTCCTAATCTCCACACTCGCCTCCCCAACTTCTCACAGACCTCTGGACAGAGATCACAGTCTAGCCAGGCTCCGTAGAAACTGGAGTGCCAAGAGCCCAGGCTCCTTCCTCAGTGTGGGGAATAGTGTCCATCTTTGTCCTTGGCCTGTCTCTCATGGCCTCTCTACCTCCCTGCATGCATCTCCTGTCTTCTCCTTTTCCCTCAGCTTCCTCCATTTTTATTCCCACATAGCTGACTTGCCTTCAACCCTCAGCCTCCTTGCTCCAATCACCATACAACAGAAAAGCTCCAACTTTCAGTAGGACCACAGCTAATTAGCAAGTCCTCTTCGGTCTCTTAATTCAATTTCCAAGTCAGTCATCTGATTGGTCAACTCATCGCCTGTCCCTGGTCCAGCCCTGGCTTCTGCCCAAGTCTATCGATGGGTCCTGTTAGCATCAGCTTCCCTCACTGAGCCAGTCAGACCTGGCTCCCTGAGGCACCTACTCAAAGGACAGTTCCATTGCACTCATGGTTTATGCCACACTTGCAGAGCTTTCATTTCATGCCACCTTTTTTTGACCTGCTTGTTATTCTCATTTCTCTCTAATTACACAGAGGAAAAGAATTGTGCTTTCTCTTACATAAGGCCCCTGGAGGGGTCCCAGTCACCCAGGATATTTGTTAAATTGCAGCATCCCAGGCCCCATGGCAAACTGACTGCATTGGTCTGTGGGGATGGAGCTCGGGCATCTTTTTTTTTTTTTTTTTTGAGACGGAGTCTTGCTCTGTCGCCCAGGCTGGAGTGCAGTGACTGGATCTCAGCTCACTGCAAGCTCTGCCTCCCGGGTTCACGCCATTCTCCTGCCTCAGCCTCCCGAGTAGCTGGGACTACAGGCGCCTGCCACCTCGCCCAGCTAGTTTTTTGTATTTTTTAGTAGAGACGGGGTTTCACCGTGTTAGCCAAGATGGTCTTGATCTCCTGACCTCGTGATCCACCCGTCTCGGCCTCCCAAAGTGCTGGGATTACAGGCTTGAGCCACCGCGCCCGGCCTTCGGGCATCTTTTCTTTCAACAAGTACCCCGGTGATTTTGACACCCAGCCTGGTCTAGAAACCACTGCCCTCAAGCACACAGGCATCCAAGGTCAGCAGGCCCTGAGTACTTCTTCAGGCCAGAAGGAGCCTCTACCCATCCTTATGTGATGTCTTCTGCTCTGATCAGCTCTGGAAGCAGGCCTCGATTTGATTCCCATTTGGACCAATTCCCAGCTTAGGCAGGGGCCATAATTTGCTAAACCCACTTCTCACTTTTAAAATGAGAATCAACCGCTTATGATTATTAGAAGAACTTAAACTCAGTAATATCAGCGAAAGTAATTTCTGGCTTCCTTCCCTGCCTTTTGTCCCTCCAGCCTTTGCCTGTGTAGAGAAATGTAACAAATACCTTCTTGTGTTCTTTTAGCTATGCAGATACAATGTTATCCCTCCTGGGAAAGAAGTTTCAATACCTCCTGTGTGTTTTCTCTTATGATCCAACTAAACATCCAGGTAAAGTTGTTGGGTTTTTTTTTTTTTTATTTTTTTCTTTTACCAGTTGCCTAGTTTCTTGATATAAATTCTCTGATGTGGAAAAGCATTATTTTCTCCTAATTTATCTCACAGGAAGCATACTGTGTATATATATGGAGATAATTCCAGTTTTGGCTAATGGGAACTATAAGCATTTTTTTCTCTTCCTATATTGTCCGTGATTTTCTTGTATTCCTTTCCCATTTTGTTTGCCATTCACAACTCAGACTGGAGAAAGGGGGGAAATGGATGATCCTGATAGACAAGAGAAATCTCATGAGCCCTATTGGGAGGAAGGAGGAATGTGGTTGGATATTGCATATCCATATCACCCAAGTGGTAGTGATGTGTTGGACAGATGCCTTCACATACACAAGCCCAGGGTGAGAAGTGAATATGGGGATGTAGGAGTTGTGCAGGAAAAGCTATAAATTATTGTCCTTTTTTAATTTCTGAAGTCTTAAAATCTGTCTATTGCATTCTTTTATTTGTTTTGAATCTGTTGGGGGCATGTTTTCTCCTGAACTCATTTTAATGCATTCGAACATTGAAACTTAACCTTTGTCATGGCTGGACTTGTATAGGGAGAAATACATAGACTTTTAATTTGTAAGAATCACCTTTTTGATTTTCAACTGAGCTTTTTTACATGCTTGTTTTTTAAGTATTTACATATGTTAGAATTTTGTTTTTTGTTTTGTTGTGTTTTTTGTTTTTGAGACACAGTCTCACTCTGTGGCCCAGGCTGGAGTGCCGTGGTTTGATCTCGGCTCACTGCAACGTCTGCCTTCCGGGTTCAAGCGATTCTCCTGCCTCAGCCTCCCAAGTAGCTGGGATTACAGTGTGTGCCATCACGCCCAGCTAATTTTTGTATTTTTAGTAGAGACAGGATTTCACCATGTTAACCAGGCTAGTCTCGAACTCCTGACCTCAGGTGATGTGCCCTCCCCGGTACAGGCGTGAGCCACCGTGTCCAGCTAGTATTTTGTTTCTGCTTGAATAAATTGAGGTCTTAAAAAACTCATTAAAAGATGAGACCTAGTGTCCCTAATTAAATCAGAGACAATCAAATGGAAATAGAAATTAATAGAGGCAGAAGTTAGCTCTGCTAATCTGATTTAAATTCCATTCATGAATAGGAGCCCTAACAAAGAACCTTTAGGAAGAAAATACAGCAGGCCCTGTCTGGAGGTGGATGGCTGAGGATACTGCTCTTAGAAGGGGGCGGAAGCTCGGCTTCCTTATAGTCTATATCCTGCAGCAGAGCGGGAGGGGTGTATAAAATGTGGGTAAGTGCAGGAGTTGGTAGAAAATCAGTAAACTAGAAGATGGTTGAAGCCCCAAAGGAATCTGCTGATGGACTCCACTCTGATTTCAATGAGCCTAAGTCCCTTGACTGGCTTAGCTGTCTCATTGAAGCTAAAGATGGATATGATGGGTATGTAACATTGCCATCCTCTCAGTAAGCCAATTTATTTATTCAGTATGAGATTTGCAAAAGAAGAATGAGAAGAACATGCCACATCATCACCTATTTGGATAACGAAGTTGTATATAGAACAGGTACACCTAGGTCATTGGAAAGAAACTGATAATTTATCTCTCTTTTACCTAGGTCCACCATTTTATGTTCCACATGCTGAAATTGAAAGATTGTTTGGTAAGTTTGTGGACTTAGGCTGTAACTTAATAAAGTCAAGTTAACTCTTTTAGACCAGGTGTGGTGACTCATGCCTGTATTTCCAGCACTTTGGGAGGCCAAGGTGGGCAGATCACCTGAGGCCGGGAGTTCGAGACCAGGCTGGCCAACATGGCGAAACCCTGTCTCTACAAAAATACAAAAATTAGGCCAGTGTGGTGGCATATGCCTATAGTCCCAACTATTTGAGAGGCTGAGGCATGAGAATTGCTTGAACCTGGGAGGCAGAGATTGTAGTGAGCCAAGATTGTGCCACTGCGCTCCAGCCTGGGTAACAGTGAGACTCCATCTAAAAAAAAAAAAAAAAACCACCAAAAAAATCTGTTGTGAACTATTAGTATATTAGTATCTAGAGTATGTCTATAAAATTTAAAAGATAAAGACCATGTTATTTAAAATTGTTTTATCTTAGAAAAGGAACTAATCTCTGTAAATATGCTCTGTATATATGCTATATGCTTTATGTTAAAGGCATTTGAACTTTTCTAGAGAGATGGTATATTTTTATTTATTTATTTATTTATTTATTTATTTTTGAGATAGGATCTTGCTCTGTCACCCAGGCTGGAGTGCAGAAATGCAATCACAGCTCACTGCAGCCTCGACCTCCCTGGGCACAAGTGATCCTCCCACCTCAGCCTCCCCAGTATCTGGGACCAGAGGCATGCACCACAATGCTTAGCTAATTTTTGTATTTTTTTTTTTGTAGAGATGAGGTTTCACCACATTGCCCAGGTTGGTCTCCAGCTCCTGGGCTCAAGTAATCCTCTTGTCTTGGTCTCCCACTGTACTAGGATTAGAGGCATGAGCCGCCGTGCCCAGTGGTGTATTTATTTTTTTCTTGGGAGTTCAAAGTGATGATAACAATTCAGAGTTCAGGAAATTTGCCCTTAGCATTCCTTCGTTTTGATTAAAAAGAAGAGAAAAACCTTTAGTATACACTGTTTTTAAAATAATTTCAAGGTTTTGTTTGTTTTGAGATGGAGTTTCGCTCTTGTTGCCTAGGCTAGAGTGCAATGGTGCAATCTCAGCTTACTGCAACCTCCATCACCCAGGTTCAAGTGATTCTCCTGCCTCAGCCTCTCAAGTAGCTGGGATGTGCCACCATACCCGGCTCATGTTGTATTTTTATTAGAGATGGGGTTTCACCATCTTGGCCAGACTGGTCATGAACTCCTGACTTCAAGTGATCCACCCACCTCAGCCTCCCAAAGTGTTGGTATTACAGGTGTGAGCTGCCACACCCAGCCAATTTTAAGTATTTTTAAAAGAATCCCTGATGTCATTCTTCACAGTATTTTAACGTGTTACTCTTTCTTGTTTCAGGTAAAATATGCAATATACATTGTCTAGAGAAGGTTGATGCTTTTGAAGAACGACATAAAAGTTGGGGAATTGACTATCTTGTTGAAAAGTTGTATCTACTTACAGAAAAGTAAATGAGACATAGATAAGATAAAATCACATTGACATGTTTTTGAGGAATTGAAAATTCTGCTAATGCCTAAAAATGTAACAGATTAATTTTTTTAATTGTTTATAAATCATATGATAGATCTTTACTAAAAACGGCTTTTTAGTAAAGCCGTTTACTTTTTCTAAAAAAGTTTTAGAAGAAAAACATGTAACTAAACTTTTAAAGTAGCTCCTTAGGAGAGGAGATTATGATGTGAAAGATTATACCTGTGTGTCGTGCAGATTGCAAGATACTTTACCAATCAGCATGTGTTACCTGTACAATTTTTAAAAAATTTAAATGCAATGCATATTAAATATAATACACACAGAAAAACGGGCATTTATTTTATTTTATTTTATTTTTTGAGATGGAGTTTCATTCTTGTTGCCCAAGCTGGAGTGCAATGACGCAATCTCAGCTCACTGCAACCTCCACCTCCCAGGTTCAAGTGATTCTCATGCCTCAGCCTCCTGAGTAGCTGGGATTACAGGTGTGCACCACCACGCCCAGCTAATTTTTTGTATTTTTAGTAGGAACGGGTTTTACCATGCTGGTCAGGCTGGTCTTGAACTCCTGATCCCAGGTGATCCGCCCACATTGGCCTCCCAAAGTGCTGGGATTACAGGCATGAGCCACTGCACCCGGCCTGACATTCTTTATGAAATTTAGAATTGTCGAAGAAATATGACACTTCAGTAGGGTTCAAGGTGGTCCCAAAAGTTATATAAAAGATTAGTTTTTACTATAAACCCTTGTCTTTTACTCAGATCCTAGAATCCCTTTTCACATGGTTTCTCCATATATAACAGAATCAAGAAACAAATTTTAATTAAACAATCTGTAATGGAATCAAGAAACAAATAAACTTTAATTAAATAATCTATATGGAATAAACATTCCCAAATTCTAAGAGTAAATTTTTCTTTAAGTTTTCTCTTAGTTTGGCAGTTGTTGTTTTTTATAATTTAATCTGTTTACATCATCAGGTCTTATAAAGTATAATGTACTTAGAGCTGGATTCATGGCTGTTTATTATAAAAGTTTAGATTTTTCAGTTTTTCATTAATGATCACATTTTGTTATGTCAGACAGTCCTCTATAGCTCTGTACTACCCAACAACTAAATGGTTTAGATTGTTCAGCTCATGTTAATAGGATAGTTGTGCATTATAAAAAATGAGTTACGTGTGTGTGTGTGCACGCGTGCGTGTGTGCTGGCTTAAAGGTTGTTAATGGGGGGATTTGGGGTCCCCTTTGACATTGGTGAAAGCTATGGTATTCTCCCCAGAGATATGTCTTGTCAACCTCTCTAGTTCTCCTTGACCTGCATGTACAAACTTCTACCCTAGAAGCTCTCTGCCACTGATGTATTCTAATAGATTTGTCAGGCTATTAATTTGAAGCACCTCCTTGCCCACAATGAGTCTTGCATCTCTGAGACATGCTCCCAGTCTATAGTGTGGGCTTCGGAAGCCATGACCCCCAACTCTGCCTGCATCACCAGTTGAATGGACAACTGACCCGAGCTGAACCAACACAATTCTCTCCAGAGACTTTTGATTTTACTTTTTTGTAGAGACAGGGTCTCACTTTGTTGTCCAGGCTGATGTGGAACTTGATGTGAGGCCTCAAGCAGTACTCCTGTCTCGGCCACCCAAAGTGCTAGGATTACAGGTGTGAGCCATTGCGCTGGCCCTCTTCATAGACTTTTGGACTTGGGAATAGAAAGGCAACCCTGTCTCTACTAAAAATACAAAAAATTAGCCAGGTGTGGTGGCACGCACGTGTACTCCCAGCTACTTGGTGGGCTGAGGCAGGTGAATCACTTGAACCCGGGAGGTGGATGTTGCAGTGAGCTGAGATCACGCCACGGCACTCCAGCCTGCGCAACAGAGCGAGACTCCATCTCAAAAAACAGAAAAGAAAGAAAGGCAAGTTGACTGCTGAATGGGGAATCTGTAATGTGTACGCCTGGGGGCTGTGTGGCAGCCACATTCCACCACATGGATCTGAGACACAGAATGCTGATCTGTGGAAAGAGATGAGAACCAAAGAGAGGCCACCTGTGTTCTGGGTCCATTTTCATCCTTCCTGAAGCCCAGCTGCCCAGGGCGGGGAAGAACACCCTGTGTCCATGGGATAGAGTCCTCTCCTCTTGCACTTGTGCTCAAAGAATCTTCAATAATACAAATGAGATATCCTTACGTAGTTGATCTTTTATGTAATATGTGTCTTCATTGAGGAATACTGACTTCTCAAAGTCTCAAGATGGAAGATATACCACATATAAATTATTTTAGAGCAATTGAATTGTTTTTAGGATTTTCCAAAAATGCTTCTTGTTTCATTTTGTTATTTAAGTAACAGAGTATCTAAGCCTCTGTACCCTGCACACTGTGGTTTACAAATGCCTTGCCCTGCCTATGAAGCAGGCATGAATGCTCCAGTGTAGACAATGTTATCAGTAGCAGACAGGACAAAGAAAGAAAGGTATGTAATGATCAGTCTGTTTGGGTGAATGTGGAAAGAAAAATACAAAGAAATATAACCAAAGCTTAAACAGCTATCACTGGCAAGTTAGAGATTTGGCTCCATAAAGAATGGCACAGGGACCATAGAAGGTGGCCCGAAAGATGTACCTATGAGAGAGCTCCCAGCTGATGGGATTCGTTGGCAGAATGAAGTGACAAATACAACCTAAGCCACGGAGATATTAGTTCAAGTAATTTACCCAGTCACAACTGCAGTACATACCTGTCATTGTTTTATTTTAATACAAGGGAGCAATTTCAATGTGTGTTTGTGGATACATGTATATGTTTATGTTGTACCTACTCCTTATTTTTATTTTTTATTTTGAGACAGGGTCTCACTCTGTCGCCCAGGCTGGGGTACGGTGGTGTGATTACAGCTCACTGCGGCCTCGGTTTCCTAGGCTTAAGAAATCCTTCTGCCTCAGCCTCCTGAGTAGATGGGACTGCGGGCATGTGCCACCACACCCAGCTAATTTGTTTTTTCTTTTTAATAGAGACAAGGTCTCACTATGTTGCCCAGCATGATCTCGAACTCCTGACCTCAAGTGATCCTCCCACCTTAGCCTCCCAAGTACTGCTCAGCCTACACCTACTCTTTCTGAAAAGTCAGAGTAAGATTTCTACTGAGTGCTTTTTAAAAATCAAAATTATCAGCTGGGTGCAGTGGCTCACGTCTGTAATCCCAGCACTTTGGGAGTTCAAGGTGGCCGGATCACCTGAGGTCGGGTGTTTGAGACCAGCCTGGCCAACATGGTAAAACCCCATCTCTACTAAAAATACAAAGATTAGCAGGGCGTGGTGTCACGTGCCTGTAAAACAGCTACTCAGGAGGCTGAGGCAGGAGAATCACTTGAACCTGGGAGGCAGAGGTTGCAGTGAGCTGAGATCACGCCACTGCACTCCAGCCTGGGCAACAAGAGCAAAACTCTGTCTCAAAAAAAAAAATCAAAATTATCTTTAATCCCCACAGCTCTGACTCCAGTCACTTCTTATGTGATGGCTTTTTGCCTTATAAAACATTATGTGACAAACTGATCAGTGTCTGAGTTAATGGGAATCGGATAGAATTCTATTTATGTGCCTTAAGCATAGTCATTCTGATTTGCAGAAAATAGCCATGTCCTAGATTTATTAATTATGTGTAGCTGTAATTTGTGGGCTGAAAATATGTCTGAAAATCTGTGATTCCTAAACAGTGAGTATTAATAGAAATTTATTTCACTATCGGTGTTAACTTTCAACAACAGGAGGATAATCAAGGCAGATATTTAGAAATGAAATATACCATAAAATATTAAGTTATTTATATTTAAATAAGACAAATAATCCTTTATGCATTGAAAATTTGGGAAGTTTAAAAAGAAAAACAAAAGCAATCAAGTCCTGTCGCTGGAGATAATTACTGCTATGATGGTGATGTATTTTCTTCTCATCTTTTTTGTCTGTTCATACATATGTATGTTTTCACAAGGTTGTGATCATATTACGATACAGCATTGCATCTCCACTATCTTCCTTTCTATTTTATTCGCCCTTCCCCATGTTGAGGCAGGAGAACAGGGTCTGGAGGCAAGGAACCTAAGGCTGATTGATGCTGACTTCCTAGAACCAAATTGAAAGGAAAACCTCAACTTTCCATGGCTAAGTAACAAAAGGACCAGAGGCTACTCCCTTTGTAACACCCCCCCCCCCCCCCCCGCCTCCCCGCCTTTTCTGAGTGGCAGAAACGTCTGCAACCAATCAGACTGATGGCGAGCCACTACTTTATTTGCATGGGATGAATACCAAGTAGTTAATGGGAAACCTCTAGCCAGTATTTGGACCCCAGAAGATTCTGTAACCAGGGCCCTTGAGCCACTGCTTAGCCAGGTCCCACCTCATTTTCAATAAATCTCTGCTTTTGTTGCTTCATTTTGTCCAATTCTTTGTTGAAAAAGCCAAGAACTTGGACAACTTGTAGTCAAGACCCTCTACTGGTAACAGCATCACGAAATATTTTTCAAAAGCAATTTTTTTTTTTTTTGAGATGGAGTCTCTCTGTGTCGCCCAGGCTGGAGTGCAGTGGCACGAGCTTGGCTCACTGCAAGCTCTGCTTCCCAGGTTCATGCCATTCTCCTGCCTCAGCCTCCCGAGTAGCTGGGACTACAGGCGCCCACCACCACGCCTGGCTAATTTTTTGTATTTTTTAGTAGAGACAGAGTTTCACCCTGCTAGCCAAGATGGTCTCGATTTCCTGATCTCGTGATCTGCCCGCCTCGGCCTCCCAAAGTGCTTGGATTACAGGTGTGAGCCACTGCGCCCGGCCCAAAAGCAAGATTTTTAAATAGCTATTTAATGTTGTAATGTGGCGGTACCATTATTATTTAGTCTTTCTCCTGTTATTAGAGTCAGCATTCATTCAGCAATTTAAGTACTGTTGGGTGTGCTAGCAGATAAAGGTTTATTGACTATTGAAGATAGTCCTGTTCTCAGACATCACAGGTTGTAGGGGTAGGGGCTGAACACTGAACTTTACTATATAGCATGGTATGGCTGTCTTAGGGGTACAGGCTGTCAGCTTGTAAGTGGTCATTTAAACCACGAGGAAGTGAAGATGGTGTTGCTCAGGGAAACAGGAAGCTAAGAGAAAAAGACCAAGGGTGGCACCCTGAGGAACACTCAGTTGCGTTGAACTTAAGATGCACTCACATCTCTAGATCCCCATTTCCAAACATACATCTCCACTCATTTTTGTATGGACTTACTCAAAAATTCAAAACAGGCGTTCTTCCTCTTGCCACCACATCCCTCACCCTGAGATGCCAAGATCATGGAGCTTAAAATTTAGAGTGGTGGTCAGAGATGCCCCTGGGAGGGAGGAGGGCAAGGCTGGAAGCAAAACCCATTCTATGTGGCTTGTTCATCTTCCTTTCTCTTACATCATTGCCGGATAGTCTGAGTTGTAATTGGATCATTAAACTTGTTCTCGGATTCCTTCTAAACTCCATGTATCTGGCACATTTGCCCCACCTGCACAGCCAGGAGCCCACCTGCCTAAGCACTGACTCCCCCTACCTCATGCTCCCCCTGTGCTCTCTTCTCTGCTGGAACTATCCTGAGTTGGATCCCCACTCTCCTTCCACTACAGTATGGTACTTTTTCATGGGGCAGCCACTGACCAGTTTGGAAACTAGACATTCTGTTCTTCCAGCCCTTTGCCCCCACAACTCTCAGGGCTTGTTCTAGGTGGAAGCAGGAAAAGATGGGCATGCTAGTCCAGGACCCTCTATAGAAGGAATATCGGAGGGAAGCACAGAGGAAATCCATGAAGGCCCAGCCATGGAGGAGAAAATGACAGTCATAGGAAATGCCAAATGTCAGAGTGAGATTCAATACATTTCTATTATTAATCAATTATGCAACGGTGTGATTGCATAAATAATTAATTTTAGTTGGTTGTTTATTTGGGGTGGAAATGTAGTCAGAAATTAGAGTATTAAGTTGGTTATTGTGTCCCAGTACGCAATCTTTGGGTCAGATGACATTTGATTAGCAAACGTTCTTTCTTGTCTTACATTAAAACTCTTTCCAGAGGCCTTAACAGGGTATAAAATGCTGTGTTTTCTCAGAAATCTAGCAAATCAGAAGGTGAACGATCATGATTATTATCTCTGAAGGAACAGAAATTCTCTGATATAAGGTTTTGTTAAGCACAATGTTCACATAAGACATTTGGGGGAGAACCCCTTAAAATAAGAGATCAGGGCCAGGCACGGTGGCTCATGCCGTAATCCTAGCACTTTGGGAGGCTGACGCGGGTGCATCACCTGAGGTCAGAAGTTCGAGACCAGCCTGGCCAACATGGTGAAACCTCATCGCTACTAAAAATACAAAACTTAGCTGGACGTGGTGGTGGGTGCCTTTAATCCCAGCTACTCGGGAGGCTGAGGCCGGAGAATTGCCTGAACCCAGGAGGCGGAGGTTGCAGTGAGCTGAGATCGCACCACTGCACTCCAGCCTGGTGACAGAGCAAGACTCCATCTCAGAAAAAAAAAAAAGAAAAAAGAAAAGAAAAAGAAAAATGAGAGATTTATAATACCACAATGGATTCTTCACACAGATTATGCTATCCCTTGTTTGAAGATTTTCCAACATATGGCAAATTCTCTTTGCTTTTGGTCTTAACTGAGATTGGAAAGACTGAATTTAGTGCTATTTGAAGGAATTATTATAATGCAGCGGTTCTCAAACTTGGCTGTACATTATAATCACCTGGGAAGCTTTTATAACTCCCAGCTGTCCAGACCACACCATGGGCCAATTAAACTTTCCGGGTGTGACCCAGGTGTTTACCATGTGCAAAGAAGTTTGAAAATGACTAAAATAGGTAACTCTGAAGTCAAACTGCCTGGCTTCAAATTCCAGGCCAGCCACTTCCTAGCCATGTGACCCTAGGCAAGATATTTGATTTATATGAACTCTATGAGAAAAAAAGATGATAAAAATAACATATTCTTGTAGGATTGCTATGAGGTTTAAACAAGATAATCTATGTAAACTACTAAGTTGCTGCAAAAGTAATCACGATTTTTGCCATTAAAAGTGATGGCAAACACTGCGATTACTTTTGCACCAACCTAACACAACAGGGCAGACATATGTGAATTCTATAGGCTGGGCACAGTGGCTCACACCAGCACTTTGGGAGGCCAAGGGGTGGGGAGAATTGTGAACAATTTTCACAAGTTCAGGACCAGCCTAGGCAAACACAGAGAGACCTCCTCTGTACAAAAAAATTTTTAAAATTAGCCTAGTGTGGTGGTGCATGCCTGTAGTCACAGCTACTAAAGTGGGAGGATTGCTTGAGCCTGGGAGTTGGAGGCTGCAGTGAGCTGTGATCGTGCCCCTGCACTCCAGCCTGAGTGACAGAGTGAGATTTGGTCTTAAAAAAAAAAAAAAAGTTCTATGGTAATTATTATTAACTAACAGCTTTCTTATTTCATATTAATTACTCTGCAAGACACTTCCAGCGTGGTACCCCCATCTGACACTCACTCACCTAGTTGATTTTTTGTTGTTGTTCTATAACATTCATTCATGCACGAATTCATTTTACAAGTATGTATTCATTGACTTAACTACGAGTGTGAAGACACAAAAGAAATATACACATCTGGCTCACCTCCCTTGGAGTTTATCTTCTCCCGTGTGTTCGTGTTTTCCGGTTCAGATCATAAGCATCATGAGCTGGGGGACCATGTTTGATGCCTGGACAGCTCTAGCACCCAACGCTGTGGATTGGAGACACTGCTAGGCACCCGGGCTGGAGGAGTGGGTTCTGGTTCTTATTTTGCCACTTACAGGCTGGGTAACAGCGAGCAATCCTGTTGTCCTCAATAGGTGTGTTTCTTCATCTGAAAGTGTACGCAGTCCATCCATGACTGATGTGACGATTACAGGTCTACACAATGCACATGTGGATTTGTCTTGCAAACGTCCACGACCAGGCCCTCAAGAACAGTGCCGCGCATGCCCACCAAGGGGCAGCAGATCGCAGTGCAGAAGCCTGCGGCGCTTGACGTCAGGGCGCACGTCCCACCCCGTGACCGCGACTGTGACCGTGACCAAGAGCGTCTCTGGGGCACGGCCGGGTGGCGCGGCGGGAGTGCACAGGACCCGCCATGGCGGCCGAAGCCTCGGAGAGCGAGCCGGCGCTGCAGGAGCTCATGCGCGAGGCGGAGATCAGCCTGCTGGAGTGCAAGGTGTGCTTTGAGAAGTTTGGCCACCGGCAGCAGCGGCGCCCGCGCAACCTGTCCTGCGGCCACGTGGTCTGCCTGGCCTGCGTGGCCGCCCTGGCGCACCCGCGCACGCTGGCCCTCGAGTGCCCATTTTGCAGGCGAGCCTGCCGGGGCTGCGACACCAGCGACTGCCTGCCGGTGCTGCACCTCATAGAGCTCCTGGGCTCAGCGCTTCGCCAGTCCCCGGCCGCCCACCGCGCCGCCCCCAGCGCCCCCGGAGCCCTCACCTGCCACCATACCTTTGGCGGCTGGGGGACCCTGGTCAATCCCACCGGACTGGCGCTTTGTCCCAAGACGGGGCGAGTCGTGGTGGTGCACGACGGCAGGAGGCGTGTCAAGATTTTTGACTCTGTGGGAGGATGCGCGCATCAGTTTGGAGAGAAGGGGGACGCTGCCCAAGACATTAGGTATCCTGTGGATGTCACCATCACCAACGACTGCCATGTGGTTGTCACTGACGCCGGCGATCGCTCCATCAAAGTGTTTGATTTTTTTGGCCAGATCAAGCTTGTCATTGGAGGCCAATTCTCCTTACCTTGGGGTGTAGAGACCACCCCTCAGAATGGGATTGTGGTAACTGACGCGGAGGCAGGGTCCCTACACCTCCTGGACGTCGACTTCGCGGAAGGGGTCCTTCAGAGAACTGAAAAGTTGCAAGCTCATCTGTGCAGTCCCCGAGGGGTGGCAGTGTCTTGGCTCACGGGGGCCATTGCAGTCCTGGAGCACCCCCTGGCCCTGGGGACTGGGGTTTGCAGCACCAGGGTGAAAGTGTTTAGCTCAAGTATGCAACTTGTCGGCCAGGTGGATACCTTCGGGTTGAGCCTCTACTTTCCCTCCAAAATAACTGCCTCCGCTGTGACCTTTGATCACCAGGGAAATGTAATTGTTGCAGATACGTCTGGTCCCGCTATCTTTTGCTTAGGAAAACCTGCGGAGTTTCCAGTACTGAAGCCCATGGTCACTCAGGGTCTTTCCCATCCTGTGGCTCTTACCTTCACCAAGGAGAATTCTCTTCTTGTGCTGGACACAGCATCTCATTCTATAAAAGTCTATAAAGTTGACTGGGGGTGATGGGCTGGGGTGGGGCCCTGGAATCAGAAGCACTAGTACTGCCATTAATGACTTGTTTAACCCTGGATAAGTCACTTAAACTCATCTATCCAGGCAGGGATAATTAAAACTGTCTGGCAGACTTACAAAGCTTGGGACAATTATTAGAGATTCATCTACCATTTATTGAATGCATACTCTTTGTGCAAGGAAATTTGCAAATATTAGCTCATTTAATCCGTACTATCCAGTGAGGTAATTTTTTTCCTCCCATGATAGAGTCAAGCTCTGTCACCCAGGCTGGAGTGCAGAAGCATGATCACAGCTCACTACAGTTTCAACTTCCCCCACTCAGGTGATCCTTCCACTTCAGCCTCCCAAGTAGCTGGGACCACAGGCGTGCATTACCACATCCAGCTAATTTTTGTATTTTGATAGAGATGGGGTTTCACCATGTTGCCCAGGCTGGTCTCAAACTCCTGAGCTCAAGCAATCCACCTTCCTCGACCTCCCAAAGTACTAGGATTACAGGCATAGCCACCTTGCCTAGCCATAATTTTTATTATTAATCTCATCATACAAGTGAGAAAACTGAAACCCAGAGAGCTTAAGTGACTTCCTCAAGGTCATAGTTACTTACTGCGATAGTCACAATTTGAATTCAATTCTGATTCCAAATAAGTTGCGCTTAAATAAGATAACAGATGTGGGGAAAAGTATGTGAATGTATAGTGTTGCTATGTGTACTGTCTTTACAAGTAGCTAATTATTTTAGCACAAAGATGTGCAAAGAAAGGAGACTTTATGGAGAGTTCAGGAGAAAAAGGATTTTGTGGTGGCCATCACTTTCATTCAATTTGTGACTGCTCTGATGGCACATTAGATGAAGTTACTGTTGATCCTGAATTACGTGAATAAGAAAAACAATTGAACTGCTTATTAAAAAGGTAAACATGTCTTGTAATGCCTATATCTTCTCCAATATACATACTCAGAAAATAACACTTGGTTGTTTGAGAAAGGCCTATATTTACGTAAGTTCTAAACTAGTGCAGAACACACTACATACATATTGTCAGAGGGCCAGATGAAGCTCCTGTTACATGTTTATGTTACATGTTTATGGTTTTTTTTTTGTTTTTGTTTGTTTGTTCTTAGACACGGTCTCGCTCTGTTGCCCAGGCTGCAGTGAAGTGGAGTAATCACTGCTCATTGCAGTCTCAACACCCTGGGCTCAAGCGAGCCTCTTGCCTCAGCATCCTGAGTAGCTGGGACTAGAGGTGTGTCACTATGCCCACTAATTTTTAATTTTTTCGTAGAGATGGGATCTTGCTTTGTAGCCCAAACTGGTTTCAAGCTCCTGGGCTCAAGCGAGCCTCCTATCTTGGCCTCCCAAAGCACTGGGACTATAGGTATGAGCCACTGTGCCTCACCCATGTAAAGTAAAAGTGAGAGCCTAACTCCTGTGCCAGTCCACAAAAACCCATTTTGTTGTCAATGCTCTCATCATATAGCACAAATAGTAAGATTTGGGGCACCCTAGACCACGATTTATAAATGCATTCTAAACAAGTTCTATGGACAAACCTCTTCTCCCCACATGCACATACCCCACCCTTAAAGTCACCCCTAGGTTGGTGACTTCATGGGTGTTCTGAATACATACCAAGAAACATTCCAAGTGAAGATGTGAATTCAGACTTATTTGGTCATTTATGAGTAGAGCAACTGAGGACAAATCTTAGACCATTTTCCTTAAGAACAATGACGTTTTAGTGATTTTAGGATTAGTAGAGCCAATTCAAAAGATTTTTCTCTTTGGAATTATTAATGGCATCATCTCCGATTATAAAGCTGGACATGTGTCCTTTTCAAACAGCAGTCATGATAAAGGTGTGGAATATGCAACACAGGGAAGTATGTGAGCAAGGTAGTATTGCTGGTCATCGTGTGGATTACCTGACTTCAAGAATCAGGTGCGCATCTGTGAGATGATGTGGGCGTGTATCAGACCTGTGATAACAAGCCATCTTAGTCACTGCTATCTTTCCTTGGTAGATTATCAGGCTTGGGACTGGTGTGGGGCTGGATGCACAACATAAAAAGAACTGTATAAAGCAGCACTTCCCAGGAATGTCGTAAGATAGGAGCAGAGTTTCCTTGAGGAAGACACGAAGCTTGTTCTTGATTATCAGGCACACACGTGCTGAGAGAATCGTTTCAGTGACTTGTAAGGCAGATGCAAAATTTATCTTCCAGACTGTGTTCTTTTCTTTTTTTTTTGAGACAGAGTCTGGCTCTGTTGCTCAGGTTGCAGTACAATGGTGCGATCTCTGCTCACTGCAACCTCTGCCTCCCAGGTTCAAGCTATTCTCCTGCCTCAGCCTCTGCAGCAGCTGGAATTACAGGCACCCACCATCATGCCCAGCTAATTTTTGTATTTTTAGTAGAAACAACAAGTTTCACCATGTTGGCCAGACTGGTCTCGAACTCCTGATTTCAAGTGATCCACCTGCCTCGGCCTCCCAAAGTACTGGGATTACAGGCATAAGCCACCGCACCCAGCCAGACTGTGTTCTTTAAAGCAAGCTGGTTAAAAGGCTTGAGATATGTCATGCTGAACTCCAGGTTATTGAAGAAATCGGAGAATTCTGAGACAGGCAGGAAAAAATAACCCCAGCAGAAAGTAAAAGCTTCCAAGGTGATGAAGAAGGGTTGGAATGACTCGCACGGGTTGAAACAAAAGAACGTGCCCAGGAGTAAAGGGAGAAGGAAAAGAAAATAGACTCTTCCAGAATATCCCCCATGGCCTGCCTGGTGAGTCTATAAAAGCAAACACAGACACTTTGGCTCCTGTGTCAGCAGTTCCCACATCACCCTCCATCTATTCCAATTTTGCCCAATTCCCAATCCTTCGATTGTCTCCTGCTTTTGACCTTGTTCTACCCTCTGGACTTGCCGTCTGGAGTTGGCTTTCTCAATCTCTTTCCTTGGCATTTTGTAAAGACCTTGGTTCATACTCATAAATCTCCCCTCTAGCAAATCTAGCTCTGGACTCCAAGACCCAGACCATCACGATTTTGCTAGTGCCTTATGCAGAGCTTCCCTGGCCCCCAACTGAGTGAGATGCAGACCCCACCTAAATTAGTGAATTATGAACCTTCTAAGGAAGAAGAATTAACCTGTGCACCTCAGAAAAATGAGGAAGAACCACTGATGATAGCAAATCTCATAATTCTTAACACATGCCATATTCAAAAGAAATATATACTGGTGTTAGTGTTCCACTATAGAGATATGCTATGGTGGTGTATCATGGCTAGTCAGGAGGTGAACTGTTTTCTTGGAGAATATGTAGCAAATACGATAGGGCAGCCAGAGACTCACCACAACTACTGTATTGAGTAACCATGGTGACTGCTGTGCCCACAGCCACTTCTAAGAAAAACTGCCCCATTGGCCGGGCACGGTGGCTCAAGCCTGTAATCCCAGCACTTTGGGAGGCCGAGATGGGCGGATCACGAGGTCAGGAGATCGAGACCATCCTGGCTAACCCGGTGAAACCCCGTCTCTACTAAAAAAAAAAAAAAAAAAAAAATTAGCCGGGCGAGGTGGCGGGCGCCTGTAGTCCCAGCTACTCAGGAGGCTGAGGGAGGAGAATGGCGTAAACCCGGGAGGCGGAGCTTGCAGTGAGCTGAGATCTGGCCACTGCACTCCAGCCTGGGCGACAGAGCGAGACTTTGTCTCAAAAAAAAAAAAAAAAAAAAGAAAAGAAAAGAAAAGAAAAACTGCCCCATCATGAGCCAGCCGGCAGCAGCCAGGTTTTCTATTACATGATCCCCTCAGACCATAGCTGCTTAGATAGGGGTGCACACCTAATAGAAGGACAGTCAATCAACCAATGATACTCTACCCGATGTGTTAAATAGACCGGAAACTGGCTATGAATTGGCTTGGGATAAACATATTTTCCTTACAAGGAACACAGAGATCTATTTATATTCCGGTCCTTGATTTTTTTTTTTTTCAGATGGAGTTTCGCTCTTGTTGCCCAGGCTGGAGTACAATGGTGTGATCTCGGCTTACCACAACCTCTGCCTCCCAAGTTCAAGTGATTCTCCTGCCTTAGCCTCCGAGTAGCTGGGATTACAGGCATGGGCCACCATGCCCGGCTAATTTTGTACTTTTTGTAGAGACAAGGTTTCTCCATGTTGATCGGGCTGGTCTCGAACTCCCGACCTCAGGTGATCCAGCCACCTCGGCCTCCCAAAATGCCGGGATTAGTCGTGAGCCACCATGTCTGGCCATCCTTGATATTTTGAATTGAGAAATATGGAACATGTTATGCTGATGGCAGCCTGGAGAATGACAGAAATACACACAGTTACAGGGGTGCAGAGAGTCCCTGTGGACAAGCCATATCATGAATAGGAAGCTATGAGGCAGAGGGAAGACAAAACTCACAGGAATCCAGGTAAGAATGGGAGGAAGAAATGCATCCGGAGAAGCAGTGGCTTGGAGCCATGTTACCTCCAGGGCACTAGCATGATGATCCCTACTGCAAGATCTGTGGAGCTGCCCTGACTCCACTTTGCCTCTCTGCAAGGCCCAGCTGCCCTATGGTTTCTGTTCTTGGAGTCCTAACAACTCTCTCCTATCCCATGCGAATTCTTATACTAAATGCTCCACTGCTCCAGCGAACCTGCACAAATCTCTGTTTTTTTGCAACAGAAAGTTTGGCCGGGCGCGGTGGCTCACGCCTGTAATCTCAGCACTTTGGGAGGCTGAAGCAGGTGGATCACCTGAGGTCAGGAGTTCGAGACTAGCCTGGCCTACATGGTGAAACCCCGTCTCTACTAAAAATAAAAAAATTTATTACAGGTGTGCAGGCACCTGTAATCCCAGCTACTCGGGAGGCTGAGGCAGGAGAATCGCTTGAACCTGGGAGGTGAAGGTTGCAGTGAGCTGAGATGGAGCCACTGCACACCAGCCTGGGCGACAGAGTGAGACTTCATCTCAAAACAAAAAAGAGTTGTAATATTTTGATGATTGGTTTGGAGAAAATTGGTCTTAAATGTACGGATTTTGATGCCATGAGTAGGAAACTAATTCTGTGGAGAGGAACACTCTCCCATTAACTCATCAATCCCTAATACCGATAGGGTATGAGACCAAAGAACAAGTAGAGGCTTACATACCACAGGTCTAAATATTTAAGACCTATAAATCAATCAAGCTTAAATAAAAATACATTTGATCTTCCTATCTTGACAAAGGTAAATGTAAATATTAAAAATATACCATTTTTTTTTGGCCAAGATCAGTGGCACATGCCTGTAATCCCAGCAATTTGGGAGGCCGAGGCAGGAGTACTGCTTGAGCTCAGGAGTTCCAGACCAGCCTGGGCAACGTGGTGAAATCCCATCTCTTTTAAATATTTATAAAAGATTATATATAGACAGATTTTTTTTTAAGAGGCAAGGTGTCACTCTGTCGCCCAGGCTGGAGTGCATGATATGATCACATCTCACTGCAGCCTCGACTCCTGGGCTCAAGCAATCCTCCCTCCTCAGCCTCCGAGTACCTAGGGCTATAAGTACATACCACCACACTTGGCAAATTTTTAATTATTTTTTTATAGAGTCTCACTATGTTTCCCAGGCTGGTCTCAAACTCCTGGGCTCAAGTGGTCCTCCACCCTTGGCCTCCCAAAATGCTGGGATTACAGGCATGAGCCACCATGCCCACCCTAAAAATATACCTTCATTATGATCTGAAAGGCCAGGTTTCATTTTAGAATACTTGCATGGAGTTTTTGCTCAATTTCAGATGCCACATTTTAAGAAAGATCATGACAACCTGGAGCATGTTTAAAAGATACGAAGAAGAATCAAAAGCAAAAGCATCAGGTTTTTGGGTTTTTTTGTTTTTGTTTTTGGTTAGCTTCTAGCCATCTAGAATGTAAACTCCAAGAAAGATGTTTGTGTTGTTCCTAAGTGTATCACTAGTGTCTAAAGCAGTGTTCTACACATCGTAGGCATTCAAAAATATTTGTTGAATTACCATGTTTATCCCAAGGAATTTTTCTAGACTATGTATTTCTTTCATTGATAAAAGGGAAGTGGTATAGGTAGCTGGGTAGCTTGGAGAAGCTAGTCTAGAATTAAAGTGGTTTCTGGTGGGTTTGCGGAGTGATTCAACCAGTTACAAAGGATTATGGTGACTTTGTGGTAGTCTGGGTTGGAATTGCATGAAAAGCTTCATGTTCTCAACCACCACGTTTTCCATTTTCACCTAAGTACACGGGACTTTGCGGTGTTGAGGTTGCCTGATCTTCATGAGTCACATCCTTTGTCAAACGATGAAGAGTGGAGAAAACACAGCTCTGCAAGCTCTCCCATATCAAGTGATAGCAGTGATGCCAGCTCCATCTGGAGGGAAGAGAATGAACTAAAAGTGTTCCTGGATCACTCACCTGATGGTGCACTTGGAGTGTTGTCAAACTCATCTTTGGGTTAAGTCTGCTTAATAATGGGTACATAAAGAAGCTTCTGGGCCGGGCGCGGTGGCTCAAGCCTGTAATCCCAGCACTTTGGGAGGCCGAGACGGGCGGATCACGAGGTCAGGAGATAGAGACCATCCTGGCTAACACGGTGAAACCCCATCTCTACTAAAAAAAACTACAAAAAACTAGCCGGGCGAGGTGGCGGCGCCTGTAGTCCCAGCTACCCGGGAGGCTGAGGCAGGAGAATGGCGTGAACCTGGGAGGCGGAGCTTGCAGTGGGCTGAGATCCGGCCACAGCACTCCAGCCTGGGTGACAGAGCGAGACTCTGTCTCAAAAAAAAAAAAAAAAAAAAAAAAAACAAAAACCCAGCCGGGGGAGGTGGCAGGCATCTGTAGTCCTAGCTACTCGGGAGGCTGAGGCAGGAGAATGGCGTAAACCCGGGAGGCGGAGCTTGCAGTGAGCTGAGATCCGGCCACTGCACTCCAGCCTGGGCGACAGAGCCAGACTCCGTCTCAAAAAAAAAAAAAAAAAAGAAGCTTCTGCCTTTCCCAGGAGCCATCCGTACAGCATGGACAGCCCAACCACAGACATTTGTTGACTAATAGGCTGCAAATTATAATATACAGTATACCCATTATGGTAGTTAAAAAGCAGCTCATATTTTTTTCTGCAAAAATAATATTATTTATAGGAGCTTAATTTCCTGACAAAGGACTTTGGTCAAATCAATCATTGGCTTCACTAACAATGTCACAAAAGTACCTACACTGAAAATTTGAAATCACTTATAAAATGATCAGATAAAATTGTGTGTCAAGCCATAGAGTATTAGGACTGAAGAGAAACTTAGACATGTTTTTATTATGATGTCCTCAAATGACAACCGAGACCTACATATGCAAAAAGACTAGTCTAGGTCACACAGGTAGCTAAGAGCAGAACTAGGACTAGAAAATGGACCTTTCCATATTCCACATTAACCTCTCTAGTGGGAAAAGATCTAAAAGTCAGAGGCTGGGGATAAACACACATACACACACACGCACACATACACACACACACGCACACATACACACACATACATACACACACATACACACACACACACACACATGTTGGTGCTTGATATTTTACTTGCCCCCCACATCCCAACTAGTTCCCCCTACTACCCTTCCCAGCCTCTTATACCATCTTTCTATTCTCTATCTTCATAGGTTCAATTTAAAAAAATTTTAGCTCCCACAGGTACATGAGAATATGCAATGTTTGACTTTTGTTGTGCCTGACTTATTTCACTTGACATAGTGATCTCCAGTTCCATCCACGTTGTTGCAGATGACAGGATCTCGTTCTTTTTTATGGCTGAATGGTACTCCACTGTGTATATGTGCCACATTTTCTTTATCCATTCATCTGTAGACAGACACTTAGGTTCCTTCCAAATGTTATCTATTATGTATAGTGCTGCAATAAACATGAGAGTGCAGATATCTCTTTGAAATACTGATTTCCGTTTTGGGGTGTATATACCTAGGAGTGGGATTGCTGGATTGTATGGTAGCTCTATTTTTACTTTTCTTATTTATTTTTATTTTGTGAGACGGAGTCTTGCTCTGTCACCCAGGCTGGAGTGCAGTGGCGTGATCTCAGCTTATTGCAAGCTCTGCCTCCCAGGTTCAAGCAATTCTTCTGCCTCAGTCTCTCTAGTAGCTGGGACTACAGGCATGCACCACCATGCCTGGCTAATTTTTGTATTTTTAGTAGAGACGGGGTTTCACCATATTGGTCAGGCTGGTCTCGAACTCCTGACCTCGTGATCGGCCCGCCTCAGCCTCCCAAAGTGCTGGGATTACAGGCGTGAGCCACTGCGCCCAGGCCCTATTTTTAGTTTTCTAAGGAACCTCCAAACTGTTCTCTATAGCAGTTGCACAATTTACCTTCCCACCAACACTGCATGAGGGTTCCTTTTTCTCTACATCCTCTCCAGCCATTTTAACTGGGGCGAGATGATCTCTCATTGTAGTTTTGATTTGTGTTTTTCTGATGAGCAATGATATTGAGAAACTTTTCATGTACCTGTTTGCTATTTGTGTATCTTCTTTTGAGAAATCAGATCTTCTGCCCATTTTCAGATCTTTTGCCCATTTTTAGATCAGATTATTAGATTGTTTTTCCTATGGCAAAAGCTTTCTAACTTGATGTAATCCCATTTGTCCATTTCTGCTTTGGTTGCTGGTGCCTGTGGGGTATTACTCAAGAAGTCTTTGCCCAGTCCAACATCCTGGAGAGTTTGCTCAGTGTTTTCTTATAGCAGCTTCCTAGTTTGAAGTCTTAGATTTAAGTCTTTAATCCATTCTGATTTGATGTTTGTATGTGGTGAGAGATAGGGGTCTAGTTTCATTTTTCTGCATATGGATATCCAGTGTTCCTGGCATCATTTATTGAAGACACTGTTCTTTCCCCAGTGTATGTTCTTGGAATCTTTGTTGGAAATGAGTTCACTGTAGGTGCCTGTATTTATTTCTGGGTTCTCTATTTTGTTCCACTGGTTTATGTATCTGTTTTTATGCCAGTGCCATGCTGTTTTGGTTACTGTAGTATAAATTGAAGTCAGGTAATGTGATTCCTCCAGTTTTGTTCTTTTTGGCTAGGATACCTTTGGCTATTCTGAGTCTTTCGTGGTTCCATATATATATACTAGTGTTTCTTTTTCAGGTGGCATCCAGGTTTGTATGCATGCGGGCCCGAGAGAACACTGTAGTATTTCCAAGTTAACCAATTAGACCATAATCATGAGGCCAGACTTTTTACTCATTGCATAAATAGGGCCTAATCAGTCCAATATCCTAAGAATCAGTTCCTACAGGGGCCAGATAACTTCATTCGTGGCCATCAAATGTATTCCAGCAGTGCCTGTCCTTGTTATAGAAAGAGGCCTTTGGTTACAAGGAGTGTGGTTAAAGAACTTAAACAAAACTAACATTTTCATAATACTCATACATGGTTTCACAAAGCTGTTAATTTATGTGATCCTAACATTTCTTGAAGTAGACAGGGCGGGTTTTACTAAGCTGACTTTACAGGAGAAGAAGCTGAGATCCACAGGGATGGAGTGACTTGCCCAAGGTTACCCAGCCAACGCCTGGCGCTTTAGGTTGGAAGAGGGCAGCTATTTTTAAAAATCTCTCCCAAGTACATCTGTTTTACAGCCAGGGTTGGGTAGCACTGCTCTAGAGAATAAACAAATATCCCAACCATCCCTTCGTGGCATTTATAGTTATCATGCATATCAAGCCCTAGGTAATGTTCTTTGGGAAGAATATTGTCACCCCTCTCGTTTCAGAACCTCAGCTCATAACGTAGGCTGGGTCCTGTCAATTTCGGAGTGTCACAGGATCCACACAATGGTCCCTACTTAGAGGTACTGTGGAGAGACACCTATTTACATGACAAAAGCAAGGGTCTCAGGGGAACACTTGGCGATGGGGGTCAGGTTCTGCTATTTCCCTTAAACCAAATGTCTTTGGTTTTTTTTGTTTGTTTGTTTTGTTTTGTTTTGTTTTTAAATGAAATGTTCTTATTTTCAGAAATCCGTGAATGTAGTTCTTTGGCTGTCTGGCACACAGTGCTCTGCAGCTCTCTGATCTAATGCCAGAGTGTTGTGTCCAGTTTAACCCGTAAGGTGGGGAGGAACTTTAACAGCCATGTGCCCACCGGGCATGGAGGCTCACACCTGTAATCCCAGCACTTTGGGAGGCCAAGGCAGGCAGATTGCTTGAGCTCGAGAGTTTGAGACCAAACTGGCCAACATGGTGAAACCTCATCTCTACTAAAAATACAAAAATTAGCGGGGCGTGGTGGCAGGCACCTGTAATCCCAGCTACTCTAGAGGCTGAGGCAGGAGAATCGCTTGAACCTGGGCGACAGAAGTTGCAGTGAGCCGAGATCGCACCACTGTACTCCAGCCTGGGCGACAGAGCGAGACTCCGTCTCCAAAAAAAAATCCATGTGCCAAATGGCAGAAGCCTAGCCTGTAAGAGGACACTCTTTCCAAACACTGAGACCCCAGAGTTTTCTTCTATTTTTCTCTCTTACGTGCCTTCGACTTGGGAGTCATTTCTTTGGAATTTTCCCCCTGAATTATCCCCCTGAAGAGAAGCAACACCTGCTCTTTGTGGAATTGGAAAATGCAGATAAGCATATAGACATTTAATCACTTTTAATTAGACAAAACTGCTACCATTTTTGAATTTAGTTGACTCTCATCACTATGAAATTCGTATTCCTGAAAATCATTTCACATACACAAATTTTGTGAAGCAGTGCATGTATCACATAAACTTCAAATTTTCTACCGAAAAGTAAATTTTAGTGGCATTTAATTGAAGTTCAATTTTGGAAATTCCAAAACATGGGATACAGAACTCTCAGAGAGAGACAGACAGCGGAGATTGATTTACCAAATATTCCATTCGCCTTCCACAGTTCCTAGCTCCTTGCAGTTTAATTGCAAGGGGCAATGTGATAAGCTCTTGCTGTGAACCCAATTTTTGTGAAGTGATGAGAACAAAGAAGAAGAAAGTGATGAAGATACAAATAAAATTCGAGGTTAAGCAGAAGTCTCAAGTGTCATAATGAAAGTGTCATAATCTACACAGGGAAAATCCTGTATATAAGTTTTACACAAGTAAAATTTACATGAATTCTACTTAAGCTCCTAATCTTTTTTTTTTTTTTTTTTTTTTTTTTGAGATGGAGTTTTGCTCTTGTCACCCAGGCTGGAGTGCAATGGTGCGATCTCGGTTCACTGCAATCTCTGCCTCCTGGGTTCAATCTATTCTCCTGCCTCAGCCTCCAGAGTAGCTGGGATTACAGGCATATGCCACCACGCCCCACTAATTTTTGTATTTTTAGTAGAGACGAGGTTTCACCATGTTGGCTGGTCTCAAACTCCTGACCTCAGGTGATCCGCCCGCCTGGCCTCCCAAAGTGCTGGGATTACAGGTGTAGGCCACCACGCCTGGCCAATAAAAATTACTTTCTTTATCCCTTTTAATGCTTTTTGTCTTGAATTTAACTTTGATATTAATATAATTGCTTTCCATCTTTTCAATATCAAAGTTTGCATGATAACCGGGAAAATTCAGTTTAGTGTATGTACTCAGGATATTTTTTTCACCAGTCATGGGATTCATTTGTTATTGCTGCTGGACAAAGGGTGGAGAGCTCTATAAATATGTGAACTCAAACATTAGCAGCAGAGCTGTGAGCTGCATGGGACCCAGTGTGACTTGTGCAGTAGGATCAAAGCAGCCTCCTGCTCCAATTTCTTCCCATCAGCCATTTATGCCCTCTACCCAGCTTGCTTTCTGATGAGCAAGGTGTTCCAAAATAAACCTCAGCAGAACGACTTTTCTTCCTAGATATACAACTGTGTGTAGTCTATTTCTGTTTTCGAACCACTGAATGATATGCCTGGAGTGATTGTGAAATTGATGATACAGGAGGCCAATTCCATCACATTTTGGAGTGAATTTCCTTAAGGCCAGACCAGTTCTCCCTGGTAGACACTAAAATATAAATTGTAAAATTATCACTTCCTCTATTCTAATGAATACATAAATGCTTTACATGTACTCGTTAAACTTGCTAGAACTATCTGCACAACTAAAACAGATGAGGATATCCAAATGCATTTCTTTAATTATCTATGTTTATCAATTTACATTTTTTGAAGGGGAGGGTAATATCTTCGTCAGGTTTTGGCATTAGGGTTATATGCTGGTTTTACAAAATGAGTTAGGAAGTGCTCCCTCCTTTATTTTCTGAAAGATTTTGTGTATCATTAATATAACTTCTTAAACATTTGATAGAATTCACTAGTGAAATGTTGTGGTCAAGACCTTTCTTGGTTAAAAGGTTTCTAATTTTTTTTTTTTTTTTTTTTTTTTTTGAGAAAGGATCTCACTGTGTCACACAACTGGAGTGCAGTGGTGTGATCTCAGCTCTCTGCAACCTCCACCTCCCAGGCTCAAGCAATCCTCCCACCTCAACCCCTCGAGTAGCTCAGACTCCAGGCACATGCCACCATGCCTGGCGAATTTTTTGTATTTTTGTAGAGACGGGGTTTTGCCATCTTGCCCAGGCTGGTCGCCAACTCCTGGGCTCAAGTGCTCAAGTGATCCTCCTGCCTCAGCCACCCAAAGTTCTGGGATTTATAGGTGTGTGCCACTGCACCCAGCCACAGTTTTTTAATTATTAATTTAATTTCTTACATATATATATGGCAATTCAGATTTTTTGCTTCATGTCGTGTCAGCTTTGTAGCTAGTATTTTTCAAGGAATTTGTCCATTTAATTTAAGTTGTTGACAATAACGTTAAAATATGCCCCATTTTATCCTTTAAATGTCTGTAGGCTGTATAGTGGTAACTATTTGCTCATTCTTGATATTGGTAATACGTATTTTCTCTCTTTCTGTTTTTTGTTTAGTTTTGCTTTGTTTTGTTTTTAGATGGAGTCTCGCTCTTACCCTCAGGCTGGAGTGCAGTGGCACAATCTTAGCTCACTGTAACCTCCACCTCCCGGGTTCAAGCAATTCTCCTGCCTCAGCCTCCCAAGTAGCTGGGACTACAGGCACATGCCACCACGCCCAGCTAATTTTGTGTTTTAGTAGAAATGATTTCACCATGTTGTCCAGGCTGGTTTTGAACTCCTGACCTGAAGTAATCCACCCGCCATGGCCTCCCAAAGTGCTGAGATTACAGGTGTGAGCCACTGTTCCTAGCCATCCCTCTTTATTTTTCTTGATCTGTCTAGCTAGGGGTTTACTGATTTTCCTCACAATTTCAAAGAACCAGCTTTTGGCTTTACCATGTTTCTCAATTATTTGTCTGCCTTCTATTTTGTTGATTCCTCTTCTTCTTATTATTATTTTTTTCCTATTTACTTTAGATTATGTGTAGTTTTTCTAGCTTCTTAAGGTAGAAATGTAGGATATTGATTTTAGACCTTTATTCCTTTCCAATGTAAGCACTAAAAGCTAGGAATTTCCCTCTCAGTGCAGATTTAGCAGCATCCCAGATATTTTGATATGTGTATTTTTATTATCATTTGGTTCAAACATTTTTTAGTTTCTTTTTACATTTCTTAATTGACTCATGAATTATTTCAAAATATGGTATTTAATTTCTAAACATTTGGCATTTTCTATTTATTTTAGTTTATTTTTTTGAGACGGAGTTTCACTCTTACTGGGCAGCCTAGAGTTCAGTGTCACAACCTCAGCTCACTGCAACATCCACCTCACAGGTTCAAGTGATTCTCCTGCCTCAGCCTCCAGAGTAGCTGGGATTACAGGCACCCGCCACCATGCCCAGCTAATTTTTTGTATTTTTATTAGAGACGCGGTTTCACCATGTTGGCCAGGTTGATCTCAAACTCCTGATCTCAGGTGATCCACCCACCTTGGCCTCCCAAAGTGCTGGGATTACAGATGTCAGCCACCACGTCCAGCCATATTTGGTATTTTTCTAGATTTCATATTTGTTTTACAGTCTGGAAGATGGTCTATTTTGTTCAACATACTATGTGCACTTGAAAGAATATATATTATGTAGGTGATAGTGTCTATAAATAGTAATTTAGGCCAATGTGGTTGATAGTATTGTTTATTTCACTTGTGTTTTCACTAATTCTTTTGTCTAGTTCTTCTATCATTTGCTAAGAAGAGATGTTAAAATCTGTAGTAATGATTATGGAATGTCTGTTACTCCCTTTAATTCTGTCCATTTTTGCCCTATATATTTTGAAGTTCTATTTTTAGGCACACACACAATAATGTGCACAATTGCAAGTATGATTGCAATGACTTCCTGATAAATTGATATTTTCATGTCATGTTTATGTTTATTTTTATTTAAAAATTGAGACAGGGTCTTGCTCCGTCTCCCAGGCTAAAGTGCAGTGGTATGTTCATGGCTCACTGTAGCCTTGACCTCCTGTGCTCAAGTGATCCTCTCACTTCAACCTCCTGAATAGCTGGGATTGCAGACATGCACCACCATACCTGGCTAATTTTTAAAATTTTTTTGTAGAAATGGGGGCTTGCTGTGTTTCCCAGGCTTATCTCAAACTCCTGGACTCAAATGATCCATCTGCCTCTGCCTCCCAAAGCGGTGGAATTACAGGCCTGAAGCAGCAGTTTCAGCCAACTCTTTTATGAACTGTCCCCCTTTATCTCTGACAATATTCTTTGCCTTGAAGTTTATTATCTGATGTTAATATGGCCACTCTCCTTGCATGGTAGATGTATATTTTTCATCAATTTACTTTCAATCTATGTCTTTATTTTTAAATTGCATTTCTTGTAGAAAGCATACAATGGGGTTTTGCTTCTTAAAAACCCATTCTGACAGTCTCTGTCTTTTAACTGTATTATTTCATCCGTTAATATTTAATGTAATTCTTGATAGGGTTGGATTTCAAGCTACCATTTTATTGTTTGCTTTCTGTTTATCCCCTCTGCTTTTTTCCTCTATTCTTTCTTCCCTATCTTCTTGTAGATTAGTTGGATATATTTCAGAATTCTGTTTTAATTCATCTATAGCATTTTTAGCCATACTTTTCTGCATTATTTTCAGTGGTTGATCTAGAAAATTTAATATGTATTCTTAAACAGTCTACTTGGAATATTGCCACTTCATATTTTTGTTGTTGTTGTTTGTTCTGTTTTTTTGAGATGGAGTTTTGCTCTTGTTGCCCAGGCTGGAGTGCAATGGTGCAATCTCGGCTCACCGCAACTTCTGCCTCCCGGGTTCAAGTGATTCTCCTGCCTCAGCCTCCCAAGTAGCTGAGATAACAGGCATGTGCCACCACGCACGGCTAATTTTGTATTTTTAGTAGAGAAGGGGTTTCTCCATGTTGGTCAGGCTGGTCTTGAGCTCCTGACCTCAGGTGATCCACTCACCTCAGCCTCCCAAAGTGCTGGGATTACAGGCATGAGCCACCACATCTGGCACTACTTCATGTTAATGCAAAAAACTTGTAATTATACAGGTCTTTTTATGCCCAATTTTTACACTTTATATGACACCTGTTTTACATATAAACCTTCCAAGACAATGTTACAATTTTTACTTTAAAGATTCATATGTGTGTAGTTCTTTTCAATTAGAAGAAAAGAGTCTTTTATATTTATTCAGACATTCATGATTTCTGGGGCTCTTCATTCATTCCTGAAGACCTGTGTTTCCAACTAATACCATTTTCCTTCAGCCTGAAGAATTTTCTTAAACATTTTTTTCTAGTGTAAATCTGTTAACAACAAATCCTTTTGATTTTCTTTTATTTGGACATGTCCTTATTTTGCCTTCTTCCTTGAAAAAAAAATTTCTGGATATAGAATCCTGGCATTCCATTTTATCTTTGAGCACTTTGAAGATGTTCCACTACCTCCTAGCCTCCACTGTGTCTAATAAGCAGTTATTGCAATTTGAATAGTTGTTTTCCTCTTTGTAATGTGTCTTCACCTTGCCTGTTTTCAGAATTTTTTTCTTTATATTTAAATTTCAGCAGTTTTACTGTGAGGTGTTTGATGTGGTTTTCCTTATATTTATCCTGTTTGAGATTTCACTGATTTCCTTGAAACTGTAAATTTATGTCTTTCATAAAATATGGGAAGTTTTGGGCCATCGTTTCTTCAAATACGTTTTCTGCCCCATTCTCTCTCACTTTTTCTCCTGGGTCTCTAACCATACATACATTAGATCTTTTGATATTATCCTACAGGTCCTTGATTCTGTTCTTTTTTTTTTAAGTCTATTTTCTCTCTCTTGTTCCAAGTGGATAGTCTCATTTATCCATTCTCAAGTTCATCAACTTTTACTTTGTTGTCTCCTGTCTGCCGATAAGCCTATGCAGTGAATTTCTATTTTAGATGTTATAATTTTATTTCTAGAATTTTTATTTTGTTCTTTATTGTTTCTATTTTGCTACTAAAATTTCCATCCATGCATTCATTATAAGCATATTTTCTTTTATGTCATAGCATAGTTAAAATGACTGCTTTAAATTTCTTGTTTGATAATTCCAACATCTGGATTACTCAGGGTTGATCTCAGTTGATAATCTTGTCTCTTGAAAATGGATCACATTTTTCTGTTTTTTTTTTTCATATTTTGATTCACTTTGAATTATATTCTGAATATTGCGAATGTTGTGCTGTAGAGACTCTTAATTCTGATATATTACTTCTAAGATTGTCAGACTTTTTGTTTGTCAGTTTGTTGTAACAGACAATTAACTGGATTGGACTCAAAATACAAATTACGTTTTTTAATTATTGGCTTAAGTTTCCATTCAATTCTTTTCTCCTTAGGTAGGTTGCTTAAATTTTGCCTGGTGAACATGTAGTTTAGGGATCAACTAGAGATTTGGGCAGAGTTTACGTACCCACAAAATTTGAGGCATACTCCCTGACTCTTTCCTCTTCAGAACTTCTCTTTCACTTTCTGGCAGTGCTCTGATTAACAGACCAAATAACTAAAGGTTTTCTATTGACGTTTTAGCCACACTGCAGGATACAGACTGGGACAAGTCCCAAGGGTAGAAGCCATGAAAATGGGAAAACTTATTTGATTTCATTCGGATGTTTGTCCCCACCAAATTTCACATTGAAATG
Source organism: Piliocolobus tephrosceles (assembly GCF_002776525.5). Lineage (NCBI taxonomy): Eukaryota > Metazoa > Chordata > Mammalia > Primates > Cercopithecidae > Piliocolobus > Piliocolobus tephrosceles. Next base: position 150,388,553 of record NC_045438.1, read on the forward strand.
TGATCTCCAATGTTGGAGGTGGGGCTTAGTGGGGGATGTTGGATAATAGGGGCAGATTCTCTCATGAATAGCTTAGCACCATTCTCACAGTAATGAATGAGCTTTCACTCTGAGTTCATACAAGATCTGGTTATTTAAAATTTAAAAGAGTGTGGCACCTCCTCCCTCTCCTTCTTGCTCCTGCTCTTCTCATGCAATGCACTTGCTCCTTCTTCACCTTCCACCATGGTTGGAAGCTTCCTGAGGCTCTTGGCAGAAGCTGAGCAGATGCCAGTGCCATGCTTCCATGCTTCCTGTAGAGCCTGTAGAACTGTGAACTGATTAAATCTCCTTTCTTTATAAATAACTCAGAAGTTTTGTTGTTGTTTGTTGTTGTTGTTGTTGTTGTTGTTCTTGTTTAGACAGGATCTCGCCCTGTTGCCCAGGCTGGAGTGCAGTGGCGTGATCTCAGCTCACTGCAACTTCCACCTCCCAGGTTCAAGTGATTTTCATGCCTCAGCCTCCCGAGTAGCCGGGATTACAGGTGCCCACCACCATGCCCAGCTAATTTTGTATTTTTAGTAGAGATGGGGTTTCACCATGTTGGCCAGACTGGTCTTGAAGTCCTGCCCTCAAGTGATCCACCCACCTTCGCCTCCCAAATTGGTGGGATTATAGGGATGAGCCACACCACCTCATCACAAAGGTATTTCTTTTTTTCTTTTCTTTCTGTTTTTTGTTTTTTGACAGAATCTCACTCTGTCACCCAAGCTGGCGGCAGTGGCATGATCTTAGCTCACTGCAACCTCTGCCGCCCAGATTCAAGAGAATTCTCCCACCTCAGTCTCCTGAGTAGCTGGGATTACAGGCACCTGCCACCGTGCCTGGCTAATTTTTTTGTAGTTTTTAGTAGAGACAGGGTTTCACAATCTTGACCAGGCTAGTCTTGAACTCCTGACCTCGTGATCCACCAGCCTCGGCCTCCCAAAGTTATGGGATTACAGGTGTGAGCCACCGTGCCTGGCCAAAGTATTTCTTTATAGCAATGCAGCGATGAACTAACACATTCACGCAGTGCCATTTTTTATTTTTTCCAAGGATCAAATCTTCTCCAAAATTTGTTTGCCTTTGGTTGCTCTCCAATATCTGGTTACTCTCTAGGAAATAATCTGTGTGTGTGTGTGTGTGTGTGTGTGTGTGTGTGTGTGTGTGTGTGTGT